>NC_059341.1:100632805-100959194 GCF_018350155.1 Leopardus geoffroyi | reverse complement strand
TAGCATATACACATATACAAACATCTGAATAAAAGAAACCATAAATGCACAGTTAAAACTGATGTAGACAGACACAATGATCCAAAAAGTCATGCAGAAGATAATAACACATACTTATTTACATTTGTTACATGTCAGGTATCCTAAGCTTTATTACATTCATGCTCAAGACTTCTGTGAGACAGTACTATGATCATCACTCCTGTGCAGACAAGTATGAAACTTGGTATTTTCATACTATAATTTTTATTTGAAAAATATATGCAATTTGTTCAGTGCATCTAAAAAATGAACTATATGCCAATCTGTTCTAAAGACACAATTATTCAAATAGAACAAGTTAAATAGATTTGATTGTGCTGACCTTCCTCTCAAAATCTACCTCTCACATTCTCAACTCCCTAGCTTAGAAACTTGCATAGCTATTTATTGTCTCCAAAAAAGGAACAAAAAACTCAAATCAGACTACATAAAACTCTCTGGCATGAAGTTTTCAATATTTATAATTTACTAATTTTCCAGCTTTTCTCCACTTATATGCACAACAGATTAAGAGAACAGCAACAGTCTAAAATTATTCTGAAATGTCAATCTGACTTTTTTCGGGATGTAAAATTTACTGTCCAATTTAGGAAACAAAGTTAGAAAGTATGTCTGGAATACTAAAGTCATTTCAGAGGTCAGTGCTTTTTATAAATTTAAAATAGATGAGGTAACGAAAATAAGAAGATCTATTTTACTTATACTAAATGTTTCAATAAGATAATTCTAACGGTTAATAAATCCTTGAATAATGTTTATGTCAAAGTTTAGTACAATGCAGAATGAGCTAGTGAAAACTGTCACATGGCAACATTTCAAAAGATACTTACACTAAAAAAATATTTAAAAAGCACTCCACTTTCTGAAAGTAATCATATAACGCTGTAAAAACGTAAGACTGTGCCTCAGTCTCAAAATAAGCTTTTTTTTTCCAGTATTTTGTTTTTGTTTAAAACACAGACAACAAAAAGAACACAATGTTATAACATGCACGACTGTGAAGTGAAACTAGATAGTAATTAAAATCGTTCAGAATAGCTATAAGTCACCAAAAACTGCATGTTACTTAAAATCTACTTTATATATTTTTTATAGTAATGTTTTAAAAAATGATTTTAGTAGACATTTGTGAAACATGTGCCTTTATTTTAATAAAACAGACTGTCTTACTGATTGAGCTTTTTCTATGTAAAAATATCAAAAGGTGACCCTGTCCTTATTTCTTTGATACACACGCATGCACACACACATTTACATTTTCAGATTATATTACTTTTGTAAAAGTATACTACATTGAAATAATTAGCAAATATTTGAAGATACAGCACTGTGTGCCTTTTCATAAAGCAAAAGGAAATTAACTGTTATCCTCCACAACAAAATAAAAAGTTGTGATATTAAGAAAATATTTAGAGTACATAGTCTGGTACTAAAACACGAAAATCACAGTTTAGTAAAAAGGTTTTGAATAGGTGTTATAGAAGCAGACAAGTATGTGTTTCTATCCCAGCCTTACCAGAGACTAGCTGTGTAGCCTTGGGCAAGGATAACAGCTTAACCTATTTAAGCCTAAATTTTCTCATGTATAAAATGGAGATAACAATATATTAACATATAGAATGTGTACTAAACGAGTACAAAGTATTTAAGAAAATACCCTTTAAACACTCAAATACTAAATAGTAGCTACTATTATTATTTCTGATATTGTTATTAAAAGCGGCTGTCAAAAGCAATCTATTAAATATGAAACATTTAAGAGCAATATTTACGTTGGTTCACACGTTATTTTTCTAGAAATATTGTTCTACTGCAACAAATCATGGATAGTTCAGTCCCAAATGTTAAATTATTATAAAACACTCGTTTAAATAACAAAATTTGCTTTAGATAAGACCTTTATAACCAAAGGATATCATTCCAAAACCAGAAGAACCATGTTACATACATCCAAAATTTGGTTGCCAAATATATTCCAAGAGGCAATGCACTATGCATTGAATGATCAAAAAAGGATCTGCAAAACACAAGTTTTATAAAATTTGAGCTCTAGATTTCCTTGTAAAAAGGAATTATTTATTTAAATGAAAATTACACATATTTCACATAGTAAACTCTGGTTTAACCAAAATCCAGACATTCAGAATGCTTAAATACCAAGACCATTTTTCATGGTAATCAATAATAAATGAGTTCACAGCTGAATGAGTGAGCAAGATTCTGAGGATCCTAATTTACCAACAGAATTATATTCTATTCTAGATATTTTTCAGCCTCAGAATGTCAGTCTACTTCTATTCTCTTAAGTCAATAATTCACTTCAGTATAGTTAGTAACTCTATCATTTAGCATATTATTCATCAAAGATGTATTATAATTTTGACAAATGAGTACAAAGCAATCCTCAAGTTTTTCTGTTTAATTATTTCTCCTTACCTACACACTCCTATTAAGCTTTTAGTACAGGTTTTCAAACAGAATGAACTGGCCAATTTAATGGATTTGAAGGTCATTATTTACAGAATTTAGAATTTGGGGAAAGTATTAATGAATTTTATTAAACATAGGCAGGATAAACTATCCATGTAGGCTATGTGTGAAGTCTTCCTATTTATACGACCCCTTGGAGCCCCTAGAAACACTAAAATGAGATTAATTACCTAGAATTAAGCCTATTCCTGAGAGTTAACATACTCTATGTGAATTATTTTCAGAACTCTTTTTTTCTTTTTTGTTGGAAATTCAGGTGAAAACAAAGTACTAAAGGAATGGAGATTAGGTAGGAAGTTCTAGATCATAGACAACTGCCTAGGTTTGCTGAATAGGCAATTTTAGAAAATGAGATCTAAGGAGAAAAAAAAAGGGAAAGATCACAATGTTTTAAAGAAAAAAGAGGGGGGCGTCTGGGTGGCTCAGTCGGTTAAGCGTCTGACTTCAGCTCAGGTCACGATCTCACGGTCCGTGAGTTCGAGCCCCGCGTCAGGCTCTGGGCTGACGGCTCAGAGCCTGGAGCCTGCTTCCGATTCTGTGTCTCCCTCTCTCTCTGCCCCTCCCCCGTTCATTCTCTGTCTCTCTCTGTCTCAAAAATAAATAAACGTTAAAAAAAATTAAAAAAAAAAAAAAGAAAAAAAGAAAAAAGAGGGAGGAGAAAATAAAAAGGCTGAGCATACTTCATATGCTCAGACTGTACCTTACTACTAAAATCAAACCTCCTTCTTGCATATTGCTTATGACCAAAGAAAATATAACTCCTATGAAAAGGTAAGCTAAAGCTATAATTACCTAGAAATAAGCAATATGTATATTAGTTAGGTCAACGAACTCAATCTACTTCTACTGAAATGTTTTTAAATTGTATCTTAGACTTAAAAATTATATGTTAGAGTTTGCCATTGAATATACCTCTAGAATTTCAACATTTCAACAACATTAAAAATTTAAAAGATTTCAGATATAAATCTGCCAAAATTCTTTAGCACTAAATTAAGATGAAATATATTACATAAAGGTAGTATTCTAAACATACAAAACATTAATTTTACAAAGCAGCGTCCAAATTATATCTTTTCATGTACAGATAAAAACATAGTTAAAAACAACACACTTACTTTGAAAGAAATTGTACTGTAGCCCAAACGCCACCATACATTAGCCCTTTAATGAGCCAAGAATCAATATTTAGGTCTGCTATAAACCCAACCAGCCAAATAACTAGGAAAGGAGTTCCTAGCATTACTTTCTGCCGAAATTCCTGCACAGAAAAAAAAACAAAACAATTAGTCAGAAAGTTTGCATGTTTCAGGTTATCTGAATGTGAATCACTGTTATCTTCGTGGAAACATGCATCAGAAAGTGAAATTCATTCATTCAAATAGGTTTACTATGCGCAGGCACTATTCAAGATGCTAGTCTCAGTCTTCTATAGACAATTTAAAAGCAGTTAAAATTGTGGAAAATGAGAGTATAAATTATAGGAGTGGGTCTGGATATCAGATAATAGAAGACAGCAGTATTTGCTGCTTGCCGACATGTGGATAAACTAGAAAACAGTTCTTGATGACACCACCCCATTAACAGGCCACTGATAACTAGAGATAAGACCAACTAGAATAACTTGATGTTCTAAGAGCTACAACAGATAAAGAATCCTGCCGATGCTTAGCCTGAAGATACTTTGAATGACCTTAAAATGAAAAACCTTAAAATGAAATAGAAAACAAAATCAGTCTACAGAGTCCCAGAGTCCATAGAAGGAAGAGTATGTGCCCCTGAACACAGATCAAAGCAGAGCACTTAATACTTTGGAGGTAGTTCCATTTCATTTTTGTACTAGTCTAATTGCTACAAAGTCCCTACTTCTAAGTATAAAACCTATTTCCTTGTAACACATACCACAGTTGATAGGCAGCTATCAAGTCTCTGGAGTAACCTTAAGTGACAAAACAATTCAAGATATTCCAGCTGTGATTTAATAAAGGTCAAAGTATAAACATTACTTTCCTCACTATTTACCTTTTTGAAAGCTAAGATACTACATTTTTTGTAGCACCCTGTTTATACTGTTGGCCTCTAATAAAATAAATACTTTTTCATATAAATAAATGGCCATATCTTTCCCAATTTAGCCACCGTAATTCATTTTCTAAATAGTGTGTGCAATTTTAGCTTGAATAACAAACTTAACTTCAGAGTTTTAATTTTATGCTGTAGTAAAATAACCCTTCTGATTTGTTATTTCATCTCTAACACAGATGGATTTTATATCAGGACATTAGAGAAGGGGTGCCTGGGTGGCTTAGTCGGTTGAGCGTCTGACTCTTGATACCGGCTCAGGTCATGATCCCAAGGTCGTGGGATCTAGCCCTGTGTCAGACTCCATGCTGCATGTGGAGCCTGCTTAAGATTCTCTCTCTCCTTCTATCCCCTTCCCCATTCACACTTTCATTTTCTCTAAAAAAAAAAAAAAAGACATTAGGGAATATTTATAACTAGGGAGGACAGGGTGTATGGTTAAGTGTGGGTGGGTGTTGGTGGCAGAGAAAGTAGATGTGTTATTTAAAGAAGTATTTTCTAAAATTATCTGTAACTTGCCTTGATTTAAGGTACTCATTCTCCCTCAGCAATAGCTACATTTTTTTCATTATTAAAAATAAAGATACAATTTACATACAGTAAAATTCACCCTCTCTTGGGTACTCTGAAGTTAGATTAATATACACAGTTATGTCAGCATGAAAACTAAGACACAGAACAGTTCTATCAAGTCCTGAAATACCTATGCCCCCAGATCCAGCCCCTAACAAACACTAATCTGATTTCTACCCCTATAGTTTTTCCTTTGCAGGAATGTTGTATACATGGAATCATACTGATGCACTCTTTTAAGTCTGGCTTCCTTCACTTCAACAATTCATTTGACACTCCCCCATGTTGTTGTGTGTATCAGCAGTTTGTTCCTTATTAATGCTGAGTAGTATTCCATTATAGGATGTATTACAGTTTACTTATCCATCTCCAGCTCAAGGATAAAGGTTGTTTCCAAATTTGAGGACTGTGAATAAAGCCATTATAAACATTTGCATACAGATTTCTGCATGAATGTAAATTCATTTCACTTGGATAAATATTCATGTGTGGGGTTTCCAGAGTTGTCTTTTTCTTTTCCAAAATGTTACTTACTATGTTATTTATGATACTGTAAAGATATTTAAAAAAAAAAAAAAAAGATGTATTGGTGATGTGCTGCTTTTGTAGATATGAAAAATCTATTTTCTCTTGAATTTTATTATGGAAACTTTCAAATATATAGTAAGTTTGAAAGAATTTTATGGTGAATACCTGTGTATCTACCATCTAGAGTCTATAATTCAGTAAGCTATTTTTGTATTAAACTTAATTTTGAAACAACTGTAGGTTCACATGCAGTTGTAATAAATAATACAGATCCCAAGTACCCTTTACCCAGGTTCCCCCAAAGACTAACATTTTGCAAAATATAGTACAATATTTTGTACAATATCATAATCATGATGTTGACATTGATGCAGTTAAGATGCAGAATATTTCCATCACTACAAGGACTGCTCATGTTGTCCTTTTAGAGCAACTTCCCTCCTACTCTACCTTCACCTGTATATTAACCTCTGGCAACTACTAATCTATTCTACATTTCTATAATTTTGTCATTTCAAGAATTTTATATAATTGGAATGATACAGTATGTAACCTTATGGGATTGGCTTTTTTATTCAACATAATTGTCTAGACATTGATCCATGTTATTGCATATATCCTTAGTTCACTTCTTTTTATTATTAAAGAACATTCCATGGTATGAATGTATCACAGTTTAACCATTCATCCACTGAAGGACTCTGGAGTTGTTTCCAGTTTGGGGCTATTATGAATAGAACTGCGATAAACATTTATGTACAGGATTTTGTGTACATAACGGTACAGCTTCTGGGTTGTACGGTAAATGCATATTAAGTTTTTAAAAAAGAAACTCTCAAACTGTTCTCCAGAGTACTGTATTGTTTTACATTCCCACCAGCAATGTAGGAATCCTGTGGAGTAATCTCTCTGTACCCTCACCAGCATTTGGTGTTGCTGCAACTTCTTTAGT
Source organism: Leopardus geoffroyi (assembly GCF_018350155.1). Classification (NCBI taxonomy): domain Eukaryota; kingdom Metazoa; phylum Chordata; class Mammalia; order Carnivora; family Felidae; genus Leopardus; species Leopardus geoffroyi. The sequence goes on along the minus strand of NC_059341.1, from coordinate 100,952,527 downwards.
TATTCTGATAGGTATATGATAGTAAGTCATTGTGGTTTTAATTTGCATTTCCCTAATGACTAATGATACTGAACATCTTTTCATGTGTTTATCTGCCATTTTTATATCTTCTTTGGTGAAATATCTTTCTGCCTTTAATCCACTTTCTAATTGGATTGATTTCTTCATTGTTGTGAAAATTCTTTATAGATTCTGCAAACTAGTCCTTTGTTGGATATATGGCTAGCAAATATTTTCTCCTAGTCTGTAGTCTGTCTTTTCATCCTAATTAACAGGGTCTTTCATAGGACAAAAGCTTTTCATTTTAATTAAGTCTAACTGATCAATTTTTACTTTCATGGATCATACTTCTCATGTGAAATCTAACTCCTTGCATAGCCCTAAAGTTTTATAGTTTTGCATTTTAACATTTAAGTCTGTGAACCATTTTGAGTTAACTTTTTTTTTGAAAAAAAATTTTTTTTAATCTTTGTTTTTGAGAGAGACAGAGCATGAGCAGGGGAGGGGCAGAGAAAAAGGGAGACACAGAATCTGAAGCAGGCTCCAGGCTCTGAGCTGTCAACACAGAGCCCAACGTGGGGCTCGAACTCATGGACCGTGAGATCATGACCTGAACCGAAGGCGGACGCTTAACTGACTGAGCCACTCAGGAGCCCCTTGAGTTAACTTTTTTATACAGTGTGAAGTCTGAGTAGAGGTTTATTTTATTTTTTTGTTTATACAGGTCCAAATGCTCTAGCATCATTTGTTGGAAAGGTTTTATTTTCTCCACTGAATTGTTTTTGCAATTCTATCAAGTCGATGAGCATATATCTCTGTGGTTCTATTTCTGGGATCTCTATTCTCTTTCACTGATCTAGGAATTTGTTCCTCTAAGCATACCACACAGTCCTGATTACTATAGATATATAGCAGGTCTTAAAATTGCACAGAATGATTCTTTTTGTTCAAAATTGTCTTAGCTATCCTAGATCTATTGCCTTTCTGTATAGAATAATCTTGGCCATACAGAAAAAAAAATCTTGCTGGAATTTTTTAATTACATGAAATTTGTATAACAATTTGGGCACAACTGACATATTTACTATTTAAAAATTTACATATTTTTTTAAATAGGTTTCCCATCCAGCACAAAGCGCAACACAGGGCTTGAACTCATGACCCCTGAGATCAAGACCTGAGCTGAGGTCAAGAGTCAGACACTTAACCAACTCAGCTACCCAGACACCCCCCATTTTAAGAACACAGTATATCTCTCCATTTATTTAGATCACCTTTGATTTCTTTCATTGGCATTTAAAAAAACTTTCAGTATATAGTTATTTTACGTGTGTGGTTAGATTTACACTTAAGTACCCAATTGTTTTGTGCAATTCTAAGTAATACTGTATTAATGTTGGTGTCTGCATGTTTATTACAGTATATAGAATAAAATAGGGGGCACGTGGATGGCTCAGTTGGTTAAGCATCCGACTTCAGCTCAGGTCATGATCTCAGTCCGTGAGTTCGAGCCCCGCGTTGGGCTCTGCGCTGACAGCTCAGAGCCTGGAGCCTGCTTCGGATTCTGTGTCCCCCTCTCTCTGACCCTCCCTCGTTCATGCTCTTTCTGTCTCAAAAACAAATAAACATTAAAAAAGTTTTTAGAAATAAAATAGATTATATCCTGTGACTCACTAAATTCATTTATTAGTTCTAGGGGTTTACTTTACAGATTCCTTGGGATTTTCTATACTGACAGTCATGTCAACCACAAATAGGGACAATTTTTTTTCCTTTCCGAACTATATGCCTTTTAATTTCCTTTTCTTGCTTTATTTCACTAGCTAGAATTTCCAGCCCTAAGTTGAATAAAAATAGTAAGAGGGATATCCTTGCCTTGTCCTTGATCTTACTGGGAAATCAGCCTTTCACAATTAAGTATGATATTAGCTGAAGGTTTTAGAAATGTCCTTTATAAAGTTCAGGAAATTTTCCTCTATTTGTAGTTCTCTTGAGAGTGTTACCATAAACAGACATTGACTTTATCAAATGCTTTTTCTGCATGGATATAATTATGAGATTTTTCTTCTTTGTTAATATGGTATATTACACTGAATAATTTTGAATATTAAATGAGTCTTGCAGGGACGCCTGGGTGCTTCAGTCAGTTAAGCGTCCGACTTTAGCTTAAATCATGATCTCGCGGTCCATGAGTTCAAGCCCCACGTTGGGCTCTGTGCTGACAGCTCAGAGCCTGGAGCCTGCTTTGGATTCTGTGTCTCCCTCCCTCTCTGCCCCTTCCCTGCTCTCACTCTGTCTCTCTCTCTCAAAAATAAATAAACATTGAAAAAATTGTTTTAAATAAATAAATGAGCCTTGCATTCCTATAATACACCCAATTTGGTCATGGTACATAAGTCCTCTTATGTAATGATGACTTCTATTTGTCAACATTTTATTAAAAATTTTTGAGTATACTGTTAAACCCTGAATAATGGAGGGGTTAGGGGTACCAAACCCCATGCAATAAAAAATCTGCATATAACATCTGACTCCCCCAAAACTTAACAACAGCCTTTTATTTTGACCAGAAGTCTTACCAAGTAACATATTTAGTTAAACATAACATGTTTAGTTTCAGTTGGCTAAACATATTTTGTATGTTATATGTGTTATATATACACTGTATTCTTACAGTAAACTAGGGAAAAGGAAATATCACTAAGAAAATCATTAGGGAAGAGAAAATACATTACAGTACTATATCAAAAAAAAAAAAAATCTAAGTGGACCTACACAGTTAAACCCATGTTGTTCAAGGGTCAACTGTATATTCATCAGGGATATTGGTTTATAGTTCTTTTTTTTTTTTTGTTTGTTTGTTTTTTTTTTTTTGTAGTGCCATTGTGTGATTTTGATATCAGGGTAACATATATCATTTCCATTCTGCCTATATAAACAACTTGCCAATATTCTTACATGTGAAGTGAGTTTCTTATAGACAGTACATAGTTGGGTCATGTTTTATAATACAGAAAGCCAATGTGTCTTTTACTTGGTATATTAGAATATTTTAATGTAATGAGATTACTGATATGCTAGAGTTTAAGTCTATAATTTTATTTTTTGTTTTCTACTTCTTCTCTATGGTTTCTCTGTTTTCTTTTTCCTGCCTTCTTGTGGGTTACTGGAAAGCTTTTTAGAATTCTATTTTGATTCATCTATAGTGTTTTTCAGTTTATCTCTTTGTATAGCTTTTTTAGTAGTTACTCTAAGTATTATATAAACATAACTTATCCTAGTATATACTGGTGTCATCATTTTACCAGTTCAAGAGAAGTGTGGAAACTTTACTTGCCTTTATGCCTCTCTACCCACCCCTGATTATATTATAAATTGTCTCACATTGGGGCGCCTGGGTGGCTCAGTTGGTTAAGCAGCCGACTTCGGCTCAGGTCATGATCTCACGGTCCGTGATTTCGAGCCCCGCGTCGGGCTCTGTGCTGACAGCTCGGAGCCTGGAGCCTGTTTCGAATTCTGTGTCTCCCTCTTTCTGACCCTCCCCCGTTCATGCTCTGTCTCTCTCTGCCTCAAAAATAAATAAACGTTAAAAATAAATAAATAAATAAATAAATAAATAAATAAATAAATAATCAATCTCACATATGTTCTTTACCCACATTTAGAGACACATCAAGCAGTATTATAATTTTTGCTCCATCATCAAACATAATTTAGAAGGTATAAGATGAGAAGTCCATGGTATTTACCCATAATTTGGCTAATCATGATCTTATGTTGCAAGATCTTTTATCATTTCCTTTTTTTTTTTCTAATTTTTTTTCATTTCCTTTCTGTTTAAAGAACTTCTCTTAGCCATTCTTCTAGGGTAGGTCTGCTGGTAACAAATTTTCTTAGTTTTCCTTTATCTGAGGAAGGTGATGATTTCTCCTTCATTCCTGAAAGATATTTTTACTGGATACTGGATTCTGGGTTGACAGTTCTTTCCATTCAGCACATGAAAAATGTGTGCCAGTTTCTTCTGGCCTCTATGGTTTCTGATAAGAATTCCAGGGTCGTCTGAACTGTTTCACCCCTGCTGGTAAGGGGATTTCAAGAATTTTATTTTTTGGGTCTTTTGTTTCCAGAATTTTGACTATGATGTGTTCAGGCAGGATTTCTTTGAGTTTATTCTGTTTAGGGTATGTTCCAGTTCTTATTCTGTAGGTCTGTCTTTTGACAAATTTGGGGGTTTTATGGGCCATCATATCTTTTGAGTACTTTTTTAGTTCCACCCTCCTGCTCTTCTTCTGGGACACCAAACATATCAATATCAGATACTCTGTTATAACCACAGGTTCCTTAGGCTCTGTTCATTTTTTTCAATTTATTCCCTTTTGTCATTCAGAATGTGTAATTTTTATTGTTCTATCTTCAAGGTCACAGATTCTTTCCTCTGTCCCCTCTATTCTGCTGTTGAGCCCATTCACTGAGTTTTGTACATTTGGTTATTGTAATTTTCAGTTTTAAATTTTCCATTTGGTTCTTCTGTATATTCTATTTCTATATTTCTATTTCTTTGCTGAGACTATTTTTCCTTTGTTTCAAGCATGTTCATAATTATTCACTGAAGTCTTTTTTAATGGCTGTTTTAAAATATTGTGTCAGATAATTCTTTTTTTTTTTTAATTTTTTTTTTTAATTTTTTTTTTTCAATGTTTATTTATTTTTGGGACAGAGAGAGACAGAGCATGAACAGGGGAGGGGCAGAGAGAGAGGGAGACACAGAATCGGAAACAGGCTCCAGGCTCTGAGCCATCAGCCCAGAGCCTGACGCGGGGCTCGAACTCACAGACTGCGAGATCGTGACCTGGCTGAAGTCGGACGCTTAACCGACTGCGCCACCCAGGCGCCCCATGTGTCAGATAATTCTAACATCTCTGTCATCATGTTGTTGGTACCTACTTGATTCTCTTTTTATCAGTTTCAGATCTTCTTGGTTACTGGTATGATGAATGATTTTCCTTTGAAACCTGGACATTTTGGATTTTGGGTATTATCAGACACTGGATCTTATTAAACCTTTTCTTTTAGATGGATTCCTCTGATGCAGCATGGCAGAAGGAGGGAGTGATGCACCTTCCCAATACTGCCAGGTGATGTGAATGAAGCTCAGATCTCAACTTGGACTCCACTGACACCCGAGAAGGGGGGGCTCCTAATTACTGTTGGGCAAAGGTGGAACTTCCAACTTTCACTATACCTCTACTTATACCTCCCTGGCTGGGAGGGTTAGAAGTGCCTCATTATTGTTTCCTCTGTGGTCTTCTCTGATAGAGCAGGGGATGGGACCTCATTAACGACCAGTGGGGATGAAAGTGCCAAATCTTTATTTAGCCTTCTCTGACACCAGCCCAGGAGATAAGATGGGACACCTCATTACAGCCTGGTAAGGGTGGAAGTCTGATGGCCTTTGCTGGTATGATTTGGGATGGAGCCACAGTTTTTTTTGCAATATTTAGCTGTGGCAGAAATTTATTTTCTAAAAATCTCTATCTTGTTAAGCTGCCTCTTTTGTGGTTCTTTGGCTAAACAGGAGGATTTTGCTAGAGACTTTGTCTGTATTCATTTGTGATTCTAAGTTGTTGGCTTTGTCAGCTCCACTTTTGGGATATTTGAGGCAAAAAAAAAAAAAAAAAAAAAACACAAAATAAAACAAAACAAAACACAGGAAACTAACCACTATGTCATTCTTCAGGTCCTGAGCTCCCTAACCACTCTTTTTCTCTCCATCTCCCAGAATCTTCCTACATTTAAATATTTTGTACATAATGTCCAGGTTTTGCAGTTATACTTAGTGGGGAGGTATAGAGAAAAGACTATCTACTCCATCTTCCCAGATTTATTTTCATATATATCAATAAACAATATTAAAGAGGACAATATGTGAGATTACCATTGCTAACAAAAGGGATCATGGGTTTTAAGTGTTGAGAAATAATAGAGATTTCCCTCTAACTTATTGTTAAGCATTTATTTAGCCATAAATCTGCCTAACTAAAACTTTCTAACCTTAAAAATCCAAGAACTCTTGGGGTACCTGGGTGGCTCAGTTGGTTAAATGGCCAACCTTGGCTCAGGTCATGATCTCACAGTCTGTGGGTTCAAGCCCTATGTCAGGCTCTGTGCTGACAGCTCAGAACCTGGAGCTGCTTTGGATTCTCTGTCTCCCTCTCTCTCTCTCTCTCTGCCCCTTCCCCACTCATGCATGCACGCGCTCTTTCTCTCTCAAAAAAAAAAATAAATAAACATTAAAAAATATATAAAAAATCCAACAACTTTTAAAACAGTTTTCTGAAATCAAGATTTTCTCTGCATCTATCTAATCTACTAGCAGTGTCCAAAAATATTTTTCCCCCTTTGGGATGACTTACTTATTTTTAGAAAAATACTACTGAATCCTACATGCCACTGTTTCTTGTTTAAATACAGAACATACTGTACAGAACAGCAAATCAAGTCATGTTTATGACTTAAATATTTCTAATAGGAGGAAAAGACAACAATCTACATAATTACAAATACTTCGTTTCACAAAGCCCTCAACCATCATATATTTTTATTGAGTAATCTTTTTTAAAAATGTAGTGTATTTACAAATACTAATGCAAAAAAAAAAACCCAACAAAAACAAAAACAGGAATATTCAATTTCTGAACTAATCCCAGTAATATACAAATATTAATAAAACTGTGCTAAACTGTTCTCTCTTTTTTGAAAGAAATTAGGGGAGCCTGGGTGGCTCAGAAGGTTAAGTGTCTCACTTCAGCTCAGGTCACGATCTCGCGATCAGTGGGTTCAAGCCCTGCATCATGCTCTGTGCTGACAGCTCAGAGCCTGGAGCCTGCTCCAGATTCTGTGTCTCCCCTCTCTCTGCCCCTTCCCCACTTGCACTCTGTCTCTCTCTCTCTTAAAAATAAATAAACATTGAAAAAAATTTACACAAAAATAAACTCAAAATGGATGAAAAACCTAAATGTAAGACAGGAAGCCATCAAAATCCTTGAGGAGAAAGCAGGCAAAAATCTCTTTGACATTGGCCACAGTAACTTCTTACTCAACATATCTCCAGAAGCAAGGGAAACAAAAGCAAAAAGGAACTATTGGGAGGGACCTCATCAAAATAAAAAGCTTCTGCACTGGGAAGGAAACAATCAGCAAAACTAAAAGGCAACCGACAGAATGGGAGCAGATATATGCAACTAACATATCAGATAAAGGGTTAGTATCTAAAATCTACAAAAAACTTTTCAAACTCAACACCCCAAACAAATAACCAGTGAAGAAATGGGCAAAAGACATGAATAGACACTTCTCCAAAGAAGACATCCAGATGGCCAACTGACACACGAAAAAATGCTCAACATCACTCATCATCAGGGAAATATAAATCAAAACTACAATGAGATACCACCTCACACTTGTCAGAATGGCTAACATTAACAACTCAGGCAACGACAGATGTTGGTGAGGATGCAGAGAAAGAGGATCTCTTTTGCATCGCTGGTGGGAATGCAAACTGGTGCAGCCACTCTGGAAAACAGGATGGAGGTTCCTCAAAAAATTAAAAATAGAACTACTCTACAACCCAGCAATTGCACTACTGAGGTATTTATCTAAAGGATACAGGTGTGCTGTTTCGAAGGAGCACATGCACCCCAACGTTTATAACAGCTCTATCAACAATAGCCAAAGTATGGAAAGAGCCCAAATGTCCATCAATGGATGAATGGATAAAGATGTGGTGTGTGTGTGTGTGTGTGTGTATGTGTGCGTATACACGCACACATACACACACACACACACACACACACACACACAAATGGAGTATTACTTGGCAATCAAAAGAGAAGGAAATTTTGCCATTTACAACTACATGGATGGAACTAGAGGGTTTTATGCTAAGCAAAATTAGAGAAAAACATATATATGACTTCACTCACATGAGGACTTTAAGATACAAAATAGATGAACATAAGGGAAGGGAAGCAAAAATAATATAAAAACGGGGGGGGGGGGCAAAACATATAAGAGACTCTTAAATATAGAGAAAAAACAGAGAGTTGCTGGAGGGGTAATGGGAGGGGGTATGGGCTATATGGGTAAGGAGCATTAAGGAATCTACTCCTGAAATCATTGTTGCACTCTATGCTAACTTGGATGTAAATTAAAAAAATAAATTAAAAATAAATAAATAAGTAAATACATCTTTTTAATAAAATTAAAAAATAAAAGAAATCACATCCAAACACATAAACCTGGCATCTAGTTCATTATTGCTATAATAAGTAACTATATATTAATAAACATCTAGAATTTACAAAGTCATTTTCATCTGACAATGTATTTTTAAAAATCCTTTATAATATTTACACTAAACAAATGAAAGCATAAAGATTATGGGACTTTTCAAAGTAATATAAGACTCTTTTGTTACAAGCTTAGTTATTATGAGACATCAGCCTTTGTTTGCTATGTTGAGAAAAACTGCTCTAAATCCTAGAGGACAGAGCAAAATCAAAGAAAATAAAAAAATAACCATTCTCTATATCATATCTAGTAGTAAAATGAAAGAGGTAATACAACATGCAAAAATTGCTCATTATTCTCAACTGTGGGGTTGAAAAAAGGCAAGTTTATAAACTATAAATCTAACTCTTCTCATGTCTAAGTAATGGACCAATGAATTTTCAATGCATTAAGGAAGTCTGAACTATAAATAAATGAGGCATGCTTTTACATTTCCCTTTGTCCAAAACTTGTCATTCTGTTGTGATAACACATAGATCAACATTAACTTTAAGTAAATAGTATTACCACCAGAACAGCCTAAAATAAAATGGTACTCAAGGCTTAATGCTATTCACCTTTGATGATTGACAAATTAGCCACACTAGTCAATGGCACAATTAAAAACTATAAATGCTCAGGTAAGAAGGCATGCCTATGAATTTTACTTAAAAAGATTATATACTGAAAAACTTCAGTCATGAATTTACCTTATCAGCTTTGAGCTTTCTAAGGAAGGACGGATTGTCATATCCTTTTGCCTGTCTCGCCTCTTGCAAATGGTTGATCATCCACACGTTCTTTCTCTGCTTTGCCAAATCAAGTGCTGATTCACCCTGATAAGTAGAAGAAATTCAGATTTAAAAAACTTTTAAAGCACTCCCATAAAAATAAACTGAACAATTAGTTCACTAACATTGTTTTGACATCAGGCAAAGTCAAATACTAAAAGAATCTAAATCATTACATATTACTTATGCTCTCCCATTCAAGGTACTATCAGTAAGAGTATTTACTCATCTTATTCTATAAATTCTATTTTTGCTTGCGTTTTGGCTTATATTAAAGTACATCAAAAAGTAGGTATTTCAGCACCTGCTGGATCAGAGGCTATCAAGTTTATCGGTTATTTCATATCTTTGTTTTATTAGTAATACTTATTACTACAAAACATCCTACTAGAATACTAAATTGCCAGAAACCTCTCAGTTTAATTTCAATAATGACAAAGGTCTGAAGAGAATAGGGAAGAAGAAGAAAAGTCAACTTCTATTTCTCCTACTGTTGTACTATCATCTTAAATTCATTCACAAATCCAGAAATTTCCAAAGAGAATGAGAACAGTAACAAAAAATAGTGAAACTCAAGTTATGGACCTGTAGCTTCTAATCTCAAGAAGAAGAATGCCAAAGAGTAGAAGTGAATGAAACTAGTATGTTTTAAAGGAAGAAAGAAGATATAAGCGCCCCCAATTCTAGATCTATGCTTCTTTTTGCCCTTGTTAATTTCAAATCTTCTTTCTCATTAGTGAGACACCTACATTTCTATTCTTTTTAATATTCTACACTATTTATCTACTTTAAATATAAAAGTAAAGTGAAAAATTGTGTCTGCCAAAATTTTAAGAATGTATAGATGAATATTCAAAATTACTTAAAAAAGGAAAATACTGAAATTTTATTATGAAAAACTAGATAAAAACAAAAGAATAAGGAGCCTTGGAGAGCTTTACTTATGAGGGATGATTATTTATCAAGTATAAAGTACACTCTATGAAACAAAAAAACACTAAAAAATAAAAAGCAAACAACAAAACAAACACAGCACTACCACCAGTAGCAACAACTGTAACAATACAACAATAACAACAAAATGCCCAACCAATCCTTTAATAAAAGATCAATAGTATTTAATAAGGCACGGGCTTAAGCTAGGTGAGTCTTCCACAAATAGGAATATTTACTGTAAAATACCTCCTTACCTATTCAAAACTTCTATCACCTAAGTTGTAAGAACCAGCTAATTAATCCAAACTATAAAGATTACCTGAATAAAAGCAATCCCTTGGGTAACAATTCCCAGAGAATATCCTGCTGTTGCCTCGGTCCAGCTGAGCATCCCTTCCACTAGAGGGCCATGTGACACCTAAGGATTGCCTAGATAAAAAGATGGAGGGAGCTTTAAGAAATCTTTCAACTATTCCTCTAGTCTTCTGACTGCTTTTGTATAGTTTTTATTCAGCTGGTAAAATAAACAAGCAATTAATTTAAAGAATGATACTAAAACCAGGGTTCTAAGTCAAGTCTATATTTGATTACTCCATGTGTCAGCCCAAACAGTAAATGATAATAACAAGAGCAATAACAACAAGAGTCATGGAGTGTTTATAGACTATGTAACTGGTAATAAAAGAAATATTTCAAAGGTTTTGGTGAGATAAACACTATGGAAGGTGGAGAGGAGAAAATCACTTTTTGCCTGAGGTTGAATTTCATTGTTAAAACTAGGAAAATTCTTGTTTGGAGACCATCTAGGGCAGTTACTTAAGAAGTAATAAAAACTATTTTTAGAAAAAAGTATCTTATCTCATGTCAAGAAACCATATAAGATTTTTTCCATATATTAACAAAGCTCAGTAATCTTATAGCCCGCACAAGGTAAAAATTATGCTGTTTGATAATTTTAGAAAGAAAAATGATAAATGCTTGGGTAGCACTCGGAGATTAATTGTCCTCCCAAAACTCAATTCATCTAAATTTATCTGTATAACCAAAACATGTGGGAGAGGGTAAAATATTATTTTTTAAAAATTCACAAATGAGATGCTGTAATAAAAAGGGATTACTGCATAGGTCAGTTTAAAAAAATCCTTAGTATCCCAAATCATTTTTCCCTTCCTTATTGTTATCATTTAACAAGACTGGATTTATTCCATGTAACTATTATGTGGGGCCACGGTTCTTAAATTCTTTTGAGTCATATTTCATGAAAGCCATTGACCTTCTCCCCAAAAAGCACTGATGCAAGTAATTTTTTGGTAACGATTTCAGGGGTTCATGGGTTCACCCTCTAACCAAAATTCACTAGTAAGTCCCAGATTAAGAATTTCTAATCTAGAGTATATGACCATTCCTGATCCTTCTAAGGATCAAAATAGTCATTTTAAAGTTACCTTATTTTGAAAAAAAAATCATTTATTTACATATTAAAAGAATTGAATTTTTTATTCAAATAACTAATTTATAAGGGTAAATAATATAAAGACAGATTTCTAAGAAACTTTAATTTTAATTAGAAAAGCTATTTTAGAAGAAAAAGGATCAATGTTTTTATAACTATAACACAAAGTATAATTTTTCATATTCTTTGAAAAGCACAACTTTTATTAGCTATTATAGCCAGATTTGCAGACTATATCTTTTTTGTTATAATTCATGATTATCAATTAGTCTCTTTCTTAGCTCTCGAAATGAAAACTGGAAAAATATACAGGTATACATCAACTTTGTCAAATTCCTGGACAAAGAATCTACGTTGTTTTCAATTAATTAATTTTTCCCCTGTTGACATTCATATCAACTTAAGTTTACTTAATTAACTTGCTATTCCACATAGCTAAAAGGCACCACACCTCAAATTATATTCTTACCACCCTCACCCCAAGAAAGTCTTCCTCCTTCAGTCTTCACAACCTCAATATATCACAAGACATTCAGTTATTCAAACCAAAATCTAAGTCACCAATATTTCTTTTCACCCTCATGTCTAATCTACTCTAAACTATCATTTTAATTTCTACTGTAAACTATCATTTCCAAATCCATTCATTGCTCTCCATCGCTATTCCTACAACTGTAGGCTAAACTAACATCACCTGCCTGGTTTATTACAATAGCCTAACTGATCTTTACCCATCCCCTCCATTTTTTTTTTAATTCTTCAATGCATTCTCCATCAGCAACCAAAGTAGTCTTTTAAAAATACTTAAAACACAAAGATTATAAAGCCAGCCTATGTAAATCCTCCCAAACTGCTTCTCATGACTGAGAACACAAAGTACCTTATCATGGCCTTGCACGATCTGGCACCTGCCTTCCTTAGTGACTGCACTCCCGTGCTCACTGCACTCAGTCCAGGCTGTCATTTGCTGCACCTCTAACAGGGCAAGCTTACTCCTGACCTTGGGACTTGCACTTGCAGGCTCATCTACGTGCAAAGTTTCTTCCTCCTATGTCTTTGCATAATTGATCCCTTTATCAGACAAGTCTGAAAGCAATGTCATCTCCTCAGAGGTATTCACAAGTCATTCTCACCTCATGTGGCCCCTTCATCCCTCATCACTGTACCACATTTGCCTATGAGGATGCATATGCATGTGTTTTTACTTATTGTCTATTTTCTTAATACAATGTAAATTCTGAGAGAATACAGACTTCATCTATCTTAAACACCTGGACTCCCGAGCACTGATATTTGTTAAATGAATGAATGAATGAATGAATGAATGAATGGTTTCCATTAGAAGGTGGTGACTAGACTTCAGCATATGGAATCTGGAATGCCAGATTCCAGCAGAAAAAGCATCTGATACTTCATCTTTTTAATTCCACAAAAAGTGCATTTTAAAACAAAAATCTACTTTTCCACCAGTGTGGATAAAAAGATTAGTTTTCCTCTGAAAGTGTAAGTGTTCCCTGAGCAACTGAAGCAACTCCTTAAACTTTATTTCCTTTAAAAATAATGTCACTCCAAATAAGTCAGAGAAAGATAAATACTGTATGATCTCACTTATATCTGTAATATAAAAAATAAAACAAATAAAACGAAACCAAGTTAACTGATACAGAGAACAGACCAGTGGTTCCCAGAAGCAGGGGTTGGGGGTGGGTGAAATAGGTGAAGGGAGCTGAAAGTTAACAATAACTTCCAGTTTTAAAATAAGTTAAGTCCTGAGGATGTAATGTACAGCATGGCGACTACAGTTAATGCTCATGTATTGTAGGGGCGCCTGGGTGGCTCAGTCGGTTAAGCGTCTGACTTCAGCTCAGGTCATGATCTCACAGCTCGTGAGTTCGAGCTCTGCCTCAGGCTCTGCGCTGACAGCTGAGAGCCTGGAGCCTGCTTCAGATTCTGTGTCTCTTTCTCTCTCTCTACCCCTCCTCCACTCATGCTCTGTCTCTCTCTGTCTCAAAAATAAATACTACTGTATTGTATATCTGAAAGTTGCTAAGACTGCAAATCTTCAGAGTTCCAGTCACAAGAGAAAACAAAGTTTTGTGACAGATGCTGATTGGACCTGTTGTGGTCATCTCATGACAGGTTCAGGTTACACTGTACACCTGAAACTAGTAAAATGCTGCATGCCAACTATACCTTAATTTAGAAAAATTTTAAATAATAACAATGATAATGATGATGATGATGATGATGTAACTCCAGAAGCTATCAGGGAACTACATTTCAAATTAACTTCTTTTTGTCAATAGCCAATCCTGCTTATACATGTCAGATAAAATTAAAACATTAATAAAAATAAAAAAACCAAACATGAATTTAAATAAAAGTTCTACAGGCACGATAATTATTTTACACTGTAGACGCTGGACTGCACTAGTTAAGAAAGCTACATTCAAGCTTTATCCTATCTTGGTACCAAATAATTCACATGCCTGAACCTACAAACCATTAAAATTATAAGGTTCAAATTATTTACATCATTTCAAATATCTCTCTTACCATTACCTTTCTGTTGAAATTCATTACAGATTATTTCTTTTACTAAGTCTAATAAAAGATTATGCAATGGTTGAGGTGCCTGGGTGGCTTAGTCAGGTAACTGTCTGACTCTTGATTTGGCTCAGGTTACAATCTCACAGTCACAAGATCAAGTCCTGCATGGGGCTCCACGCTGGCAGTGTGGAGCCTGCTTGGAGTTCATTCTGTCTGTCTGTCTGTCTCTCTCTCTCTCTGCCCCTCCCATGCTTGCGCATGCTCTCTTTAAAAAAAAAAAAAAAAAAAAAAAAAAAGCTTATGGGGCACCTGGGTGGCTCAGTCGGTTAAGCATCTGATTTCAGCTCAGGTCATGATCTCATGGCTTGTGAGTTCAATCAAGTGAGCCTGAGCCCCGCTTCAGGTGAGCTCAAGCCCTGCTTCAGGCTCCACACTCTCCCTCTCTTTCTGCCCCTTGTGGGATTCTCTCTCTCTCTCTCTCACTGTCCCTCGCTCACTTACACTTGCTCTCTCAAAAATATACATACATACGTACATACATAAATAATCTCATCTTTATGCAATGGTTAATGCGAAGTGCAAGGGCTCACTATTTATTTGAAAAGACATTAAATTTACAATCTACACTTCAAAGACTTAAAGATCATGATCCAAGTGAAGTTATCCCAAAGTCTATATGTATAAAAAATATACTCTTAAATGGTCTAAAAATACATACTACTAGTTTCAAATTCCAGAACTGTTCAGTCATGTTATCACAATTTTTAGTATTATTGTAATTTCAACAGGCTCTTGGTAGAGTCTCTGGAGACTCAGTATTTGACACAGTAAAATTGGTTCTATCTTTTTAATAATGTAACATGAAATATTTTGAAATATATTCCTGGGGCATGATCACTTTAAGCATGGCTGTCCAGGAGGCAGGCACCTGCCTGGGTGTCTCAGTCGGTTAAGCATCTGAGGTGTGATTTTGGCTCAGGTCATAATCTCGCAGTTCGTGAGCCCCATATCAGGCTCTGCACTGACAGCACGGAGCCTGGCTTGGGATTCTCTCGCCTTTCTTCTCCTTCTGCCCCTCCCCTGTGCCTCTCTCTCTCAAAATAAATAAACATTAAAAAAGAAAGAAAGAAAGAATGGCTGTCCAGTACCAAACAGAAGAGAAACAATGCTCTAAAGCAATACAGATATAAACATAAGGTAAACTCACTAATTTTTTCATATGGGGACATTAGTCAGCCTTAGTCAAACGCTTCCTTTCCTGTCCTTTAGGCCTTGAGGTTAGCCCAATTTACTAATCATAGTGTTAAAAACGTTCCTGAGCTTCCTATTTAAGAACATTTGGGGGATACCTGGGTAGCTCAGTAGGTTAAGTGTTGACTCTTGGTTTCAGCTCAGGTCTGATATCATGGTTTGTGAGATCAAGCCCCATTTTGGGCTCTGTGCTCACAGCACAGAGACTGCTTGAGATTCTCTCTCATCTCTCTCTTTCTCTCTGCCCCTATCCCACTGGTGCTCTCTCTCTTTTACAAAATAAATAAGTAAACTTTTTTTAAAAAATTAAATTAAATTAAAAAAAAATTTCAAAAAGCAAACTTTTCTCTCTATAATTTCAGAAGTGGCAGGGAGGTATAATAGCAGAGTGTCAGAAAAACTAGCTTAGAGGTAAAGCTCAAGACTACATAAATCTTCAGTCTGTCAAAAAATATTTAGAGTGCCCATGATGTGTCAGGCCCTATAATATGCTGACTTTCCTCTTTCAATATTTTATTGTCAGATATTCAGCCATTCTGATCACTTTGGGGAAAGACAGAAAGACCTGAAATTTAAAAAAGAAAGAAAGAAACTTTTTCTCAATTTCTTATAGTTTCCAACAAGATATTTGATATCTACTTTTAACTAAGCACTTTTAATTAAACTCATTTTTAAAAATTGGTTAAAATTTTAAGTAAATTAGGCTCCATACAGCTAGTCTAAGCTATATTATTTTAGCAGTTTAACTTCAGAGTAATTGAATACAGAAAGAACTATTCACTGGAACATAATTAGATGCCCTGATCCAGCAGGAGATAACCTACTTTTTGATTGCCATTTCAGAATATTGTGTGGCTCAAATGTCTTTCAAATTTAATTAGCACATATCCCTTAGAAATTTAAGAGATCTGACTCCAAAAGTATTACGGTTTATAGTCAAAATTAAAGAACACTTGTCAAAGGGCACAAAATTATTTATGAATTCACATTACTGAAAGATGATGTTTCAAAGTTTAAAGTCATTTCACAGAAAGAATGGTGCCAAACAACATGGTGGATCCTGAAGCTTTAAAAATAAAAATGGTTAACCAAAATTTAAGACTACCAACAGAACTGTCTTTCAACTACTCATGAAATGTCTGCAAATTTCTAAATGTTCAGAATGCAAATGTTAATTAATTGTGCTTTGCTCTTAGATACTCTTGTATACTTTTCCTGGATCAGGCCAAACATCCGCGGGAGAGGTATTTACATATAATAAATCTGTAAAGGTCCTGATCTTTAAAACAAGACAATTACAAGGCAAAGAATCACTGAAAGTTATTATGCATAATGTGGTTTAACTACAAACAGGTGATTCTTTGTACTGGTCTTCTTAAAGAAACCAGAAAATTATTCCCTTCACCTATGAAGATATGGGTTATGTAATTTAATTTTCAAAAGAAAGAATTCACTAATGAAAAGGCCATCAAAATCTGACAATTACTTCAATACTACAAAAGTAAATAAACCAATCTTTCAAAACAAATTCTTGCATGGAAGCAAAGGGTGTGAGCTTAAATAAGACATTTCTCCCATCTTTGACAGTCTGTGAAAAAATCTAGTTTTTTATTGAGGAATTGAGATCTTAACAACATTTCACATAACATAATCAATACAGGGTATTTTTACCTTGATATTCTGGGCATCAACATTAGCCCCAGCTTCCAGAAGAAGACTAATGACTGTGGTATTCCCTGCTAGTACTGCCCAATGCAGAGCAGTGTTTTTGTGATACTTGTCACCAAGGTTAACTGAAACATTGAATGTTAAAAGCAATCTAGTTGGATCCACACTGAAAAGGAAAAAAAAAAAAAAACAACAACAACAACCCTAATTTCAATTATAGAAATCATTACAGATACTAAACTGATCGTGGTTGCATTTGCATCCCATTTTGGAACACTTCCATTCTAACCTATACTCAACCTTATAATCAGTAATGAGACAATATTCTAATCTGAAGGATTAAATATGTGCAACACCTATACAAAGTTCCAAGAGAAGGCATACGTGGTCCTGACATTTTCTGCTTTTCATTAGGGATTGAGGTCTTAATACCTATATAATTAAACAATTAAATTTTTTAATTAAAATCTGGATTGCTCCAAAAATATTTTCAGGCTACTTACTAATAAATATATCAACCCTGTCGATATACAAATAATGTGAAAAAAATCATTTTTAAAAATAAGATAACATCTTTCATTCTTAAAAATTGCTAAAAGAGGAATAGATTAAGAATACCGTAACTACCAAGGTCAAGGTAAGCACAAAGATTCAAACATTCAAAAAGGTAATTGTCATACACTTTGTACTCATAATAAGAATTTTAAATATTAGCAAATAGAACATTAACTGCCTTTTCCCATCATTTATTTTACATTATGCTGACAATGATCTGAATAAATATTTTATGATGGTTACATACCTATGTGTTCTATAAGCTGCCCACATTAAAGGTGTCATTCCATTCTGATCCATCATATCTACATCCTAATAAACAAAAAGAAAAAAGTAAGACAGTAAAAATTTCTAAGTTCCTACAAAACTTACCTGAAAAATCTAATTTGCATGTCACAAGAAAAGCCAATATAACACTCTTCAATCAAGGGTCATTTATGAAACTTTTTCTAACTTTAAAATAAAACCACCTATTGTCACTAAATATTTTAATTAATGGGCATATACTTAATTGACAAAACATTAAATATGTATTTAATTATCATATATTTATAGATTTCCCTTTTCAGATGCTTTAATCAGCCTTTCAATGTTTTGCATTTAAAGATCCTGACCTACTCTTCATCCTTCATCCACAAATGAGAAGTTAAATGATATGTGTCCAAAAAACTTATTTATACAAATTCATGATAAGAAGGAATAACGAAACCCTGTTTACTTCTAGCCATTTCAAAACAAAGAATAAAAAGACCTATCTTTTCAATAAACTCAAAAAAAGTCCGCTTTCTTTTTATTTTATTGGTATGCACGTACATTTTTAGAGTCAAATAACTTTGCAAAGTTTGTGGTGACAAAGCTGTTCTCTGCCTTTCTCTCCATTATTTTCACCTCTTTTAGCTCATTACTTTGGTATTAACCCTCCACGTCTTAAAGTAAGATGCATGAATTACTACTTTTTGATTTTTCAGTTTTAGGCATTATCTTCTGAGACTCTTCGGTATGCAAAATGAGAATTTTTTACTCTTCCTGCCCCATAACAAATATGCACCTTTCTATTCTTTCAAGAGATCTACTGTATTTTTGGTTCTATAAATATTTGATATTTACATTATTACAAATGTATATGAATACTATTCCCAGCAAAATAGTGATTATTTTATTTCTCCTACCCAACTTTTTGCTTTCCTAATGGTACTTCCCCCCCCCTTTTGCTTAGTTTTTTGACAAATTAGAATTAAAACTACCATTTCTTTAACCAAAACTCTTCCCTAGTTACCTAAATCTCCTTTCAAGACATCCTGATGTATCAGGGATTCTATCAGTTTCACTTCTCTAAAATTATCTCTCCTAACTCCAACCTGGACTAATTATCCTCTATGCCTGAGGTATTTGTCCCATTAGCTAAAAAGAAGTTCTTCGAGGATTAAAATTGTTATAAAATTCATCTTTGTATTCTCAGTGCCCAGCAGAGTGAAACCATTTGTGAAGTGATCAAAAACCATTTGTGAAGTGAAAAGACATGTTTATCTACCTATTTGTTTGGGAAAGGCATAGGCTTTTAGACAGACATGGTTTTGAATTCTTAGCTCTACCACTTACTAGCTAGAAGACTGGCAAAATCACTTTAATTCTCTGAGCTTCAGCTTCCTCATTTAAAAACGTGAATATATAATGGCTTCCTAAGAACCCTGTGATGATTAAATGGAACAATGTGTGTAAAGCACCTATAGCCTAGAATATAACAGTCTATGTGTTATACATATAACACCTATGTGTGTAAAGCACTCTATAGCCTAGAATATAACATTCAACAGATACTAAGTTTCCTCTTCTTCCCTTCCCCATCGCCCAATTCTGGATTATATAAAAGTAGCAGCTGTAATCCAAGTTGTGTTATCTAGTATACCAGTCATGCAGAGAGGACAGAGTCATAGTCAAGTATACTGCAAAACACTTTAAAACTCTATGCAGCAATTCTCTTGAGCCACTGATACCGAGGGAATATGCCTCAAATGTGAACATTTTCAAAGGTATGGAGGCAGAAAAAATGTTGAGGAAACAGTACATTAGACAAACTAGACGCATCCTTGGATATCATCAGTTTTGTCCCTCGTAGTAAATACCGTAATCAAATGGCATGCCTTATCCATTATAAATCCATTTCTGGATTCATGTTACATGTGGGTGGGAATGTCCTATGTAACCTCATTCGATACTTCCAATATACACACCAATTTTTTTTTTCAATTAAAATCTTTACGAAAATCTTCTCAGAAATGACAAGTTTCCTTGTTTCTTATATGAGTCAAGCACTGTAACTTATTTTACTTCTTTCACTGTCCTAATTTCAAGATAGCTCAACTAAATTTGATGTCCAAGTAAGACAGACATGTAAATTCTTTAGTTTCTTCTTCCTTCTTAGTTGTCTTTTCCTATCCTTTTAAAGAAGTGACAGTATTAAAAAATATAAGTGAAATTAAAAATGTAAAATAATGCCACATCTCTAGAGTACTAAAAGAAAAATGAAATTCAACCTTTTCTTTCTTTGGATCAGGATTTAAAACTTGGTACTTCTTTTCCAAGTTCAGCCTGGACGTATGGGTATTCTCTATTAGGAAGAATTAACAAGCCCAGATCAAAACCTTACGGGGATTCCATGATCAACAGGGCTCCATAACTTAGCATTTTCCCTTTCCTCCTGAAAATCATCCAAAAGAATTGGTAGTGAACACTAAATATATTTTAACAATAGAGCTAAAATGAAACAAATGTGAGGAACAGAATGACAAACTAAATGGAAATGTTATATGCCCTAAGAATGTAAAACTGATACAATTAACAAAAAAAAATGGAGAAAAAAATGAAGACAAAAATGGAAAAAGAAGGTTGGAAAGAAAGTGTGAAGAGTGCCTAATCTGTAATAGCTATAAGTCAAAGGATATTACTGATAGTTAAAAAAATCAAGTAATGGAAATGTACTTATATCTACCAGAAAGAAGTTAACACTAAGAAAAACAGTATTATAGACTAAAGTCAGTGAAAGGGAAGAAAAAGAAAAAATGAAAATATAGTAATTTTATTATTACTTATAATTGGGAACTAATCAGAACTAATAAAATTTGAGAAAACATCTGACTGAAATAAAACAGACAGAGAACTGTGTGACTATCTGAGGGAAGGATTTACCAAGCAGAAGGTAAGATCAATCACAAAGGCCCTAAAGCAGCAGCGTAGCAGAGCTGCTCAAGGAACAGGAGGAAGACTGGTGTGTCAAAGCAGAGTGAGTGAGGGGAAATGACAAAAGATGGGCTGGAGAACCCATGGTTCTGTAGGCCAAAGAAGGACTTTGGACCCCAAAGTATGATGTATTGAACACTGCAGAAGTTTACTTTTATAATTAGTGTATAGATGGAAAAAAGTTCTGGAAAAATATACTAAACAATGAAAAGAAAGTGATCTCAGTTTGGGATGCGGGTAAGGGAAGACGTGGGGTTTCATTTTCTAAGTCATACTCTGCTCTTATGTTTGAATATTTTACAGTAAGTGTGTTACTTTTGTAGCATAAAAATTACTCATGAAAAAGAAAACAAACTGCCATTTGTTATCATCATGCATTTATTATACACAAAAGGTACTGTAACAGGTAGAAATCCCTGCCCCGAGAATTTTATAGCCAATATCCTATGCCAGAATTAAAAAGATTATTAAAACATCCAAAACCCAAAATCAATAAGCTAACAAAAAGACTAAAAAAAATTTATACCACTTTTCTTACCCAGTTAAAAAAACAAAAGGAAAAAAAGCGAATATAAATTTATACCTGCAAAATAAAAAGCCACTAACAACACTATCATGGGTTACAGCACCTTTGTTGCTCCAAACCCCAGCCTAGAAGGAACTCTGGGAGAACAAAAGTAATCTCCTGTGGCAGCTGGTATCCAAAGATGGCCCCCAATAAACTTCACCTGCTGGTATTCACATCCACGTGTCCCCCCAATGAACATGGACTGGCCCTGTTACTTGCATTAACTGACAGAATGGAGCACAAATGTTGCTGTGTCAGTTCAAGACTTAAGACTTAAAAGAGGCAGAGCTGCTTCTGTTCTTTTGAGAGCTCCCAACACACAAGAAGTCTAGTTGCCCTGCTAGAAAGACTACGTGGAGGGTGCTATGGAGAGAGAATTCTGAGACTGCACGGAGAAAAAGAGAGAGGACTAGTCATCTCAGCATTCCACCTGGACCCAGCCTTTTAGCCATTCCTATTAAGATACAAGGTATGTGAATGAGCCATCCTCCATCTCAGTTAAGCCCCCAGACGATTGTAGCCCCAGCCATTATCACAAGGCAAAGAACCACCAAGCCAAGACCAGCCAACCCAAGGAATGGCTGATATTGTTCTAAAGCTGTCAGAACCGCTTTTGGGGGTAGTCTGTTAATACCATAACAGAAATCCTTCCCCTACTAGCAAGTAGCCGGTCTACGCCTCTTTCCTTAAGCTATAAGCACTTGGCACTGCCAACAACAAATATCTTAAAAGAATTCATAAGATAAATGCTATTCAAATTGCGAATCTACATAAAAATTTTAATCTAAAATAAATGTTAATAGCATTGAAGTAAAATCATTTGTCTTACTCTTATGATGAGATCCTTAGCTATAAAACTAATATTTAAGTATGACCAGAGAAAACACATGAAACAAAAACTGAGAAACATTAATTTTAATGAAATACATTTATCACAAAAACATGGTATATATAAACTGGTACCTATTTAATGCGATTATAGTCAGTACACACTCAAAAAGTCAGGAAGAACCCCTTAAATCATGAGAAGTTTTCTGACATGTATGAAGCAGCATTATTTTACACAGCAGAAACCAAGAAACTGATCCTAAACAATTTATCCCCTTCTCCTAGAGGTTCCTAATAGAGAAAATAACCAGTAAAATGTGTTCAAAAAAGTTTAAATGAATTCAGAGGATATATTCAAAAGATGTAATTAAGGGAAAAAATAGATACTTAAATTTTCTTACTTTCCAGGATTCATCTCTATCATTCTCAGAAATAAAAAATGCAATTTAATAGATCATTATCTGGTTCTTGATTATCTTTCTTATTTTCAACTTAACTACATTTACTACCTCAATATGAAACTAACTATATATTTATTCACTGTCATCCATCAGAGAGTACTATTCAAAATAAACCATGAAGAACATCTGATTAAAATCCACACCATTGTAATTTTTTTACCTGTCCTTTTGCTATGAGATAAGCAACAATTGAGGTATGTCCAAACTGAGCAGCCAGATGAATACAGCTACATCCTTCTCCATCAATTAGTGAAGGATCTGCACCATATTTCATTAGTTGCACAACCATAGATAGATGGCCTTGTCTAAAACATAAAAGAATAAACACTTAAATATATAAAGTTATTTCAAACAGGATCTCCGGGAAGATCTTTTTTTAAATAGGGTAATGGTGGAAAAGATTATACAAATGTTTAAAAAGTTTTTTAGAATAGGCATATGTCAAGACATACTTAGGATTTTAAGGTTTTTAAGTCTCGACTGAAATAAGTCTTTTAAATTTTAGAGATACTTATAACTTCTTTAAATACGTAATAAATAGTTACTATATTCTATTAATCCTATTCAAATATTATCTTAATTATCTCAGAAACTGGGCAACTTCTTTAATTGTAAATATACAGAGGCTGCATAATATTACATTTACAAACTCAAAGTTTAACTCAGTCTTAACCTAACTGGATTAACATCAGCATGGTGAATTCCCTAAAGATATTCTGGGACAATAAACTGCTGCCAATGCACGTAACACTATACGGCAATACGTTAGTACACTGTTGGTATTAACTATTACTTTAAGTTCTCCCATTCATTTTAGCATATCATTAAAAAAATAAAATTGTTTAGTTATAGGCTAAAAAAGAAACCAAAGGAAAAAAATAATCCAGAAGCAAATTTAAACCTTGTGGCCCAGTGCAATGGAGTTGAATTTAGGTCTCCTCCAAGTTGATCCACAATAGCACCTTTCGAAATATAGTATCTATAAGACAAAATTTTAAATAATTTAGACAACTTGCATTTTCAATTTTATGAAATTATGTAAAAAATAAAGAAAAAATGTTTTCCATTGTAGATCTCATGCTAGTTTATGTCTCTATGATAAACAATCTTTTGTGATCTTTAAAAAATATACTTAGTAGAACTTATATCAAACACATCACTCTCTTTTGTTCTAGAAGCAAAAGGAAAATAATTTTTTTAAAGTTACAAAAAAGAACAGCAATACCAAATAGCAATTCTATAAAAAAAGAAGGTGGTGAGAGAACCATTAAGACTTGGATCAAAGAGCAACAGCACAGAAAAGTTGTAGAACAGGCCACTTAGTCTACCATTGGTAGAGGCTCAGCTTTTAGAGCTTTACTTTCCTCACAAAATTACTGTAGATTAAATCAAACAATTTACGTGCAAGAATTTTATAAATTGTAAGTATAACATAGAGGTTCTTTAGAATGCCTTGTCATGCCTTTAAAGGTATGTTGCTTTAAAAAAAAGAAAGCAACCTCACTGCTTAATACATTAACATTATAACATCTTGATATCTTCTGAAATGAACAGGACTTAGCTGCTTATCATAATGCTTACTTTGAACTGATCAATATAATGAATCTTGAATATAAGTGATTTCACACCTCTGATGTCAAATACTTGATGTGTGTATATTACTGAGATTCTTAAACTGTTCTAAGCGATTACTGCTTTAGATCACTAACACATTCACTTTTAATGTACAGTTTTAAACATTTAATATACTCATATGTTTGATTCAGAAATTTATTGCTTTATGTATTTGTTAAACTGGTGTTTTTAAAACATTACACAATAAAGGGCCCAACTCTACCGTATCTTCTTAAATAGTTTAAGTAACTTAACAAAATATTTCCAGACTAAAATATTTCCAGTCCAAAATATCAGACATTAGTCTGAATACAAACATTTAACTATTCCTAAACTGTTTCTTAAGCTTAAACTATATAATAGCTGAAAATGATTTTCTGAGCCCAAAGAGAAATATAGCTTGGCCAAAGAACAACTTTGATAAGAGCTGGGATGTTTTTTAAGGCAATTTTATATTATGTTCTCTATAGTCAATATATTTGTTCATGAGAGTTATTTTTACTCACATTTCAAATCCTTGCTAGGGCTATGGCAATGAGTTATTTCCAGACTGGTTCTAAAGTACAACTTTTGTTTTTTTTCTGTATGCTAAAGAAGAATAACTTTTATTGCCTTTTCATTGTAAACTACTGGAAGAGAAGTACCAAATTTTTATAACATGTTATTCTTTATAGCTATTAGACCCTAGTTCAAAACTACAAAATTCTGAGAAGACCATTTAATTCTTACTTTTAAACTTAAGCCTCCTGTATACTACAAGAAGGTTACCAAGGAATGTTCCTGCAGGTATTAACTAATGATCCCTAGGTTTTGAGACAGGACCATCAATGAATAAGAGATATTAACAAGTATTTGAAAGATGAAAAGTAAAGAGCTAAAACTCAAATGTCTCCAGAGGGAACACCAATGAGAAGCAATCCAGAGTTTACAAAACCCTGGAAAGACTAAGGGATTAAAGGTAACTGTTACCTCTGTAGAATGTAAAGAAGCTAGACTATAAACAAAAACACTGGCTGCAAGTTAATAAAAGTTACTGAAAAAATTGTTTTGTAACTTACATTCTTGCCAAAAGTTAAGTATTTAGCACCACAAACAGGCATTTTAGTGACATGGATGGAAACAAGCAGCTGACAGTGCTAGGTAAGTACTTCTTTGTGCACTGTAATGTTGAATTTCAAAATGTGACTCCTCAAAATTTCAAAATTACTGTAATAATACCTCAAACTCTTAAAAGTTCAGATTCATTCTTACATCTCTAAATTTCATTGTATGATGATGACTTCTGGCTTCAGCCTCAGGCTCATACTGATTTTAACACTCAACCACTCAGCATTTGCTGAAAAGTATATTCAGAGCACCTTCATCAGAGAAATTTGAGACTCAGGGAATTAAATCAGAGAACCATATGACACACTATACTGAAAACATAGCAATTCAATGAAAGTTTACATGCTAAACAACAACTACAACCCCAAACCCCTTTCCTTGCTCAGTTCAGCTGGCAGACAGAGATAGATACTCAGCTCCTCCTACAAAGAGATTAGAAGATTCTTCTCTAAGAGACACTGAACAATGCCAGAGAAAAACTTCTAGAAGTAGACATTTGAGAGGTTCCTGTTGTGATCTAAGTTCTACAATTTCCAATCAGCTTTGTTATGTCTCTCCTAAATATGATTAGATAATTGAGGAAAGTTGCAAATATGGAAGGAGACCAAATAAATAGAAGCCTAAAATAAACAGATAACATAAAGCAAAACTTAAAAAACAAAAAATTACAATTAACATCCTCCAAAAATAAGAGAAGATGATATACTCATGATATGAAGAACAAAATATTTTTTTAAAAGGGGAGGAGGAGACAGAGATCAAAAAAAAAAAAAAAAAAAAACACTTGCAAATTGAAAATGCAATTGGTAAAATTACAAATTCAAAGAAAGGATTAGAAGATAAATTATATAAATTAAGAAAATCTCCCCCAAAGTACAATGGCTATACTGAGAGATAAAAAGTATTTGGGATAAATGGTAAGAAAAAGAAATCAATCTGGTTGGTTCCATTATCTGACAATAAAAGTTCCGGGGGCAGGGGACAGAGAAAATGAAAGGCACTCTTGAGGGCACCATGCAAGAATACCTCCCTAAACCAAAAAGGCAAGTTTCCAGATTAAAAGTGGCCACTTAATGGCCATAAATTAGATATAAAGTGAGTAAGTAAATGCGTAAATAAATAAATAAATAAATAAAATGCACAATAATGTGAACTTTCACAAAGCCAAGGATAAAGAAAAAAAAGTACATGTTCCCAGAGAAGAATAAGCCACACATACAATGTATTCTCAAAAAATTGTGAACCCTATATTTTTTAATAAAGCCCCATGTTCCTTAATAAAGCTTTGACTTGAACTCAAGTATTACTTACTTGACTATTTATAATAATCAAGTATTATTTACAAGTATTATTATTACTCTTAACGAAGAATCTTAAGGTAACAAGAGACTGTTGAACACAAGAGCTTGAGCTAATCCTTTCTATTTTATTACATTAGGGTAAAGCTGCGAAATAAAGACTTTCGCTTGAAAACATTGGAACTATAGACAATCCAGGCTAAGGTGAAGGTCTCCTCCTTTCCACATTATACTTATTTTATTCCTTATTATCATGAAAGTGTCCCGACTACTTTGTAGTTAAATACATGCTAATGAAACATAACTGTTAAGAGAGACATTTCTCCATGGGTCTCTCATGTTTCCATATGCCTTGCTAGGTATAAACGAAGAATACAAGGCCCTGACCACTTCTACATAGGTCATTTCTCAGAGTTGTGTTTGTATCCAGCAACCTTGAGAGATGAGGTAATGTCTCCCTCTGGAACAAAGAGCAAGCCTGCTCTTATTATAAAAGCAATGAATTCCCCAAGATGCAATACAAACCCACTATGTGTGCTGTATACATCTGAACAACCGCAAGCCACTCCCATAAGACCTATGTGTACAAGGACCCTAGGCAAATATGATGCTCATGCTATTTGTTGTGGTAGGAATAGGCTGTAGTTTTTAAGTGGGGGTATAATTCCAGATTGGTAGTAAAAAGTAATCTTGAGGCTATAAATACCAGTTGTTATTGAAAACTGCCTTTACTCACCATGTTTGTTTTAGGAAAGTAACTTGCTAGATTATGCACTATAAAAAATTAAGTTTACCCACCTGAAGATATAATACACACAGATACTAATTATTAACCCACTCTACAACTACTGACTACTCTATAACCTCACTATTCCACAAGTGGCTTGGAACACTTGTAAGGCAGGCAGCATCAAGACTTTTTGTCTATATTTCTCACTTCAGACTTTATTTTTACACGTAAGACAACTGTGAATTTTTTGACCAACAGAATCTCAATTGTAACATATGAATTAAGAAAATGATGAAGTAATGCTTCAAAATTCTAAGAAAACTACTTTTAATCTGTAAGTCCATGCTCAGCCGAACAACCAATAAGGTGTAAGGACAGAAATTAATTGTAACTTCAAATCATTTACCTCCCAAGTGCTGTCTCTCTCAGAAAGCTATCAGAAATTGTGCTCTACTAAAATCAGGGAGCAACCCAAAAGAGACAAAAAACTGGAGATCCAGGAAACTGAAACCAACATTGGAGCAAAAGGATTTCCCAGAATAATGGCAAAGCAAAGTCTTAAGATAATGGCTGTATGTTAGTTCTAAAGAGCAAATAATCTGGGTTGGAGTAAAAAAGTGGAGAATTCCAGGAATGATTCTCCCCCTCCCAACTCCAAAAATGGAACAGATAAATTAGGTGACACTGTTGGCAAATAGAGGGGTTTTACGGTTTAATAGTATGGGATACGGGAAGGACTACTTACAATATAGAGAAAATTAAACAAATGAAGAAAATAAAATGAAGTAACTGCTGCTTCAGACAAAAATCAAAATTCTGCAAGGAAAGAACAAATAATCATAGAACACTTCTGAGCTTAGCAGTGAGAATTTACATTCTCACAACTTACACTATGCACAGTGACTTAACTAATACTAAAATAGAGGATGGAAGAATGATTAGTGGTGAGGAGCTCTAGGACATCTAGTTATCCTAAAATAGGAAGTCAAAATATATAATAATTGATAAATCAAGAAATAACAGCATAAAAGTGGGCAATATTTATTAAAATTCAAAATCTGAGACACCTGAGTGTCTCAGTCAGTTGAGCGTCTGGCCCTTTATTTCAGCTCAGGTCATGATCTCAGGGTCATGAGATCAACCCCCGTGTCAGGCTTTGCACTGACAGTGCACAGCCTACTTGGGATTCTCTCTCTCTCTCTTTCTTTCTCTCTCTCATTCTCTGCTCCTCCCCTGCATGCAGTCTCTCCCTGTCTCTCTCAAATAAACATAAAAAAAAAAATCAAAATTCTTCTTTTTTTTTCTCCTATAAATATTACAGATATATATAAAAATAAATGAAATGATATATGACCAAGATTAGCAATCAGAACACTGGCTGTAATGGTAGAAACATCAAAATTAATCCAAACATCCATCAACAGGAAAACCATGAAATACATTAAATCCATATAAATGAACACTGTACAGCTGTTTAAAAAGAATGATGCAGCTCTATTTGTACTGACAATGAGAAATCTTGAAGATATATATATTAAATTAAAAAGCAGAAAAAGTACTGTCATTTTTGTAAAGAAAATAGATTTCTAGATAAAAGTAGCAACATAAATATATAAAATAAAGAGTATATACTGAAAGAAACAGCTCAAGTACTGAAAATAGTTATTTCTGGGCTATAGGACCCAGGTGGTGGGGAGTGACTGCTATTTCCTACTGTAAGACTTTAAGTACTATTTGAGTTTTCAAATTGTTTATACACTACTTTGACTTAAATAACATTAACCAAAAAAACAAACAGAGGTTTAGAAGGCTAGATAATTTGAATCAACCCTCCCATTAAACTAAAAAAGTTCAATGAAATATAAGAAACATTTCCTAAAGAGTAAAACCTAACAAGATTAAGAGCATTAACCAGGCCAAAAGTCAGGAGACGTTAAAATTCGAAGTTAGAAAACTACTTGGGCACCATCTGCCCTGGAGACAATTTGCTGATGCAGAAGAGCTGGCCAAGAAGCAAGCTAAGCAAACAAAAGCAAAACAAAACAAGGGCTGGGACCCCAAAAAGCTGCACTGTAGCAGTAATTATGAACCAGAAATAAACCTGGCTCTAGCCTGTGTTTAGCCACGTGGGTGATCCAGAAAATCTAAAGCCTTGAAATTAAATTAAAGGTGTGCCTAGCAGAAACAAATGGAAATCTCATTTTAGGCCTCAAATTATTCAACAAATAATTTTTCAAACACGTTGTGTGGTACATATTTAAAGACAATCAGCACATGAAGAAACAACATTAACAGATACAGACCCACACAAACTACAAATGCTATCTTCTCACAGATTATAAAATAATTGTTTACGATGTTCAAGAATACAAGATTGAAAATTTCAGCCACAAATGATTTCAGTAATACAGGCTTAAAAAATAAAATGACGAAAATGCTAGAACTGAAAAATAAAATTAAGAACACACTGAATAGATTTAACAGCAAATTACACACAGAGAATAAATGAACTGGAAGGTAAGTAAGAAGTTTCCAGAATGAAGCACACCGGAGGACAGTACACACAGAAAAGAAGATAAAAGACACAGAGCATACAATGAAAAGGTCACACATATGTTTAACTGGAGTTCCAGAAGGAGAGCAAAAAAAGAATGGGATGGAAGCAATATTTGAAGATATAATAGCTGGGATTTTTCTAGAACTGATGAAAACGTCAATCTGAAGTATCAAGAATTCATTGCAATTTCATTCAGGGTAAATAAAAAGAAATCCACACTTAGTTAGATCATCATGAAACTGCAGAATACCAGAAACAAAGAGAAAAAACTTAAAAGCAGCCAAGGGAAGAAAAGGGGGGAAAAAAAAAAAAAGCCCACAAAAGCACAATAGTTAGCCTGATTTCTCAATAGTAACAGAAGCCAGAAAATAGTGGAATGATATTTTCAATGAGTAAAACACAAAAATAAAACAAAAACTGCCAACCTAGATTTCTATACATATGGAAAATTTCCTTCACAAATAAAGATGCAATAAAAACATTTTCTGACAAACAAAAACAGAATTAGGTTTCTGACAAACAAAAACAGATTAGGAGACCCATATCGAAGGCAGAGGGAAGATGAGATATACAAGAATACAAAAGGAACAAATAAAATAGAGATATGCTCTCTGGAAGAAAGTGATTCAAGTTCAATGCTTTCGTTATTACTTGCTTATCCTTTCTTTCATACTCAAAATGGAAAATTCTTTTACCTGGCATTAATATCCTATTTGTCTCTGGACTCTGTGTGCTGTACATAACTGCCCATCTGCAACTGGTTTATTTCAGATTCATATCTTTATCTAAAGAACTTATGTCCAAATTGTCAGAGACTACTAAACTAGATTCACTAAAAAGACTTTCTATTAACCTCTTGCTTATCTAACTGCCTCTTACTAAAACTAAAAAAGCAGATTAGCAGTAAGTAATAAAAATCATTTATACTTAGTAAATATTCATTACTTATGCTGGCATGAATAGTTAAATTAGATTATTATTACCTACTATCTTTTGACTGCTCCCTTTTCTTTTCTAGCTTTTTCCCAAAGAATTCACATTTAGAACGTGAGCTGCAAGTTACATTGTTGATTTCCTGATTCCAACTTATTAGCTGCATGTCATTGGTAACCTATTTAACCTATTTATATGCTCCAGTTTCCACATCAAGACAACAGTGAAAGTTGTTAGTTTTCACATAGGGTTATTTCAAGAATTAAGATTAAAGGAAATATACATGGAAAAGCACTCAGCACAGCACCTTGTACAAATAAGTGTTTGATGTATGTTAAAAACTATTTTTTTTTCAGGAAAAAAAGGTACTTAAAATCTACATTTTAAAAACAAGGGGGGGGGGCGCCTGGGTGGCTCAGTTGATTAAACATCCAACTCTTGATTTCGGCTCAGGTCATGATCTCACAATTCAGGAGTTCGAGCCCTGTGCCAGGCTCCATGCTGACATCAGAGGAGCCTGCTTGGGATTCTCTCTGTCCCTCTCTCTCACCGCCCCTCCCACGCTTGCACTCACACTCTCTCTCTCTCTCAAAATAAATAAGCATTAAAAAAATAAAAAGTAAAAGCAATGAATTTTAGAAATTACTAATTTTTATAATTTAGAATAATTTTATAATAAATAATTACTTTAAAATATAAAAAATACATACTTGACTAAATCTATTCTGTTATTGATGGCAGCCCAATGGAGGAGTGTAACATTTTCTTTGTCTGGTTGCCGTACATCATAACCTGCTTCCACCAATTCTCGGCAGCGTTCATATATTCCATATCTTGAAAAGAAAAAAATATAAGATTGTTATTACTATTTCACAACAAATGTAAAGCTGAAAGTAACATCTCCAGAAGAAAATAATGCTCTATTATGATACCTGGAAATTAAAATGGATTTCTCAATGTAAAATGTTACTTTAAAAATATCAATATTCCAACAGTTTTTCCTAATCCAGTTAGCAACATTTTCAGTTTTAAATGTCTCATCTATAAGAATGCAATATCTCATCAATTGGAAGAGAAAAGGATACCAGAAATAAAATGTCTAGTGATTGCTTGTTTTTATCAATATCACCTCTTAGTCTATAAAACACTTAAGGCTGCTTATAAAAATACAGACAATTATATTAAAAAATACAGGGGCGCCTGGGTGGCTCAGTCGGTTAAGCGTCTGACTTCGGCTCAGGTCATAATCTCACAGTCCGTGAGTTCAAGCCCCGCGTCGGGCTCTGTGCTGACCGCTCGGAGCCTGGAGCCTGCTTCGGATTCTGGGTCTCCCTCTCTCTCTGACCTTCCCCTGTTCATGCTCTGTCTCTCTCTGTCTCAAAAATAAATAAACGTTAAAAAAAATTTTTTTAAACAAAAAAAAATATTAAATCACAAAAAAGCAGTAACAATTAAAGCATCAATGATTTAAAAGAACAAAAAGAAGAAAGGATATTTCACAAGCCTCAGGATTCTTTGTTTACAAATTTAGCTTTGATATTCCTTAGGGCAAATAAAAGAGGACAGAGGACATGTGGGGACAGGAAGCAGGGTGGGTAGGGAAAGAGCCCTGCGAGTTCAAGCCACTGAGACATAAGACAAAGTACACTGGGAGAGATCTAGGAAAGATGTTTTTATTTGATAAAGAAGATAGGCACTTGCAGAGAGCCTGATCCTACCCCATCTTTCAGCTTTTGAATACTGTTTGGCTACATAGTTTTTAAACTTTTTATTATGGAAAATTTTAAGCATAAGCAAAAATGGAGAGCACAGTACAATAAACTACCAAGAATCCACCATGGAGCCTCAAGAACCACCAGCTTTATTCTAAACAAAATATCACATCCTTGGAAATATGAGACACAGAAACAAATTTAAACAAGCTTTGACTATAGTTGTATTTCTTAGAGTGGTCTCCAAAACGGGGAAGGCACACCACAGGGTGAGGTTGGGGGAGGGGTAGCGCAATAATGGGGCACTAGAAACAAACACTAAAATGTCTAACTATATTAATGCCATAGGTAATTAATCAAGCTTCACTAATACTTAACAGAGCCTTCACATTGCTGCCCTCACTGGCTCTGTACCGTATATGTACATGTGCACACACACGTGCACAACGTAATCAACCAAAGGGAAGAGCAAGAGTTTCACAATTCAGAGATGATAGTGGTATCTTAAGCTCTTTGTTCTTTTTCAGAAAACTGCCTACAAGTGCTTAGTTAAGTAAACTAGACACATTACCTTGAAGAGCAGAATCTACCTCACATTTTAAATGAGATAAGTGACCACAAAAATCTTTGTTTTTCTAGTGTATGTATGTATGTAAGTAATTGCTACACCCAATGTGGGGCTCAAACTCATGACTCGGAGATCATGAGTCGCACATTTCTCCAACTGAGCCAACCAGATGACCCGAAAATCTTCTTAACCATACAAAGAAGTGAACTGCATTTTCCCTCTAACAAAAAAGAAAAGTATTTCAAATGTACTGGCTTGCGGAGGGGGGGGAAGCTGAGAGGGGTAGTGGCAGCAAATGAATGCACAGTATACTATCAACCATATATGCTTAAAATGGATAAAGATATTTAGTCTGTTCCTCTTCAAGGCAAAAGGGTATTTTAGACACAGTGAGAAAATAACTACTTCTACTTTAAGAAAACTTGCTATAAAGAGAACAGTTTTTAAAAACTGTATAGTTGAAAATGTTTGCATCATTACATAATATAGTTTCTGAAAGATCTAAATATATCACCTATGAAAACTTCCTCATGTGGATATGCTAAAATTTTTTGACATAATTCTCTAACATATACGTATAAACCCATTTATTGTCATTGTAAAAATGCCAGAACCTGAATAGGCTGCAAGAACTGTCATTAAAAATGGGTATTTCAGGTTAAAAGTCAGTAAAATATTTGCTTAGTGAACAATACTGAAAGAGTAATTACTGTGACTTAGTCAATGTAGCATAGACTGTAATTCTTCCATCAGGAAATTATGTATCTTTGTGAGGTTATCTTTTTTCAGAAAAAAAAAAATTCATTAAAACAAAGTATCCAAGTAAAATATATTTAGGATCAGATTCCAATATCATTATAATATGAAATGTTAAATCATCTAAAATAATGAGAAAGCACATTTAATTACATTGCTCACTATAAATAACACTTATGACAAATATATACACCAATTTCCCCCATATTAATCTACAAATTCAATGAAATTCTAATTAAAATCCCAAATGAGTATCTCATGAATTTCTCAAGTAGAACCTAAATTTCATTTGTGGGGGTGCCTGGGTGGCTCAGTCAGTTAAGTGTCTAACTTCAGCTCAGGTCATGATCTCGCGGTCCGTGAGTTCAGGCCCCACATTGGGCTCTGTGCTGGACAGCTCAGAGTTTAGAGCCTGCTTCAGATTGTGTCTCCCCCTCTCTCTGCCCCTTCCCCACTTGCACTCTATGTCTGTTTGCTTGTCTCTCTCTCTCAAAAATAAACATTAAAATAAATAAAATAAATAAAATTCATTTGTGAGAGTAAAAGGCCAAAATAGCTAGGTCAATTGTGAAGACTAAGAAATGATTAAAACAATATATATTATACAAGATGAAACGGACCAGCCTGATGTCAGCATCAGGGTAGTATAAGACATCCATCATTTTGTCCCCCTTCCAACAATAATTTGGCATCTACTCATGGACAAAAGTGCCTCGGCGGCAGTTATGGGATCCAGTACCACACTAAAAGGGAGATGAGAAGTCTCATCCATCCATGTGCTGGGTAATAGGCATACAGACCTCAGTGCCCCAGCCACGGATCCTGCAGTGGCCCATGACCTGGTTACAGTCCTTCTTGGCAATGGTCTGGGAACCCTGGACAACACTGTCTTAGACAACCTCCTACAGATGAGAGAGCCTTGTGGAAATCCAGGTTTCCAGAGGAGAACTTCTACCACATTGTTGCAGAAAAAACACTGAAGTTTGTACACACTGGAGAGGAGTACTGAACGGTGAGCTGCATGTCTGGGAGGTGTGAAGGGGCTAGCTAGCACAGCAGCAAAATAGGACTCTGAAGGGCACTAAGGGGACACATATTCCACTAACTTCTTGTGGACTCCCATCAAAATACATACAGAACTTCTACAAATCAATTACAAAAAAGACATAAGAACTCAAAATGGGTAAAAGATTTAACATGTGTTTGCACAGGAAGAACTCCAAACGGCTAATAAACATAGGAAATATATTCAACACTATTTGTTATCAGAGAAAGGCCAATCAAAACAGAAAACCAGGGCACCTAGGTGGCTCAGTCAGTTGAGCATCTGACTCCGGCTCAGGTCATGATCTCACAGCTCGTGAGTTTGAGCCCTGTCAAGCTCTGTGCTGACAGCTTGGAGCCTGCTTCGGATTCTGTGCCTCTCTCTCTCTGCCCCAACCCACTGGCATTCTGCCTCTCTCTCTCTCTCAAAAATAAATACACATTAAAAAAATTTTTTCTTTAAATAAAAACAAAAAAACCCCCAGAAAACCATTTCACAACCATTAAACTGACAACAATTATTCGTGTGACAAAACTAGGATCTGGCAAGAAGTAGTCAAAGAAGAACGCATTTGCTGCAGGTTAAAGTACAAATTGGTGGGGCGCCTGGGTGGCGCAGTCGGTTAAGCGTCCGACTTCAGCCAGGTCACGATCTCGCAGTCCGTGAGTTCGAGCCCCACATCAGGCTCTGGGCTGATGGCTCAGAGCCTGGAGCCTGTTTCCGATTCTGTGTCTCCCTCTCTCTCTGCCCCTCCCCCGTTCATGCTCTGTCTCTCTCTGTCCCAAAAATAAATAAACGTTGAAAAAAAAAAATTAAAAAAAAAAAAAAAAAAAAAAAAAGTACAAATTGGCACAGCCACTTTGGAAATCAATTTGGCAATAGTTGGTAAGGTTGAAGGAACATACTGAAGAAGCCAGAAATTCCACTTGATTTTTCTACCCTAGAACTCTTATTTATGTATTCAGGAAAACAGGAAGAAGGATATTCATTGATGCAATGTTTGTAATACTAACAAAGTACTGTAGAAGCAGTTGTAAGTATCCTTCAGTAAGTAGAATGATAGAATAAGACAAAGCAGTTAAACAATAAATTAGGTCCTTGGGGCACCTGGGTGGCTCAGTTGGTTAAGCGGCCATCTCTTGATTTCAGCTCAGGTCATGATCTCATGGCCAGGAGATCGAGACCCAGACCAGGTTCTGCACTCAGCACAGAGCCTTGCTTAAGATTCCCTGTCTCCCTCTGTCCCTCTCTTGCTCTCTCTCTCTCTCAAAAAACAACAAAGCAAAATAAATTAGGTCTTTATCAATACTGATAAATCGCTAAAGGTATACAGCTTTTTTAATTAAAAAAAAAAGCTGCAAAATGATATGTAAAATAGAATACAATTAGGGGCACCTGGGTGGCTCAGTCAGTTAAGCAACTGACTCTTGGTTTTGGCTCAGGTCATGATCTCACGGTTCGTGGGTTTGAGCCCTCCATCAGCCTCTGTGCCAACAGCATGGAGCCTGTTTGGGTTTCTCTCTCTCCCTCTCTCTCTGCCCCTCCCCTCCCAAAATACATAAATAAGCTTAAAAAAAAAAAAGAATAGCATACAATTTATATAAATTTTAGGTATATATTACAATAGCATATTTTTTATAGATGTTTGTAGAAATAAATGTACAAGAATGTTCGTGAGAATAATTCACAGCACTTTCAAGAGAGGTTCCCTTGAGGAGAAGGAAGAGAGTAGTACACTGAGCAACCTGTAGCAATTACAGCAAAATGTTAGTAGCATCTGCTTAATCTGACAGTTATATTCTTCTCTACACTTTACACTGTAGGATTGAAATGTTTCACAATTTAAACGTTTTTAAAGATAGAAATTACAGACAGATACTTTTCAAGAAATTGAATAGTTAGAAGAGTATGTAAGGGATAAAAAAGGGTGGTTGTTTTCTTCTTAAGATCAAAGATACTGGAGTATATTTGCTGATGGAAATGATGCATTTGGGTGAGACAGATTAATCACGAATGAGAGAAAGGAGATATCAAAAGAAGGAGTCTCAAAAGGAAAGATGAATGTAAAACAGTGTAATCGGTTTGCTAAACACAGGGGGCACAATGTGCTTTGATATTTGACTATATATAACATTCAAGAAGGCAGAGTGACATCAGTGAACTAAGGACCTTTGAAAGTTTGTCTCTCCACAAAAAAAAATGAAAAAAATGGCAAAAACTGTCAAAATTAACGCTTTCAGAACTATGGAAATTAACAAAAGGCTTTCAACAATCCAAAGAGCATTCAGTCAAAAAAACAGCTGAATTTCGGTAAGAACAGAGAATTTTGTGATATTTTAACACAGAGTCCCAGACTCCCAGAGTCCCAGAGTCCCAGTCCCAGACTCTCTGCTTCCCAGCAGCCTTGAAAAATGTTTGTATTCCTGGTACCAACATCACCAGCTAAACTCCAAGACCTGACCTTTATTGCTTGAACTCACCAACCTTCATCCCACATTTTTCCTTAAGCTCTTCTTTCCAGCTTATCTCTTAACTCAGAAATGGAAACCAAAACCACCCCTCAAGCAATAGCAACTGCCCAGACAGGACCTCCAGCCAGTCCAGACCATCCAGACCAGTTTGAGCATAACCTCTGAATCGCACCTGCACAGACTGTGGCATAACCTCTAGAGTGATTGACAACTACCTTTACTCATTATAAGACCAAAATCTCCGCCCAAGGAGGAGCACATGACTCTTTTTTTTTTTTTTAACGTTTATTTATTTTTGAGAGAGAGACAGAGACAGAGTGGGGAAGGGGCAGAGAGAGAGGGAGACACAGAATCCAAAGCAGGCTCCAGGCTCTGAGCTGTCAGCACAGAGCCCTAGGTGGGGCTCGAACTCACGAGCCGTGAGATCATGACGTGAGCCGAAGTTGGACACCCAACCGAGCCACCCAGGCACCTCAAGCACATGCCTCTTTTACATAACATACAATGTGTATACAGGCAGGTTTCCTTTTCCTTAAGGTGTGTGTGCAACCGTATGCCCATCTCTACATATGATGACAAGGATCTCCTTTTTAAATATTCATCTTAACACTAAATAAAAGGAATCCATCCACCCTTGCTCAGGGAGTCACAGCTTTGCAAGTTATTTCCCATGATCTCTTCATTTGCCGCAAATAAAGTTTAACTAATGTGACAGCTCCACCTGGTGTATCTGTGACTCACCAAGGAGCAAACTCACACTGGTTCCCTTACACTAGTACCAGAGTAAGCAGAACAGGGATGGAGTTCTTGCAAAGCCTTCTTCCAAAAGAGAGGTCATTGTTTGACCTGTTTGGTGGTTCCCTAGAAGAGTCCACTTGAAAGGCTTATCTACTGAACCTAACTTAAACTGATTAAAAGCTTCTGTCTGGGGACTGCCAATGTTTTAACATCACAGTTGCTTGAGAGGATGTGTAACAGCTGGAGCAAACAGACAAATCTGAGGAAAGAAACAAAGGCTGAGGAATGAGATATCCATAGGGGCTTTGAAAAGCTCAGACATATTCCTGGGAATCTAGAAAGCCATGCACAAGCATAAGGTTATGTGCATATATTCAACAGAAACCTAAGAAAACCCTAAGCTCTTACATCAGATTGACTTTGAGGTTCCAGGCAAGCAAACAATGAAGGCTAAGGCATTGGAAAACTGCCTGGAAGAGTACTGAGTGTCCAAACCATACAGAAAGTCCCTCAACAAAGACCAGGATTTACTGGTTCTAGGGATTTAAGAAGTTTCTGGGGCACCTGGGTGGCTCAGTCGGTTGAGCAGCCAACTCTCAGTTTTGACTCAGGTCATGATCTCACAATTTTGTGAGTTTGAGCCCCACATGGGACTCTGTGCTAACAGTGAGGAGCCTACTTGGGACTCTCTCTCTCTCCT
This sequence comes from Leopardus geoffroyi, assembly GCF_018350155.1. NCBI lineage: Eukaryota > Metazoa > Chordata > Mammalia > Carnivora > Felidae > Leopardus > Leopardus geoffroyi. The sequence continues at coordinate 100,913,672 of NC_059341.1, read as the reverse complement.
CTCTCTCTCTCTGCACCTCCCCCATTCACACTGTCTCTGTCTCTCAAAATAAATACATAAAGGTGAAAGAAAAAAAAGAAAAAAAGAAAAAAAGTTTCTGTCCAATCATTTACTTACCACTAACTGAGCTGACACTTCAGTGGCCACACATGACAAAGATAGTTTACAGAATTAATTTAGAAATGGCACAAATAACAACAAACCCCAGGAGAATCTGATATTAGAACTGTGACCTCATATAATTTTAACAGTCTAGTTTTCAACAAAAAAAATTAAAAGACATGCAAAGGAACAAGAAAGTATAATCCATTGAGGGGAACAGAAAGCAATTAACAGAAACTGTCACTGAGGAATCCCAGACATTGGACTGACTAGACAAAATCTTTAAATCAGCCATAGTAAATCTGTACAAAGAGCTAAAATATGAGAACAATATCTCACCAAATAGAGAATTATCAATAGGGAGAAAGAAATACATGTGCTCATATTTTACTTAAAATATAGATATCAAAGAAGAAAACAACTATAACAAAAAACTTACTGTGTAGCCTTCACTATGTCCCATGTGCTGTAATCATCAATATGAGTTTTCCGTCCAAGAGATTCACCATATCCATGGTTATAATGGCTTTGGGATTTGATTTCCTGTTAAAGAGTAAATTACACAAAGGCAAAAGTTCAGAAAAGAGATACAGAGAACATTTCAATATTTTACTACCAGTTTTGCACTGTTTGAAGAAGGTTCATTATTGAAATGGTTGTTACCTTATTCTGAAATATGTCCTCTTCAGAGAAAAAGCATGTTCAAATAGATCTACCCCTGAACATACTCTCAAAACACAAAAGCTGCCAGACTAGAGATGAGTGACAAATTTGTAACTGAAATTCATCTTTAGCTCCACAGAACTCTGAACTTCAACTCTCATTCTCTCAGACCAATTTGTCTTTTATTCCAGCAAAACCTCTACCTTGAGCATTCTATTTTTTATTTCTGAATTTGGTTGAGTATAGTGAACATGCAATATTACAGTACGTTCAGGTGTACAACATAGTGATTCAACAAGTTTGTACATATCTAACACCAAAACCCTCATCACATGCCACAGGACACCTGGGTGGCTCAGTCAGTTAAGTGTCCAACTTGTGATTTCTGCTCAGGTCATGATTGCACTGTTCCATGAATTCGAGCCCCGCATCAGGCTCTGTGCAGAGCCTGCTTGAGATTCTCCCTCTTTCTCCGCCCCTTCCCTGCTCACACTTTCTCACTCTCAAAATAAATAAACTTAAAAAAAAAATTTAGGGGTGGCTGGGTGGCACAGTCGGTGGCTCAGTCAGTTGAGCATCTGACTTTAGCTCAGGTCATGATCTTGCAATTTGTGCATTCGAGCCCCCGATGGGGTTCTGTGCTGACAGTTCAGAGCCTGGAGCCTGCTTTGGATTCTGTGTCTCCCTCTCTCTCTCTGCCCCTCCCCCACTTGTGCTCCCACGCGCGCGCGCTCTTTCTCTCTCAAAAACAAACATTTAAATTTTTTTTTTAATTTTCAAACTTTCATCACATGCCAAATAAACTCTAAGGTGGTAAAGAAACAAACCAACAGAGATTACTCTTCTATTATTTTCAGATACTATCTTTTCTTAAACTCCTTCATGCTGAGGGCTTGTTAAGCATCTATGTTGAGATGAGTAAGAAACAATGGGGCAGCTCTGATAAAATGTAAATCTACTTAAATAGTTCTAAAAAGGTCAACACTCCTAATTTTAAACAGTTTTACAGAATATTACATCCCATTCAAAGCTAGTATGTTGTAATTTTGTATTTAACAAAACTTGTTATGCATAGTCAGCTTCCTCAATATAACACAGCACCAAGATACAATTATGTTTATTTTGTATGACAACAAAACACAGAGCATGTTTGGCCTGCTGTACATAAAGCACTATACAATGTACTGCAACCTCAGGCCAGAACATGGTAAGGGCAGTGCAAAGTTTAAGAGGGTGCCAAAAAATTCAGTCACCAAGAATAAAAGTGCCCAAGTGTCCACTGATAGATAAATAAAGATGTGGTATATATGTACAGTGGAATATTAGCCATGAAAAAAGAATGAAATCTTCCCATTTGCAGCAACATGGATGGAGAGAGGGTATAATGCTAAGTGAAATAAGTCAGAGAAAGATAAATATCACGTGATTTCACTCATATGTAGTATTTAAGAAACAAAGAAAGAGACAAACCAAAAAACAGGCTCTTAAGAACAAACTGATGGCTACAGAGGGGAGGTGGGTGAGAGGATGGGTGAAATGGGTCAAGGGGATTAAGAATACAATTATCATGAGCACTGAGAAATGCAGTAATTCCATTAGCAACAGCTTGGTGTAATAGAAAAAGTCCTTAACTGAGAGGCTACTGAATCCAAAGTCTGCCATTTTCTTATCTAGGGTACACCCAGTGAGGCAATTCACTACTGTAGGATTCAGGTCCCTTATTTGTAAAAAGAGAAGGATGAATACTCACTCTCCCTCTCCAGCTCTCCTACCTGAGCGCTTTCTCTCTCTCTCACTCTCTCTCAAAACAAAACAAACAACAACAACAAACTTAAAAAAAAAAGAGAAGGATGAATAAAATCAGGTCAGAGTTTCTCTGAGGTGCCTCAAGGACCAACAACAAGGTGTTAAAGAGCTTCATTACTCTCAATTCTTTAAACACAGCATTTTGTTATCTACCCTGCCTTTTAGATACTGAGGTTTTATATAAGATTTCTTTAATTGAAAAAACATTAGCAGCTTTTTAAAAAAAGTTTAAAAACTACTAGATTACAAGTCCTCCAGGATCCCTTCTAAGGCTAACACAGTGATTTTCTGTATTGGAGTAAAGAAATTATGCCATATGAAGATCCTTAAAGTACCTAGTTCGCAGCCAAAGGTTTTTACAACCCTGGTGTTGTTGAAGAGAACTGGAATGAGAAAGCACCTCCCCAATCTAATGCTGACGTAGTAGACAAGAATGAGAGGAGCTGTGGGGCGCCTGGGTGGCGCAGTCGGTTAAGCATCCAACTTCAGCCAGGTCACGATCTCGCGGTCCGTGAGTTCGAGCCCCGCGTCGGGCTCTGGGCTGATGGCTCAGAGCCTGGAGCCTGTTTCCGATTCTGTGTCTCCCTCTCTCTCTGCCCCTCCCCCGTTCATGCTCTGTCTCTCTCTGTCCCAAAAATAAATAAACGTTGAAAAAAAAAAAAAAATTTAAAAAAAAAGAATGAGAGGAGCTGGGAGAGCTCAGCTGCTGCACACTGCTGCAAAGAGAAATCAACATGACAGAACTGAAACTCACACAGCAGGTACAGGCAAATGCTGGCTTGTGTATCAAGATGATAGATGCCACAATACACGTTTATTCACATGTCCAGATGGAATATAACCAACTAACTAGTTACCAACTGTCTGTGTGCAATCTAGTTAACTTTTTTTAAATGCCAGACTTCTTAAACCTTTAGGTTACATTCATTTTTAAAAGCGGCAGTGGGGGGGGGGGGACATTTGTGGGGGACATGAGGGTATGTGAGATCGAGCCCCACACCTGGCTCCATGCTGAAAGTGCGGAGCCTGCTTGGGATTCTCTCGCCTCCTCTCTCTCTGCCCCTTCCCTGCTCATGTGCACATGCACACTCTCTCAAAATAATTTTTTCTTAAAAAAAAAAAAAAAAAACTTAAAAAAAATTAGCAGTCTCCAACATAAAGGCTAATATGCTTGATATAAAGATGCTAACAAATACAGCCAAGGATATAGTTTCCTTAATGGCAGATGATACTGAAATGTGTCTGAAAATAACAGGGCCACACAGAGAATTCAGGGCAGCATGAATGAAGGCTTCCCAGGTCAGCCACACTCCCCATAAAAACATACATATACCAATGTGAAAGAATGATTGTTCACCTGGTGAGAGAAGGATGCATCTTCCTGTTCTTGGGGAGTGTGTGCACTCCCTGGACTCTTCTGACTGTTCTGGACTCTCTGGCCATATACCAAGCTCTGAGAAAAGCATGAATAACATCACATTTGACAAAATAGGCAAAGGATATGAAGAGAATTCAAAGGGGGCAAAATACAATTGCTGGAGAGAGAGAAAGGGAGCAAGAGAGATGAAAAGATGCCATAATTCCAACCCCCCCCCCCAAAAGAGGGAGAAATCAATTTAACAGCATTCTAGGGCGTATACGTTGCCTACGAGGCACATGTTACCTGCCTGTCTTTGGTGCACAGCCCACATACACAGTGAATTAGCAAGCCAGCAGGGATTAAGTATATGCCTGTGACTTGCACTGTGTAAATGTCTGCTGTCAGGTATCATTCTAATAGGATAGACTCTGAATCAAGAAGTGAAATGTACTTAATTATATAATTTTGAGTCGCTCACATTTAATCCCATTAAATGTAGAGAGATAAAATTAGAGCACTATAAAGGGTTTCTGACAAGAACAAATAAAAGGAAAAAAGGTCCACGCACACTTCACTTACTTTTAAGTTCCAGCTAAAATTGACAAGCCAAACATGAGAACTTCTTAAAACCTGAGGTAGTGATGAATTAAATTCTATGGATACCATAAGGATTTTGTAAAAAGGAGTATCAATTATATATAACAAAAAGACAGCACAAGAACAAAACAAATATAACCAAGGGAATAATGAATAAGGAAAACCAGTAGACATTACAAGATTATAAAATGATTTTTAAATGTATTTAGGTTATAGTGCCAGCAGATGGCACTACACTCAAGACAATTCTTCCTAACTTTTTTTGCTGCACTCTTAACAGATTAGACAAAAATGATTTGATTATACAATGGAAAGATTTCGAATCAAGTTTTTTCAGTAAGCAACAGGTACCATTTATTACATATTCTACTGTGGTCCTGGATCCCTGGCTAACACTACATGATAGTTGATTCTTTCTCTTTCTTTTCTTTCCTTTTTTTTTTTTTTTTTTTTTTGACAATTGTTGCTTCTAATAAAGAATCCAATTTGACCCACAGGTTCTCTCATACTGTAGTATTACCACCATCACCTCAATCCAACTATCAAATTAATCTTGCTTGCTTCCAACAAACTTTAGAGTGGGAAAATGTTCATCACCTAGCTTCTTTAAAAACTGGTTTTCAGGGGCAGCGAGGTGGCTCCGTCAGTTAAAGCGTCCAACTTCAGCTCAAGGTCATGATCTCACAGATTGTGGGTTCGAGCCCCTCATTGGGCTCAGGCTCTGTGCTGACAGCTCAGAGCCTGGAGCCTGCTTTGGATTCTGTGTCTCCCTCTCTCTCTGCCCTTTCCCCCCTCATGCTCTGTCTCTCTCTCTCAATAATAAAACTAAATAAATAAACAAACAACTGGTTTTCACTTTATTTCCCTCTGGAATCCATATGTATACAAATATTTGTAACTATATACATATGTATATGGCATACTGGTTTTTTCTATCCACAGGCATTTGATGAATAGATGCCTTCATGTGTGTTTTTCTCCCTTTCCTACCTTCTTAGGAATAAACTTTATTTTTAGGATTTTTATTCAGAATAGTTTCAGATTTACAAATAATGCAAAGTTCTCATATTCTACACACCCAGTTTCCTCTAATATGAATACCTAGCATTAGTATGCCATATTTGCTACAATTAATGAACCAATATTAATATATTATTATTATTATTATTATTATTATTATTATTATTAACTGAAGTCTATATTTTAGTCAGATTTCCTTAGTTTTTACATAATATCCTTTTTCTCTTCCAGGATCCCATCTAAGATATCACATTACATTTAAGTTGTCATGGCTCCCTAGGCTTCTCTTGGCTTTAATAATTTCTCAGACTTTCCTTGTTTTTGATGATCTTGATAGTTTTGAGTAGTCAGGTATTTTACAGAATGACCCTCGACTGGGATTTGCCTGGATTTTTTTTCATTGTCAGACTAGAGTTATGTGTTTTTAGGAGAAAATGTTTTCTAATTTAACCTAATTTTTAAATTTTCTTTCAATACTACTATACAATCCTTATTTGTCCAAATACTTTTTTTTTTTTTTAATTTTTTTTTCAACGTTTATTTATTTCTGGGACAGAGAGAGACACAGCATGAACGGGGAAGGGGCAGAGAGAGAGGGAGACACAGAATCGGAAACAGGCTCCAGGCTCTGAGCCATCAGCCCAGAGCCCGACGCGGGGCTCGAACTCACGGGCCGCGAGATCATGACCTGGCTGAAGTCTGACGCTTAACCGACTGCGCCACCCAGGCGCCCCTGTCCAAATACTTTTATGTAGTCTGTAATTATAGTACTCATATTTTATATTCTTCCATTTTACATTTCTTCATACCATTACAGGTAGTTTTTATAAGTAATGCTTTTTACCACTACAAAATACTTAAACTGATATACTGAAACATTTCCTAGTCACTTGAACATTCAGGTTAATCTTACATTTCCTAACTAAACTCAGAAGTTTTTTTCTTAGGCATTCCCTTCTTAGTCCTCCCCTAACATTCTCTTGACCATTGGACTGTAAACTATAACAAGTCAAATTTCATATTTCACTAGAGATTCTCAATTTTATCTTCCAACTACAGGATTCGGACCAGCATTCTTTTAATATATCTCCTAGTTGGCCTGAAAATCTTATGGAAGTCACCTTCTCTCCTTCCTGACTTCTCACCAGTAGTCCAAGCTCAAGTGCTGGTCACACTTCCAATTTGGCTCCAGAAAACTATAGGGCAAACACAAAATGTCCTATCTGTGGCAAATTCTGAGGAAGTACCTCTTAAGCACTGTAAGCTGTTTTGTTTGTTTTTTAAATGCGTCAGTCAAGTGCACATGTACATTAGGTTTCAAATTTAATTACCAAATTGCAAACATCATGGCAAAGAAACAATGAAAAGCCTAAAAGAAGAAATTCACAAATCACATCTTCAATTGCGAACAAAGGCACTCAGGTACCTAGCTCAGTAGTTAACAATCAGGAAGTTCTGAGCAAAATTACAGATTACACGTACAATTTATTTTTTAATTTTATTTTTTTAATTTACATCCAAATAATTTAGCATATAGTGCAACAATGATTTCAGGAGTAGATTCCTTAATGTCCCGTACCCATTTAGCCCATCCCTCCTCTCACAACCCCTCCAGTAACACTCGGTTTGTTCTCCATATTTAAGAGTCTTTTATGGTTTGTCCCCCTCCCTGTTTTTATATTATTTTTGCTTCCTTCCCTTATGTTCATCTGTTCTGTGTCTTAAAGTCCTCATATGAGTGAAGTCATATATTTTTCCTTCTCTGACTCACTAATTTTGCTTAGCATAATACCCTCTAGTTCCATCCATGCAGTTGCAAATGGCAAGATTTCACTCTTTTTGATTGCCGAGTAATACTCCATTGTATATATATACCACATCTTCTTTATCCATTCATCCATTGATGGATATTTGGGCTCTTTCCATACATTGGCTACTGTTGATAATGCTGCTATAAACATGGGGGTGCATGTGTCCCTTTGAAACAGCATACTTGTATCCCTTGTATAAATACCTAGTAGTGCAATTGCTAGGTTGTAGGGCAGTTCTATTTTTAATTTTTTGAGGAACTTCCATACTGTTTTCCAGAGTGGCTGCACCAGTTTGCATTCCCAACAGCAGTGCAAAAGGGTTCTTCTTTCTCCACATCCTCGCCAACATTTGTTGTTGCCTGTATTGTTAATGTTAGCCATTCTGACAGGTGTAAGGTGGTATCTCATTGTGGTTTTGATTTGTATTTCCCTGGTGATGAGTGATGTGGAGCATTTTTTCATGTGTCAGTTGGCCATCTGGATGTCTTCTTTGGAGCAGTGTCTATTCATGTCTTTTGCCCATTTCTTCACTGGATTATTTGTTTTTTGGGTGTTGAGTTTGATAAGTTCTTTATAGATTTTGGATACTAACCCTTTATCTGATATGTCATTTGCAAATATCTTCTGCCATTCTGTCAGTTGCCTTTTAGTTTTGCTGTTTCCTTCATTGTGCAGAAGATTTTTATTTTGATAAGGTCCCAATAGTTCATTTTTGCTTGTTTCCCTTGCCTCTGGAGATGTGTTGAATAAGAAGTTGCTGTGGCCAAGATCAAAGAGGTTTTTCCCTGCTTTCTCCTCGAGGATTTTGATGGCTTCCTGTCTTACACTTAGGTCTTTCATCCATTTTGAGTTTATTTTTGTGTATGGTGTAAGAAAGTGGTCCAGGTTCATTCTTCTGCAGGTCGCTGTCCAGTTTTCCCAGCACCACTTGCTGAAGAGACTGTCTTCATTCCATTGGATATTCTTTCCTGCTTTGTCAAAGATTAGTTGGCCATATGTTTGTGGGTTCATTTCTGGGTTCTCTATTCTGTTACGTTGATCTGAGTGTCTGTTTTCGTGCCAATCAGATGTACAGTTTTAAAAGATGATCTAATCATTTTTTTTTCCTCCTCACCACCTCCACAATACATTTTTCCTCCTTCCTGTATGATTTACTAAAAGGCATTTCCAACTACCAAAATGTTCATATTAAATCTCATTCAATCTTGATTTAGTCTCCCAAAATTTCAGGTGTAATTACTATTTTTTTTAATGTTTATTTATTTTTGAGAGAGAGAGACAGACAGAATGTGAGCAGGAGAGGGGCAGAGAGAAAGGGAGACACAGAATCTGAAGCAGGCTCCAGGCTCTGAGCTCTCAGCACAGAGCCTGATGCAGGGTTCAAACCCACAAACTGTAAGATCATGACCTGAGCCAAAGTCAGACGCTTAACCAACTGAGCCACCTAGGTGCACTTCAGGTGTAATTAATTAGCTACCAAGTCTTACTATTTTTCTCCAAACAAATTCATCAGTTCTTTTCTGTTATTGCCTCTATAATACCTTCTCAAATAGTCTGTCTACCTTGCTGTTCCAATCACTCCCCTGCTTAAAATCTATAATCATGTATATAGGGTAAAACGGTAACATTTCAGTAATCATGCAAAATTGCATGAATTGGCTCCAACTTCTTCCAGCTTTGGTATCCACCATTTCCTTCCAAGCATCCTACATGTTTTTGTTTGTTTAAATGTTTATTTATTTTTGAGAGAGAGAGCAGAGCAGGGGAGGGGCAGAGACAGGGAGACACAGGATCCCAAGCGGGCTCTGAGCTGACAGCAGAGAGCCTGTGAGATCATGACCTGAGCAGAAGTCTGACACTCAACCAACTGAGCCACCCAGGCGCCCCAACATCCTGTATGTTTAACAGCCATTCCAAGGTTTTGTATATTGAAAACCTCAGTGTCCTTTTGCTCATGTTAGCTATTCCACATAGAAGGCACACCCCATCTCAGGTCTGGCAAACTTTTACAAATCCTTCAATTCACAATTCAAATGTCATTACAACATTCCTTGTTGCCCTCAGGCAGAGTTAGTGATCCAGTTTTCTGTGTTCTGCAAACAATAATTACAGTACTGTGTGATGGTGTGTTAGCTTCCCATTGCAGGTGTAATAGGTTACCACAAACTTAGTGGCTTAAACCAACACAAATATATGATCTTATAGTTCTGGAGATCAGAAGTCCAAAATCAAACATCAGTATCACAGATGTCAACAGAGCCATGCTCCCTGAAGAGGTACTAAGGTAGAAGCCATTCTTTGCCTCTTCCAGCTCTGGTGGCTTCTGGCACTCCCTGGGTTGTAGCGATATCACTCCAATTTCAGGCCAGCATCTCCGAATCTCTCCAGTCTGCTTCATATAGCCTTCTGCATGTGTGTGTGTTCAAATCTCCTTCTGCCTCCCTTTTATAAGGATACATGTGATTATAATCAGAGTATGCCTGGATATCTAAGATAACTTCCCCATCTCAAGACCCTTTATTTAATTATCCCTAGAGGCTCTTTTCCCTTCATAAAGTAACAGGGGTTCCAGGGATTAAGACTTGGTATCTTTGGGGGGCCATCATTCTGCTTACCATAGGACAGAGGCAAGTTCATATTACATAAACTGGTGCTATCTGTAGTTTTCTCTTGGCTATCAAATACCCTCAATCATTGGTGATAATGTGGCTCTCTCCTGTGGAGCATTTTGAGATTTCTGAAATTCACCCCATGAGGACAAACAGTAACTCTTAACCAAACTTTGGTCAGAGTCCTCTGAGCCCTCTTCTCAACTAGGCCTCGCCCTTATTCCCCATAACTTTACTAGGACTGCACAGTTTAGCTTTCAGAAAGAATTCTGTTAAGTTAGTTTAGCAAGAATCCCCCTACCCTTGATGTCTCCTTTTAGTATTCCCATCCACTGAGCCCCTCATTCTGTTATAAATCCCCAATTGTCCCTGCTGTATTCAGAACTGAGCCCAGTTCTATACTGAGGGGCTTCTTTCCTCCCTATTGTAATAGTTCCTGAATGAAATTCATTTTTCCCATTCTAACTATTGTCCAGCTCTGGTTTTCTCTGACAAAACCTCCCTCTGTAACATTTTCTGGTATAAAATAGGCATTCTCTAGCTCATTTCTAAAACTCCTCCTCAGCTCTTATGCTAGTGGTATAACCCTGGGGTTGCTTATGCCAAGCAGAAAACTTTCTTTTGGTAAATTTATTTCATTATGGCTCTAGCCTATCTAGCCTCTAAAGTGTTTGCCTGGTCCAAAGGAAATACTCTTAACATCACTGCACACACAGAGGAAGCCCTCTCTCTGGCTCTTCCACTGCAAGGCTATTTTATGTATCCCTTACCTTTATACTTCACCAGGAAAGCAGCAGCAGCCCCCCATCTCTGGGCCTTCAAAAACTCCAGGGGACCCAAATCACACTTTTCCATGAATTCTTTAACAAGACAGCATCCCAAGAGAAGCCTAACTATTTTTTGCAACCCAGCAGACATCCAGCTATAGGCACATTTTCCCTCCTGAAAAGTGCCTGTCTTTCAAAGAAATTGTTTGCAACCCACAAAGGACAATAAAAACACTACATCACTCCATTTTGCCTTGATAACTCTTCAAAGAGCCCTTCTTCCCAGTAAAGTCTCTATTTTGTATAAGCTGGAGGTAACAGAGTTCCAGGACAAATCATGGCCACTTCCCATCAAGTTCAGCATCTCTGTTTACACTACAGGGATCTTTTGTCAGCTACTGTCCTCAGCTTTGAGCTCCAGGAAACATGCTTAGATGACAAGAAGAGTTTCACTTAATATCTTATTATATACAAATACATCATAAAGCATTTGTCCTTTCATACCTAGTACTTTTCACTTAACATCACGTTTCTTAGATTTTTCTGTGCTGATAGATGTTGTTCTAGTTTATTCAATGCAACTGCTACATGGTACTTGATTAGATGAATAAATACCATACATTTCCCTGAAACTTTTTGCCGTTATAAACCATGAACAATCTTACACAGAGCTTACCAGTAAAAGTTTCTCTGTGGTAAACACCTAGTAGTAGAACTTCTGGATAAAAGGACTTTGAGTATCTTCAACTTCATTAAATTGCTTTCTAAGGTGGTAGTACCAGTTTACACTCTCACTAGCAATGCAGTTTTCCTTTCACTATACTTGGATTTACCAAACTTAATTTTTAGGAAATCCGATGGGTACCAAACTTATACCTTGTTTTGATCTGCATTTCCCTGAATCAAAGTGAAGAAAGTTTATCCAGGAGAAATCAACTGTATCAATGGAAATGAAAAGTCAAGAAGGATAAGGGCCTCATGCTGACCAGTGGATTTAGCAACATAGATGCTGCTTTACTTTGACAAGGTAGGGCATATGCCAGGCTGGACTGATTAAAGATAAGATGGGAAGGAAAGGAACTGGGAACAGCAAATATAAGCAACTTTTCTGAGGAGTTTTGCTATAAATAAGAGCAAAGAAATAGGGCAGAAGACAGAAGGTAAGTGGAATAAAAAGAAAATATGGTTTGGTTTGGGGATTTTTTTAGGATGGGAGAAATTATCACTAGTACATATAATCTGATAAAGCTAAAAACTGATGAAGTAGGAGTATGAGAGCTGCTGGAGAGATGCCATAAGTCAGCCTGAGAGGATAGAAATCAATGTAACTAAACATATACAGTACTTTTATGCTGAAAACCACAAAACACTGATGAAAGAAATCAAAGATCTAAATAAACAGACATACCATATTCATGGATTGGAAGACTTAACATGGTAAAGATGCCAATTCTCCCCACATTGATACATGGGTTTAACGCAATTCCTATCAAAATCCTAGCAAAAATTTTTGTAGATGTAGACAAGGTTATTCTAAAATTTATATAGGAAGGCAAAATAGCTAAAATAATTCTGAAAAAAGATTAACAAAGTAAGAAAGCAGTGACTCAATTTCAAGACCTATTATATAGCTACAGTAATCAAGATGGTATAGTGTTGGCTGAGGGATATATAGATCAATAAAGCTGAACACAGAACCCAGAAATAAACACATACAAATATGTTCAACTGATTTCTGACAACAATGTAAAAGTAATTCAGTGGAAGAAAGGTAAGCTTTTCAACAACGGGTATTGAAGCAGCTGGACCTTTACAGGCAAAAAAAAAAAAAAACCCAAAAAAACAAAAATCCTCAACCTAATTGTCACACTTTATGCAAAAAAACCCTCAAAACTGATCCTGAACTTCAATATTTCAAAGAAACTATAAACTGTAAACAAGAAAAACAAAGTCTTTGAGATCTATGGCTAGGCAAGGAGAATCTTAGACTTGACAGAAAAAAATACAGCCCGTAAAAGTAAAAATGTATAAACTGGATCTCATCAAAATTTGAACTTATCCTCTAATAAAGACCCTGTTGCGGTTGAAAAGACAAGCTATTGACTGGGAGAAAATATCTGCAAACTAAGACAAAGAACTAGTGTCTAATATACATACTAAAAACTCTCAAAACTCACCAGTAAAATAAAGAATCAATTGAAAAAAAACTGGCACAAGACATTGTTATGGGCTGAACTGTGTCACCCCAAAATCAATTTGTTGAAGCCTAGCTGCCAGTACCGCAGAATGTTACTGTATTTGGAGCAGGCCCTTTAAAGAAGGAATTAAGTTTAAATGAGGTCATGAGGGTGGACCCTAATCCAATCTAACTGGTGTCCTTAAAGGAAGAGGATATCTGGACACAGACACCAGGGGCACTGTGAGCACAGAGGAAAAACCATGTGAGGACACAGCAAGAGAGCAGCCATCTATAAGCTAAAGAGTGGGACCTCAGAAAAAAACCAAACCTACTCATACCTTGATGTTGGACTTCCAGTCTCAAGAACTATGAGAAAATAAATTTCCATTATTTAAGCTACCTTGTGTGTGGTGTTTGTATGCCCTAGCAAACAAAGAGGATATAAAGATTTCACCCAAGAGGATATAAAGATGGCAAATAAGCACATGTAAACATAGTTGGCATCACTTGCCATTAGGGAAATGCAAATTAACACCACAATGACTTATAATCATATACGTATTAAAATGGACTACAATCATTAAGTGTCAACACCAAATGCTGGTGAGGATACAGAGATCAGATCACTCACACACTGCTGGTTGTGTACAGTCACTATGGAAACCAGCTTGACAGTTTCCTAAAAACACTGACATAAAACTACCATATAACCCAGTAATTGCACTTCTGGGCATTTATCCCAGAGAAATGAAAACTTATGTTTACACAGGACCTGCACACAAATGGTTAAAGTAGCTTCATTTATAATAACCAAAAGCTGTAAACAACCCAGATATCTTTCAATAGGTAAATGATTAAACAAACTGTAGTATATCCATATACTACCCAGTAATAACAAGGAACAAACTGATGATGTCAGCTACAACCAGATCAATCTCCAGAGTATTATGCTGATTGAAAAAAGCCACGCCCACAAGGTTACAAACAATTATGATTCCATTTAAATAACATTCTTAAAATTACAAAAACTACAGAAATGGATACTAGATTAGCATGATATACAAAGGCAATACAAAGGATCTTTCTGGGGATGGAAATGTTCTATATCTTCAGTGATTCAATATCAATCTCCCAGTTGTGATATTACTCTATAATTCTACAAGGTGTTACCATTGGGAGAACCTGGGTAATGGGTACACAAGATCTCTGTGCACTTTTTCTTACAACTGCATGTGAATCTAAATGATCTCAAAATAAAAAGTTTGAGTTAAAGAAAAATTATCAACTTAAAAATTTTTAATTTATGCAATTTATCATAAGTAAAATATACCTCAACAAAAATGGCTCTGCAGTAAAAAAATATATATTTTTAAAAAACATACACATGATTAAAAAATCATCCAGGGGCACCCAGGTGGCTCAGTCAGTTAACTGTTTGACTCTTGATTTCAGCTCAGGTCACGGTTCATGGGTTCAAACTCCGCATCAGGCTCTGCACTGACAGTATAGAGCCTGCTCAGGATTCTCTTTCTCTCCCTGTCTCTCTGCCCCTCCCTTGCTCACTCTCTCTCTCTCAAAATAAATAAACTTTTAAAAAATTTTAAAGAAAGAAGATTTTCAGGGCACCTGGGTGGCTCAGTCAGTTTAGCCTCCGACTCTGGCTCAGGTCACAATCTCGCAGTTTGTGGGTTTGAGCCCCTGTCCAGCTCTATCCTGACAACTCAGAGCCTGGAGCCTGCTTCGGATGCTATGTCTCCCTCTCCGTCTGCCCTCTTCCACTCATGCTTGTCTCTTTCTCTCTCTCTCTCTCTCTCTCAAAAATAAATATAAAAAAAAAAAAATTTAATTGAAAATGATTCTCTCTCCCTCGCTTTTTGCCCCTACCCCACTTGTGCACCCGTCTCTCTCAAAAAAACAAAAAGCAAACAAACAAAAAACCCATCCAGACCAGTGTTGTGCAATAGAGCTTTCTGCAATTATGGACGTATTCTACATTTCTGTGCTGTCTCAGACAGTAGCTGCTAGCCACATATAGCTAATAAACACTTGGAACCTGACTAATGTGACTGAAAAGCTGAACTTTTTATTATATTCATTCTAATTAGTTTAAATTTAAATTGCCACATGTCATTGGTGGTAGCTACCATGTTAACACGGCAGGTCTAGGAGAAACCAAGATGACAGAACAGCATGGAAGTTTTTTTTGTGTATCACATCCATGAAATACAGCCAGATCAACACTAAACCATCCTGCACACCTAGAAAACTGATTTGAGGATTAACATAATAACCTGCACAACCTGAACCACAGAACTCAGCAGGCTGTGTCTGTGTTTATAATATACACTTTAACTTATCTGTTTATAGTCAAATAATATTATAAAACTGCATTAAATATAAGAACTTTAAAAAAAAAAGGCAGGTCTAGATATTACAAAGAATGGTAAAAATAATTATATGCTAAGATAGAACTATGTCCTAAGTGTATTAAGAAAAAATGCATCAGTTATATACTTTACCTTCTACTATACACCTTCTGTACTCCTTAAATTTTTAACAATAATCATGTGCCATGTTTCTTAAAAGCCAAAAACCCATACTGGAATTTAAATTTCTGATACCTTGAAAATTCACATATATTATTCAACAATATAGAATAAATCAGATGTTAGGATGATAGTTCAGAAAGTTTAAATTTTTATTTGGTCTGCTATCTTATAGTGCTAGATTCTAGTTTGTCAATTTTTTTTTCTCCCCCAAGTGTGACTTTTTTTGGATTTGGTTACATTCAACTATCCACAGAAAAAAAGAAGACAAATAAGGAAAAAACAAGTTTAGAAAATGGAAACTTATGAAATCAACTTAATTAACTTCTTACACAAAGAGTTGAAAGATCTTGGATATTCGTAATGAGTGTTCAATCAGAAAGGAAAATTCCCTTAGAAAGAATGTCTACAGTTTATTCATGACCATAGTCACAGAATTGCAAATGGAGAGTAGTGAATATTTATAATTACAGTGAAGGGTGATAACACAAATGATAGTGTGACTCTTCAAAAAGTTTTACACCGGAGGTGCCTAGGCTCAAGCCAGCACTTGTCCTCTCATCAGCTACTACCACAGATTTAATGCTAAGAATACTTATCTCCAACCCCTCCAAAGCCTTCCCTGATCCATACCTAGGGTTATTTCATTTCCTTTCAAGGGATTTTATTAATGAAAACATATTTTCCCTTATGAGTTTAGACTAAGCAGAAGAAAGAAAAAAAATCAATTGAATTAAAAATTTTGAAGCAGTGTTTTTACAAAAATCTAGTTTTAGGATTTCAAGTCAATTATTCAAAAAAGTAACCTTACAGCAACTGCCAAAACGGAGTCCTCCCCTAACTTCTTTAATAACAAAAGCTGATAGTAACTCTGATAGTTTTTCTATTATATAATCAAAACTAATTTGTGTTTTAGCCTATTAAATTATATGGCAGAGTATATACGAGGATTATGAATTTGGAGTCAGAGTTTAGATTCTAATATAAACTCTGCCAACTGCTAATGATGTGAACTTGAATAAATTACCTCACCTCTCTGACTCTGCTTCCTAATCTAAAAACAGTTCAATAATACCTACTTTTCAGAACTGTAAAAAGTAAATGAGCAGTACACAGAAATAACCAAAATGTCCTTCAGTAGGTGAATAAACAAACTATGGCATATCCAGAAAATGAAACAGTATCCAGCATTAAAAAAGAAATGAGTTGACAAGTCATGAAAAAACATGGAGGAAACTAAAATGCTATTACTAAGTAAAGAAGCCAGCCTGAAAAGGCTACATACTGCATGATTCCAACTACGTGGATTTACAGTAACAGCAAAACTATGAAAACAGTAAAAATATCAGTGATTGCCAGTTAGCAGGAAGGGAGGGATGCACAGGTGGAGCACAGAGGATTTTTAGGGCAGTGCAACTATTCCATATACTACTGTAATAGTGGATGCATTATACATTTGTCAAAACCCACAGAATTTACGCCAAAAGTGAACCGTATGGTAAACTATGGCCTTTCAGTGATGATGATGTATCAATGTAGGCTCATAAAATGTAACAAATGTAACTCTGAGGCAGGATATTGATGGGGAGGGTGGTACAGGTGTGTGGGCAGCCAGTATATGGGAAATCTCTGTACTTCCTGCTCAATTTTGCCGTGAACTCAAAACTAGTCTAAAAAATAAAGTCTATTAAAGAAAGCTTTTAAGAATTTTTGAAAAGTAAATGAGGGCATCTGTAATCCCTGGGCATTGCTAACCAGTGCCTTGGCAAATAATAATATTCAATCAACTCTATGACTGTATTATCACTATCACACTGTGCTGCACTTTTAAAAAGGAGCAACTAAATTCAAACAGTAAGCCTGGATTCAAATTCAGTACTGCCACTTACCAGCAAGTTACTTACCCTCTCTCTGCCTCTATTTCCTCATTTACAAAATAGGTATGAAAAAATGTATGAATTAAATGAATGAATATATATGCAGAACTGTTTCAGGATAGTGACTAGTTCATGGTTATAATTTGATAAATGTTAGCAATTACCATTATTGTGATCTATCAAACCAAAGAGATAACATGAATAGCAATAAGTACAATGCCTCATATATTAAATGTCAAGTTACCTTCCTTCCTCCTCCTGGAGTAAAAGTTTTCCCACATATCAAGTATGTATCACTGAACGGGGAACAAAATATGAGAGTTTATAAGATAAGAATCATCTCTGGAACTTTTTCAAAATATGCATACCACAAACCCACATACTAAATTGGAAACTGTGAGAGGTGTGCATGGAAATAAGTGTATTCTAACAAAATTCTCAGTAAGATTCTAATACACACACATACACATACACACACACACACACACACACACACACTCATATTCTTACTTCACCTAACCCATCTCCCACACAAATCCAGTTGTGATAAAGTTACTGAATACCAGTGATTAATGGGATTCAATGCACTGAAATCTATATTTTAATATAAGTTTCTTGGAGTACCTATGTATTGCCCAGATAAGGGACAAATATAGCCCTGGCAAATTTAGCCCACAGGTCAAATCTGGCCCATCACCTGATTTTATATATAAAGTTTTATTGGAACACAGCACATCCAATCATTTCCATATTGTCTTTGGCTGCTCTCATATGACCACCACAGAACTGAGTAGTTGCCAAAGAGACTCATATGGCCCACAAACTTGAAAACATTTACTATCTGGAAACTTTACAGAAAGTTTCCCAACCCCTGGTCTAGGTTATTTGTTATTCAGTAACCCAACTAGAACATTTGGCATTAAGAATGAGTTCAATGTTATTACAACATCTCTTAAAGCATAACAACAACAACAACAACAACAACAACAACAACAACAACAAAACTGGATGGCTGGAAACAAAGCAAACAAAAAGTTCTTTAAATTAAGAGTATAGAGGACAGAAATAATTTCACATGCTACCATTCCTCAAGGAAACTGTTCTTCCCCCAAATCCAACCAAGAGATCTTAGCAAATAACAGGCCCTATCTCATGGCTGTAAGAATGGAAAAAAATCTAAATCAGGAAAACCCAATTCCAATGTGGAAAAGGGAAAACATGCAGTCCCCCTCTAATGGTTAGCTGATATTTGAGACATATGGCAAAAAAAAAGTCCACATCCATATCGCCACTACAGAGAAGAAGCTGTCCTACATTAGGAGAAAATAGAGCTGAAAGGCAGAGATGAGGATAGAGGAAAAACAGTCTTGTTGACATTCTTGGCTCAGATTCCAGGGATCCTTGAGTCTCTTGCTATCCTAAGTTAGAATTATAGGAATCAGTAACTTCCTTTTTGCCCAAGTTAGTTTTAAAAGGATTGGAGACATGGGGCTCCTGGATGGCTCAGTCGGTTAAGCTTCTAACATCAGCCAGGTCACGATCTCATGGTTTATGAGTTCGAGCCCCACGTCGGGCTCTGTACTGACAGCTCCGAGCCTAGAGCCTACTTCAGATTCTGTGTCTCCCTCTCTATCTCTACCCCTCCCCCACTCACACTTGCTCTCTCTCACTCTCTCTCTCTCTCAAAAAATGAATAAACATTTTTAAAAAGAATTTTTAAAGGATTGGAGACATTTGCAACTCAAGGATTCTTACACAACAAATAACTTCTCTTTTCAGTGAAGGACTTACTTATTTGTTTATCAATCATAAGAACATCCCTCATTAAATCCTTCATAAATTAACAAATGTTGGTAATCCAAAAAGTCATTTTTAAAAATTCACAATGGTAAGGGTGCCTGGGTGGCTCAGTCGGTTGAGCGTCCAACTTTGGCTCAGGTCATGACCTCACAGCTCTTGAGTTTGAGCCCCACGTCGGGCTCTGTGCTGACAGCTCAGAGCCTAGAGCCTGGAGCCTGCTTCGGATTCTGTGTGTGTCTCTCTCTCTGCCCCTAACCCACTCACATTCTGTCTCTGTCTCTCTCAAAACTAAATAAATGTTTAAAAAAAAAAATTTTGTTTTTTAATTCACAAGGGTACAGTACAGTAAATTCTCAATCAGTGGTTACTATTTTTTTCACTTTTTCCTATTTTTTCCTTAGTATTAAATAACTTATTCCTAATATTTTTCCTAGTATTAAATAACCAATTGAAAAACACAAGCTATTTAGGGTCACCCAAGTGGCTCAGTCAGTTAAGTGTCCGACTCTTTCAGTTCAGGTCATAATCTCACGGGCTCGTGAATTGAAGCCCCATGTCACGCTCTGCACTTACAGCACTGAGCCTACTTGGGATTCTCTCTCTCCCTCTCTCCCACTCGTGTGTGCACACAGGCTCTCTCTCACTCTCTCAAAATAAAATAAGCATTAAAAAAAGATACAAGCTATCTAACATATAAAAAAAAAAAAAAACCTTCAGATACATTTAACCCCCTCATCTCCATCTCCTCAATAATCATTGATAATCACAAAGACAAGCTTAAGACACTATAATATTGCAATTTATCTGAGATTCTATCATATTTAGTATGTATCAACCCTAGAAAATGGAATAATATGGCAAATTTTCACCGATTAAAACAGAAGACAAAAATATTCTGTTTATCCCTCTATAATTCAAGAAATTAAGTTCTTTGCAATATTTCCTTCACAGAAAGCTAAATTTCACTGTACTTTCAAATTAGTTGCCTGTAGCTCTATTCTAAGGATATTTTAATAGAAAATATTATCCTACAATTAGAAAATTATTACATTGGGTGAGAATTTTACTTTCATTTTCTATAAATACAATATTGCCTTGAATCAATCTTCTAATTCCAAAGTTTAAAGTATTTGATATTTGGGGCACCTAGGTGGCTCAGTCAGTTAAGCATCTGACTTCAGCTCAGGTCATGATGTTGCTGTTCCCGAGTTTGAGCCCCGCGTCGGGCTCTGTGCTGACAGCTCGGAGCCTGGAGCTTGCTTTGGATTCTGTGTCTCCCTCTCTCTCTCTGCCTCTCCCCCTCAAAAATAAACATTAAAAAAAAAAAATTTAAGTATTTGATATTTTATTCTTAAATTACCTATCGGTGACAGAATCTAATTACAAAATAATATTAGAGTTAGATGATGCTGTGAAAGAGAATTTCATGTAACCTTGTATTGAAATAATGTTTTTTGGATTGTGATTGTAGGAGGTTCCATTGAAAAAGTACACTATATCAAGATGCCTTAACTAACTAATCCTAATTACCCTAACATAACCTTAGGATACTTTCTAGAGGAAAAGAGGTTTGCCATGGGTTTTTAACTTTTAACAAAATTTTAACATGCTCACTTTCATCTAGTGTGAGGAATCTGGAGGCCTACAGTTAATCTTTTGTTATTCTGCAATGCCTTATTTTATATTCCCCATTACTCTGTGGACTATCAAAGCATCAAGATCATACTTAGATGCTCAACAAACACTCCTCATATCAAAGCACACATTTAAAAATAAATAAATAATATAAAAAAGGCTTAAAATAGAGTCCTCTGCCTATCCTCTCCTCAATCCCCAATTTTAATTTTCTTACCTACTTAGTTGCCTCCATACCTAATAATAATGTATACTACTGTTGCTTGAGAATTACTAATTTCTTACCACAACATTAACAGCTAACATGTATCGTGTTATTAAGCACCAGACTCAGAACTTTACATATATTATCTCATTTAACTTTCACAACAACTTCATGAGGTAGGTGCTATTATACTCTCATTTAAATCTGGAAAATTAGGACACAATTCAATAACTTGCCCAGGGTCACATAGCTAGTAAGTGGCAACACTAGAATTTAAACTCAAGCAGCCATACACTAGTACTCACACTTTTAACCTCTATCTTATATCTATCCACTCCACAGTCCGTTCTTAAATATTTTTAGAATGATTCTCTCAAACTAAATAAAAATAATGAGCAAAATAAAACAAAGAAGTCAAAACTGTAAAATGGCATTTCTCACAGCTAAATTTAATTTGGTTTATAGGTCAGTAGTTTGCAACTTTGGCTTTGCCACAATCTATGAGGTCACCGATCAGTTGCATTTGTATTTTATATACATTGATTCACTGATTACTACGCTTGAGGTAGTGTTTTTAAATCTAAATTACAACTACATGACCTATAGCATTCCTCCCGAATAAAAAAAGGCATCAGATTCTAAAGATGGCCAGAGACATACTTTAAAGGGAAAGAGTGTGCCGGTAACCCAACAGAAGAAGAAAAGCAATTTTCAAAGAAGTTTTCTATCTACTTTCTGAAAGCAAATGAATTAATTTACTTATGTGTACACATGTATCTCTAACTACATGATAGGGCAAAAAAATAGTAACGGAAAAAGGCAAAATCACTTTCACTAAAGAAAACTTCAAAAAAGAGATTTTTTTTTTTTTTTATCTGAAGGCAGGAGATGTAGTAATATTTTGCCTTAAAATTTTAAACAAAAAAATGAGACATGAATATGGACAAAATTAATGTAAAGCAAAAAAAACCATATATATACCATTTAAAAAAGAGAACCTAAAGAAAAGGCAGTGACAGAAGTTCTTAAATTGAGAAAAAAAGAAAACAAGAGATGAAAGCCCTAGATAATCTAGGCAATCCAGTTCAAAGCTCTGAGTCAGATCTTGCTGAAACAGAGAGTCCCTATAATAATACTCTGGCAAAGGGGGGTATTGTGGCCTCATTCTATGAAAGAGTTAGGAAGGCTTACTGAGGATATACTAGCGGGTGAAACGGAAGAGTGATGATAGCAAGTCAGATGGATTGTAGACCAACATATGGTCTCTATGTCCCTGCTAAAGTCTTTCTTCTAACCATTCTAGATGACAGAAATCTGACACTGCTTGCAGGCTACACTACTCAATTCAGCACTTATTTGCCTTCTGTTAAGTGTTTCACACTTAACAATGCATATATTCCCAATTAGATCACTAACTCTGGAGAGCAGGAGCTATCCTATTTATTTTATTTTCACCCATATAACCTAGCACAGTGCTATGCACGTAGTAGATAGATGCTCAAACCTACTGATTCTGAAAACTCACGATATACAATCACAACATTAGAGTTTAAAGAAATCTTAAGAGATCATCTAGTCTAACTCTTTTATCTTCAAAGCAAAAAAACTAAGAGTAGTTAAAGGTACAACAGCCTAAAGTCAAGAGTTAGGATTAGCACCCTAATCCCATGATAATCAGTTCATCTTTTCCCAAATAACCTCTAATTTCTTCCATCATGATAAAATGAATAATCACCTATTTCATCAGAAAACAAAGTAATAGCATTAGTATTCGCTACATGCCAGGACTTTCAGAAGGTTAGATTCGTTTGGCAGCCTCAGTCTGGGATGACTGCTTTATAAACATTATATAAACACTTAAAAACATTATTATACTACTTAATACTCACAATAAATACTCTAAGAGATACTGACCCAATTTTACAAATGTAAATGAACCACGATAATAGCAAGTGGCAAAACCCAAATTCTGCTTATCACCAGTGGCTCTTAACCCTATCCTGTCTCTCACTGAATTTAACACAAAAATCCCAAAGTCTTAAGAGTCCAGCACAGTACCTGACCCAAACAAAATAAACAAATGTTTAAAAGACTGACTAAATGAATGGATCACTTAATTAAAAAGGTTCTCTCACAGGAAATATCTCTAAAAAGGTTTCACTGTTTATCTAATTACGTAATCCCTTGAGAATGGTTTTAAGAGTGCACAGTTTGCATACTAACAGAAGGTTTATGAAATGGCTTATTTCTTTATCCTACAAATAATAATTCGTCTGTTCAACAAATATTAAATGAGAAACTATTTTTGTGATGCAGTGTTAAATTAAGATAAAAAGTAAAATAAAACTTGTTCCTACAAGATTCTATTCCATAAATTAAAGTCCACACAAGTCTCTAAACCATTTAACAAAACCAAAATGGGTAACATCTCCCTCCTTCTTCTGGTAGAGGAAAAAGAAGTAACATTAACTGAGCACCTACAATGTGCCAATTCTTAATCCTCAACACATACAGCTTCACCTAATCCCTTACAGCGAAGTGAACTAGCCCACATCTCCATTTCTGATGAACAAATTGGGACCTAAAGAGATTAAGTGCTTGTCTCAGGTCCCTCGGCTAATTACTACGAATACAGATTGGAACCTAAGTCTGTCTGACCAAAGGTCTATGTTCTCTTCTAAAAGAAATTAAAAGCATTTTTATTTGCTTACCAAGGCAGAGAATGGGTTTCTTTCCAAAAGAAGGTGAAAACACTGCTTATTTTAACAAAAAAAGAATACATCGTCTCAATCCTCACAATAGCCTATCAGTTATTATTCCAAACCAGTATTATAAACGATGAAGCTAGAACTCAGAAGTAGCTTGCCCGAGCACATACTGCAAGGAAGGAGAACTTTACCAGGTATGCACACAACACTAACCACAGGAAAAATGCAGAAAGACCTTAGCTCTTGTAATTCTAAGCTTAAGACTCATAACATCTAATCAGACTTTGTGTTTGCTAGGTGAAAAGGAATGGTAGATATCGATATCAACTTCCACTTTCAATCGATTTTCTAATAACATTCTATTACATGGCACCCGGAAGACTGGTCTGTAAATTTCAAGCCTACAGGCCATTTCATTATACCAAGCAATCTCTCTCTGGATTGTTAGCAAAGTACCAAACAATGTACTATTTTACAAAGCAAAGGTTTACCAAGAGAACAGTATGTTAAAATACATAAAATCAATATTTAAGTATTTGAAACTTTCACAGGAATAGACGAATAGTAAATATTCCTTAGCACTATTTTCAATGCATCATCTGAAAACTACTTTGTTTCTTGGTATATTTTTCAGGCCTAAGCTCCAATGACAGTTCTAAAAACCTTACTACCTTGGTCACAAAAATATTTAGTTTTACTGGACAGCTCTGTTTCTCAGAAATCCAGAGAAGCCTTTTCTATGGACAGTGGCTCAGGCATATTCCTAAGGAACGGTTCCATCCGTTTGTGGTAAAGCAAAGTGATGAGTAAGAGGGTGATTGAGTATTAATACAGAACATGTTTAAGTGTGTATCTTTATTTACATTTTACTAAATATAAAAGCATGCAATATAGCCCAAAGTTCAGAAACAAGTAGAATCATTCTACTGTAAAGTAACCAGATAGACACTTCCATGTTGGTTCCCCTCACTACAACACAAAGGTTGTCTTCATCCCTTAACCTCATAAAAACTACAGTTCTTCAGTAAGCTTTGCCGCTACCTGACCCACACCTAACTGTGAATCACTGACAACTGGAATGCATCACGAATTGCTTCCAGGACTGAACTAGCACTAGCTCAGCTATAAACTAAGAAGTAAACAAGTACAGAATATGACAGATCCTGGAGCGGGACACTGTTTACTTACATGGGAAGATACTCCTGTTATGATGGGAAACGTGTTGCACTGTCTTCCCCTGGCTCCAAAAAACAAACAAAACCAAAAAAACAAAACAAAACAACCCATACTTTGACAAGGTAGTGTAAGCGTGGCTCTATTCCCAAAAGTTTTGACCTCTCTCGTTAATCGCATAAGGACAAACGCTCATATAAGGACATCCGACACAAGGTGCCCGAGGTGCTGCCTATGGCATAACCTGGAAGGACATCACTTTATACAGAAACTGTGTTCTTACCCTGCACTACCCACAGTGATGAGCTGAATGGGAGGAAGAGCTACCACCATTCACCACAGCGAAGCAAATGAGAAGAAATCAAAACCAGACGCGCTCTGTCCTCGCCCCCGAGAAGCTTGGAGCAGGACTAGGGGCGTAAGCTGCGATTCCAAGCCAGCACTAGGCCCCCGTCACCTGTGCACCCGCGAGCAGCGTGGCGACAGAGCAGAACCATCAACATCTCCACCTCTGTCCTCTAGGCACAGCCAGGGACTGCGTCCCAGAGCCCGCCCCGACCAGGCCCGCCCCGCTATCTCCACCCCGTTATCCGCTCGCAGCCGCGCTCGGGCCTGGATTTGCCTCCCCGCCCTCCCCAACTTCGGCACGTTCCACTACCCCCATACGGTTAGGCCATAGCCCTCCGCAATTTCGGGGGAGAACGGTCGGGGTCCGAAGGGCGAGGAATGCGCTCGGCGCGGTTCCTCACCTCTGGATGGAGAAGGGGCACACAGCCCGCTTCGGTATCGTACTCATCCGGGCCGTCCGCCATCTTGGTGTTAAATCCCTCCTCCCGCTGCATGCCGGGAGAAAGCGTTTCACCCTCGCGGGGCTCGGGCGAGGCGGAGGGCACGCGCGAGGGCGAGCTCGAGCCCCGCCGGAGGCGATGCGGCCGCCGCCTCCTCCTTCTCCTTCCCCTCCCCCGTTACCGCCCCCTCTGCCCCCACTCCCCTCTGAGGGCGGGGGTCCCAGCGCGCGTGCGCGCGAGCCGGGCCGGCCCCGAGCGGGAGCGCGCTCTGCTGCACTGCGCCGGACCAGACGGGCGGAAGGCTCTGGGCGTGGGCAGCATAGCCCGGGGGCGGGCCCCCGGCACGAGGCAGATGTGCGCCACAGTCCGCTCGAGGGAGGCTGCCAAGGGGGGACTGAGTCAATAACGCGGGAAACCTGGAGGCGGCGCGGGAGCAAGACACAGCTCCGGCGCCGCGCAGCGGAGAACTGGGGGCTCGGGCAGCCGAGGCGGCCCACGCCCAAGAGCACCCTGTCCAGAGACCCCCGGGACTCCTTCCCAGAGACCCGGGGTGGAACCATCACCCGGCTCCAGGTACAAGGTTTTGGGCTGTCAGGCTTGAATCCAAATGTGCATCGTTCCCGAAGAAGACAGACGCACCCCTTTCCTCTACATTCAAAAAGGTCATCCGGCAATTTGTGCCTCCGGGGTCGCCCGGAAAAACACGGGTGAAGCTTGGGGCTTCCTCTTCCAGAAGCCTTTTTTAAATGATCCAGCCCGTCCTCATTGAGCTAACAGTAACTACATAAAAAATTTACACCCTCAAAGCCCAACAACCCCCATCTGCTACCTTTTAATGTAACCCAGGAATTCAGAACCGAAGTCACTTAAACTGAAATCGCCGAAATTTGAACCGGATAAAATGACTAAAGCCATTTTTAAACAGATATTAGAGGACTGTATGATGGGGATAGGGGAAATTCCTTCCTAGAAATGTGCTTATGGAACCATTAGAGAAAGCATGTATCTTTGTTTGTAGCTATTAAAAACTATAAACCTTAACTGCTGAGATGAAAATTTAGCAGAAATCATGAAACATGATCCTGATACTAACTTGCTTCCTGTTAAAGCCAAATCAGCCAAAGAACCACCGGGAAGAAGACTGGCATCTGATTAACATCAGATTTATTTGTAAATCAGGAGTAAGGGCACTCCAGAGGAAGCGTGGAAACCAGGAAATTGGAGGATGAAGTGTCTTTTGTAAGTTTTAGGTTCCCGCCAAAGGGAGTCAGGAGGGTCTGGGGAGAGCGGGAATCAGTTCTGGATTGGACGCTATTTGTGAGGTGGGATTTGGAAAAGTGGGGATTAACCAGGGATTGGATGCTGTCATGAGGAGAGGGCTGTTCACTAATTGGGTGCACCCAGTAATAAATAAAATAAAAATAGCTAATAATAGCTATTAAATAGCTAAGATAGCCTGGGCATCATTGGTAAAAGAGCAGTATGAGAGGTGGACAGAGCATTTTACAGCTGCTGAATGGCTGTGGGAAGAACAAGGTTCTCTGTTAATTTTGCAGCTGGCTTGTCTGTCCTCCAGGCACTGCCTGCTGCTTTTTCTCATTTCAGTCTGAGCTGATTTTTATTCTTTTTGGTCCTAGCCCAAACCAAGATTTTTAGTTTGATCATTTTACCCAGCATGCTTAACTAGACAGAATTAGGGTTCTCCCTTTGGACCTCCAAACTGCTTTTAGATGCGTTTTAACATGGACAGAAGTAATTTTTACTTCAGCAATTCAGTTTTCATCTTGCTCCTCCTTTTCCTGGATTTACTGGAAATAGAAGATAGGAGTAAAAAGAAATCATGAAAAAGTTGGCAGATGGAATAAAGAAGATATTGAATTGGGGAGAGGGACATAGAGACAAGGCATAGATAACAGGAAAGAATGTGTCATGGGTGCCCAGCTATGTAGAATGTTGGGGCATATGAGTTTTTACAAAAATGAAGATATTTAGCCTTGCTAGTGATCTTAGGCTCAGAGAGGTCCTAAATGGAAAGATCAACGGCCAAATTCAGCCAGCAAAAATGTTTCATTTGGCCCACGTGGTAGTTTTCCAAATGTCTTTTAAGTAGATCCCAAAATTCAATAAAGCAGGAGATTTACTTTAAAATCTAGATTTCAGGGTGCCTGGGTGGTTCAGTTGGTTAAGTGCCCAACTCTGGATTTTGGCACAGGTCATGGTCTCATGGTTTGTGAGATCAAGCCCTGCATGGGGCTCCATGCTGCCAGCGTGGAACCTGCTTGAGATAGTTTCTCTCCTCTCTCTCTGCTTTTTCCCTGCTCGTGCTCTCTCTCTCTCCAAGTAAATAAATTAAAACTTAAAATCTAGATTTCTAATTTATCTGGAAAACATGAGAGATCTGGGCCTCTTTGTTTGGTCTCTCCTGGACTAATGGCTCTCCTGCCTCACTCATTTTCATTGCCTGGCTGCTGTAGACACTTTTATTTGTGACTTCTGGGAATTCTACAACTTTTTTTTTTTTAATGTTTTATTTATTTTTGTGAGAGAGAGTGCAAGCAGGGGAGGGGCAGAGAGAGACTGGGGGACAGAGGATCCAAGGCAGGCTCTGTGCTGACAGCAACGAGTCAACTGTGGGGCTTAAATTCACAAACGGTGAGATCATGACCTGAGCCAAAGTCGGATGCTCAACCAACTGAGCCACCCAGGTGCCCCACGGGAATTCTACAACTTAAACATATACAGAATACTAAAAGTGGGTGAAAATAAGTTGAAACTACACAACCGGACTCCATGTTTGCCTTGCTCATTGCTGTATGACTGAGAACAATAGTTACTGAAGTAAAAAAGAAATCAGGATTAAGAGCAGCCATTCTTAGGAGAATATATTGAATATGCTTGGGTGAGGTTCAACATGGACCAAAATGAACCCTATAGATAAAATCAGAGTCCATCGTCATAATTGCAGAGTTCTTATCTACATGCAGTTTTGAGACAATATATTCAGGGTGCTATTAAGGACAGCCAAGAAAGTAGACATGTCAATGGATAAATTGGCAAAGGATAGCGTAGGATTATGGAGGAATGCAGAATAATTGCTGGAAGAATAAAATACAAAGAGAAAATGGACCCTGTTAGAGAAGAACTGTGAAATGGATTTAGAAGCAGAGAAGAATGGGGAATAATTACATAGATGTGGCTTCATAGGTAATTTCAGAGACTACTGGAGCTAAAGTCGTAATTAGAGATCATCCAGTTCTAGTCTAACTCCAGAATTTCACAAATAGGAAAATTTAAGAAACCTGCTTAAAGTAACAAAACTAGGGAGTGCAGAACTACATCTAAAAAACCTCCTGACTCTTCCCCATCTACTGTTCTTGGTTCTACCCCACATTTTTTCTGTTGTAATTATCCTCAGTGAATTATTATTTGTTCCATTTAATACTGTATTAAACATTTGTTCAGTGAAATGCTAGTAACCACAACAAAGAGATAACTTAAGATAACCATACAGATTATGTGACTTAGCTAAATGAGGTTCAGTAGTTCTAGTCCTTTGAATTCTAGTGAGATCATTGATTGTCAGATTTTCCTATAAGCCGTTTCATAAATTTCTATATCTCACTAGAATTGTGGACTCTAGAACCAAATAAGATACCACCTACTTAAAACTGGGATGGGATGGGGTGCCTGGGTGGCTCAGTGGTTAAGCATCTGACTTCGGCACAGGTCATGATCTCATGGTTCCTGAGTTTGAGCAGCTGTCAGCACAGAGCCTGCTTTGGATCTTGTGTTCTCCCCCTCCCCGTCCTCCAAAGGAGCACACACCTCTCACTCTCAAAAATAAATAAAACATTAAAAAAAACAACTAGGATGGGGCGAGATATTGCTTTTTAACACAGAAAAGAAGCACATATAGCAATACTCTATAATCTTATTTTAAATGAAATGAGACTAATATTTTTGCACTCATTCTGTATGAATCATTGATGTAGATAAAATGAAGCTGGGGAATTAAAGGAAATATGTAGAATTTGACATATGCAATAGTCAACTTCTAAGCCAACAATTCTCATCTTCTGGTGTTCACACTTTTGGTTAGTGCCCTCCCACACTAAATAGGGCTGATGTGCATAACCAGTAAGATAGTACAGAAAAACTATGTATGACTTTTGAGGCTGCATCCTGAAAGGCATTGCGGAATCTGCCTTATTCTCTCTTGGATTACCAATTCTGGAGGATCCAGCTGCTGTGTCATGAAGACACTCATGCAGCCCTGTGGAAAGATCCACATGGCAAGGAAGTGAAGCCTCCTGCCAACAGCCAGCATTGACTTGCCAGGCACATGAATAAGCCACCTTAATAGCAGATCTTCAAGCCTTCAGATGATTGCAACTCCAGCTGACATCTTCACTACAAGCTCATGAGAGACCCTGAGCCAGAACCACCCACCTAAACTGCACCTGGACTCCTGAACCACTAAAATTATGTGAAATGTAAGTGTGTATTTTTCTGAGCTAAGTTTGGGGATAATTTATTATACGGCAATAGTTAATACAGTGTGTAAAGCCTGAAACCCCTGAAATCATTTACAAAGCTATATGTTTGCAAGAATACAGCAGGATCAAAACATCCAGTTTGATTTCATAGAACAGTTTTTTTTCCGCTAAGTTTTACTCCCTTAACAGGAATGTGTAACAAACCCCCCAATGTTTGTTATTGGGGGGAAGGAGGGAGGTGTGGTGTGCAAATTCTTCCTTTCCAGGGAATGTTTAAAAACTGAGCTGGTCACATCCCTAAAGAGAAGGGAATCAGTACTAGTCACTTGGGTCGGCCCTCAAGAGCCGTCAACGAGAAAGACAATGGAACTTTGTGTTTAAAAATAACGAGGATTTGAAACAACAATGTGTATAATGAAGGGGGGCGGGGGAGAGAAGGAGAAAGGATTGTCCAGGTAGCAAGAGTATAGATTGCTGGATCTGAACTTAGAAAGTGTCCTGCTGCCAGGAAATGGGAGATTGTGGGGAGTGAGTGCACTCGTTGAAGACAAGATTCCCTTGTGAAGGCGCGTTGAGTACCCAGGAGCCTCACAGATCAGAGCTCTTGCAATACCCAGGGTCTCTCATTCAGTACCTGGAAAAAAATTTTTCTTGTTAGGCACCAAGACTCCCATCATTTTACTATTCCTCTGGAAATAACAAGGTATGACCATGCAAGGCAGTGCCACTAAGTTTTACTCTGTCTTTTGACCCTCCACCCTCTGCAATGTTCTAGGGCCCCTCTAAGCCCAAAAAGATCCTATAAGCACCTGCAAATGGGGAGATAGGAAGAGTATCTGAGAAAGGCTCAAGTGAACAAACTTGAGACTAAGACAGTGATCAATAAAAGCCTTTTTTATATGCATATGAACTTTTTTTTTCTGGAGAGAGAATCTATAGCTTTCATCAGATTTTCAAATGGGTATATAACCCAAAAAATGTTGCTCAAATCTAGGAACAATTAAAATGTAAAATCTATTTCTTTAGAAGTATTTCTCCCTTTTACATAAATGAAAAGTTATAATGGGGATTTTTACTGTATTATTGTATTATTTACATGATATTAAATTATTTGACTTGTAAATGACAATCTCCATAAGGACAAGAATACCAATCCTATACATAATACTTAGCATATTGCTTTCTCAAGGTTGTTATTCCATAATTATTTGTTAAATGAATAAATAACAAATGAAGAAGATAAGAAAAAAGGAAAGCATATATGAACCTTTATATGAACAAAATTTCACATAATTTATTTCTCATAGTAGGGAAAAGATGCAGTTATACCAACTTGGTTAGGATTCAGATAGTTTGTTTTGGTTTAAAATAGAAAATGAATCAGAGTATATTGGTTAATCTGCATTCCCCCTTCTCCCCATTACCTCACCCCCCAAATCCATTATTTGCTCTTTTCTGCCTTATGCTCTAGCAAACTGATCACCAAGGACTGCATGTCCTGCGCTATCTGGCCAAGTTGGCTGCTGTTTAAGTTTGGCTGATGGGAGGCACTGGCACAAGAAATAGGTCAGAGTATTTCTTCCCAATCCCCCTCTGCTTTGACAAAGCATCTCTGTCAGCAGTTTCATCCCTCTTAGATTACAATGCCTACCGGGTGGTCCCTCTTCTACAGTTCCAGCTAACAGCTGGCTCTCTTTCCTGTGTCCCCTCAGCCTGAGGAGTATTGCTTGTCTCCAGGTGCCTACCAGCCCTTGCTTGTTCCCTTCCCCCTACCCGCATGTATGCAGTACTTTCACTAACACTTATTCCTTTGGGTCATACGGAGAGAATTCTACTTCCTGGAAGGGCCCCTGACTTACGATACACATTCTAGGTACCAAGCACTATTCTAAATCCTTCATGCACATGTCCCATTTAATCCTCATGTGATGCCTAAGAATTAAGTACTGTAAATATCTCCCTTTTACAGGTAAGTTTACCCTTTACAGTGAGTTAATATGATGGCTACATGGGATTCTCTAGGACATTTACATACTAGGCAGTGTGCAAACAACTAAGGATGCATCAACAGGCCCTGAAATCAAATACGTAGACAAGAGCTAATAAGCCATTAGGTCGATACATGCTAGTTGATTATGTTATCATGACTAGATAGAAAAGTACACTTCTGTTGCCATAAAATTACCTCTTTGATCCAATGTCAAATACACTATTAGCTTTTCTATGAGAATTCAAGAGTCCCAG
Source organism: Leopardus geoffroyi (assembly GCF_018350155.1). NCBI lineage: Eukaryota > Metazoa > Chordata > Mammalia > Carnivora > Felidae > Leopardus > Leopardus geoffroyi. The sequence goes on along the minus strand of NC_059341.1, from coordinate 100,881,286 downwards.
ACGATTTTTTGTTATTGACTATCTACATAGTACTTACAATTAGTCACAACTTGAAGAGGAGATGAAGTTAATTCTTATTGGAAATACATCTTTTACATTGCTACCATAAGGCAATGAAAGCAGTTGAGAGAAGCTTTGTGCCACAGCCCTCTGTCTAAATTAGGGGAAATATGGAAAAGTCAATACATGGTTTCAGTAATCTTCCACATCTTTTCTACATCTCTACCTACCCTCTGCTTGCCCCCTGTATGCTGCCATTATGTTCATGTCATTTATGTTTTTCAGAATGACTGCTGGACTACAAGACTAGAGATCAAACCCATGCTAGGAACAGATTGGGTGCTCTTTACACTTTGTCTTAAAAAAAGAATAGGGCTTTTGTTGTTGTGGTGCATGAAGGAAATGGTCCCAACTATGACATCCACTCTCTTGTCACCCAGATTCTAGGACAGGATTCTCATATTTTAGGCATGTTTAACTTAGTAATGGAAAGGGCAACAGTTGTGCTTATAGTGCCTTGACTCACTATGCTGGACCCCTGCCAAGGTTCCTGTTCAAGAAGATATTAAAAGAAGTAATCTTTTACAGCAGGACTTCATTAGGACAGTATGCATGTATGGTAGCTATTGTAGGACTAGACTGTGACTAGGACGTGTCAATAATGTTCCTCAGCACTGCTATCCCTGACTCTTCCCCAAGCTCTGGTCCATCATTGTAGAAGAGATCCTCATTGATTCATGTCCCCTAAGGTTATGAGATCAGACGTAGGGGCTTTTCTCTCATTGGCTTATTTACACCGAAGAATCAAACAGAGTTGGAAATCTAACTACAGCTGGCTCAATGGCTTTATCTCATTTAGGAAAACGGTTTAGTAAATCAAACATTCTTCTATCCAGATTTTTCCAGGCTAGTCAGACCACCTGGGTTTGAATTCCGATTCTACAATCTTAATTCTGTGACCTGATGAAAGTTATATACTATAACATGCTTACGTGGTAGCCATGCCATTTCTTTTCATTTTTCTTTTTCTTATCTTGATTAAAAAAAAACTACTGCTAAAAAATGCTAACTATCATCTGAGCTTTCAAGCAGACATAATCTTTTGTTTTGGTGGAGGGTCTTGCTTTGATTCTGATGGCTGCTGAATGATCTTGGGTGGTAGCTGCTGAAGGCTGGGGTGGCTGTGGCAACTTCTTAAAATAAGACAACAGTGAAGTTTGCTGCATTGACTCTTCATTTCATGAATGATTTCTCTGTCACACACAATGCTGTTTGATACCATTTTACCCACAGTAGAACTCCTTTCCTTCCCCCATTTTTAATTTTTTTTTCTTTTCCTAAATGTAATTTATTGTCAAGTTAGCTAACATACAGTGTATACAGTGTGTTCTTGGTTTTGGGAGTAGATTCCCATGATTCATCACTTACATACAACACCCAGTGCTCATCCCAACAAGTGCTCTCCTCAATGCCCATCACCCATTTTCCCCATCAACCCTCAGTCTGTTCTCTACTTAAGAGTCTCTTATGATTTGCATGCCATTTCTTTTCATCTCGCTCAGGCTTGGATAGCTCTGACAGACCTTCTATTTGCTGTGATACAGCGTGGATGACGTTTTTACTTCCTTTCCTCCATATCTGAATCCAGTTTGGTTTCCAGTCAGTTTCTGTTTGAGAGCAGAGTATTTCATCTTCTGTTCACTTTTCTGTACCTTGAGGAAATGGCAGGAAGGAGAGAGAAGCTCTGGTGAGGAAAGGTAGAACTTGTGTTGCAGGATTTTCTTTTACCTCAATACCCGGGATTCCTTGTCTTGCCACATCAAAGAATGAAGAGGTGGACACAAAATGAGCAGCAGGAAAAAGTTATTAAAATATAAGATTAGAAAGGAAGAATAGTATGAAATCTCTCTTTACAGAGAGGTGACATTCGTAAGTGAATGCCGGAGGACTATAGGCAAGGGTCCTTGTTTTGTAAGGTTCTGGTCACCCCTCCCCCTCCCCTTCCCTTCCCCTTTGTTCCTTCTCAGGTTCTAACCTTATTTATTGGCTATACAACTCTGGATGCTGAGTTGTCCATTCCTGGTTGGTTCATTTTCATTGTATGAGGGGTGGTCTATGGCCATAACATTCCTTGTGGGTCATAGGTTTTATGGTCTACTTATTTTTAGTGAGGTCTTTTGTCAACTTCCTAAGGGAACCTGAGGGGAAGTAGGTGGTGTCTGTTACATTCTTAGGAAATTTTAGGGAGAGAGAGAGAGAATCCCAAGCAGGCTCTGAACTGTCAGCACAGAGCCCGATACAGGGCTTGAACCCACAAAACCATGAGATCATGACCTGAGTTGAAACCAAGAGTTGGACACTTAACCCAGTGGGCCACCCAGGTGCCTCGATAGTCTCCCCATTTTACTGAGTAGCCCTGGAGCTCTCTCTTTAGAGTTAGGTCCATAGTTCATTTTCCCCATTTCACCAGCCTTTCTTGCAGCTCTTTCTAGAAATGTACAGTGAGAAAATGAGAAATGTAGGGAGGTGCATTAGGTTTATTTCTATACAAATTTGGGGATATTTGTGTTAATTTCATAATTTGGCATTTGTTTCAGAATTGTTACATTTCTTTGTGTGTCTGCAACTTTTTTATTTTCTTTTTACAATTTTAGGGTATGCCCCTTTCATTTTCTGTTTGCCGAACTGGTAAATTTTCTAGACCTTTTGTGGGGGGGGCAGGCATTAAGGAGAAAAAGTCTGGGGGCACCTGGGTGGCGCAGTCGGTTAAGCGTCCGACTTCAGCCAGGTCACGATCTCACGGTCCGTGAGTTCGAGCCCCGCGTCAGGCTCTGGGCTGATGGCTCAGAGCCTGGAGCCTGTTTCCGATTCTGTGTCTCCCTCTCTCTCTTCCCCTTCCCCGCTCACACTCTGTTTCTCTCTCTCAAAAATAAATAAACATTAAAAAACTTAAAACAAAACAAAACACATTCTTTTTTATCTCCCTCACCCAAATCATTCCCACATAGTTAAGTCTCACTAATGAAATGTAAGGAAGGACTTCCATTACTAAATGCCCTTTTTCCCACTTCTAAATCATTAACGCACGTGGTAATTGAGACAAGACACAGTCCTAACACCCAAGGGCAATGCATTTGATCTTCTGTCTATCAGAAAGATAAGAAGAGCTAAACAGTTGTAGTTGCAGTATCTGGTATTCTCTGCTCTTCTCTTCTAGATTATACTTTTCTAAGCTCCACTCAGAGAGAAGGTGGCATAAAGATACCACATTAAGAGAATAAAATAGAACTGAAATCGTGTATCTGAATCTAAGCTTTACTACATTTTAGGCATTAGCACTGAGTTGCTACATCCCCAGACTCCTGCAGAATCCTATTCACAATACTTGCCTATCTAGGCATTAACAATTTTCTTTTCATCTTTTTTAAACCAGGTTTTTCAATCTTAAAAGTAATCATTGCACATCCTTTATAATTTATAAATAATAAAGTAAAAGCTACAATTAGAATTAAGTCTCTTTTCCTCCCCATTCATTCCAATAACACTTCCCAGAGTTAATCATAATTAATCAAAGTCTTCCCCCAATTTTAAGATATATACCTATATATCCTTAAGATTACATTCTAACTGTGAAAACTGTTCCACACCCTGTTGTTGTTTTTTTCCACTTAAGAATTTGTCTTGGATATCCTTCCACTGCAGCATATATAGTTTTAGTTTGTTCTATTTCATGGCTTAAGTAGTATTTTCCTGGGTCCTTGAATATCAGAATATTTTTGGCTTCAAGTAACAGAAAACTTGACTAAAAATGGCTTATATGATAAGGACCTTTATTGTTTCTTACAACAAGGAGTCTAGAGTCCAGTTAAGTCAACACTTTAGTAATTTCATGAAGATTCAAGTATTTTCCAGATTAATTCCACAGCTCATTAATATGATGGAGATTCAATCAGATTCTTTCTACTCTTCCATTTTCAGTAAAAAAGCAAGAAGCCTCTTGGTCACCACATTGTTGTAGCAACTATAGGCATTATTCATCACATAGCAGTATCCACAGGAAATAAAATGACTGTTCTTTCTCATGAGCCTCTTTGTTAAATCCAGGAAAGCTTGCAGAATACCATCCTTCATGTTGCATTGGTCAAGGTTCAACTACCTGTCCACAGTGAATCCAATCTTTGGCAAAGGAAATTAGACCAACCTGATTAGCTTACACAAGGGGTTGGCAAACTATGGCTTATAAGCAAATCTGGCTCATTGCCTGTTTTTGTATAGTCCATGAACTATGGGTTTTATATTCTTAAATAGTTGCAAAAAATCAAAAGAAAATCATATATTGTGATACAGAAAAGTTAGGTGACTTCTGGGGAAGATGGCAGAGTAGGAAGATCCTAGGCTCACATTGTCCTATGGATACAGCTAGATATTATCCACATCAGCATAAATAACCCAGAAAATGACCTGAAGACTAGCAGAACAGACTCTCCACAGCTAAACATAGAGAAGAGGCCACATCAAAGAGGATAGGAAGGGCAGAGACATGATCGGCAGCCAAACAGATTCACAGGATTGCCCACAGGAGCGAGGGATGCTGAAGGCATGGAGAAGGGAGAGGAACGGATCTCACACCAGGCACCCCAGCCATGGGGAACCCACCCTGGGAAGATAAATTGAATTCCCATAATATTTGGCATTGAAAACCAGAGGGTCTAACTTTGCATGCTCTTATAATCAGTGGGGCTTAACACCTGAAACTTTAAAACTCAGCCTTCTCAGCTCAGGGAGAGATGAGAGGGTGGTAGAAAACCGAGTCCCTGCCCTTAAAGGGACAACACAACAATACAACAAACTGCACCATAAAAATAGAGCATAGAAGCAGCAGTCTGAAAAATGCCTGGGGTATATGGGAGGGAGATACATTTACTAATCTCAGAGCATGTGCTGGAGGGGCAGGGATATTTGGGAGACTTCTCCAAGAACAAAAGAGCCAGTAGGTGCCATGCACCTCCTCTACTCCTCAGCCTAGATACACAGATACTTGTGGGAAATAGCACAGCTCAAACACTCTCCACCTAGCTTGCTAACAGTGTGCCTTGCTCCCACACTCTTATCCAGGTCTGCCCCCTCCAGCCTTGGCAGTTTTCCTAGACCATTTCAGGTCCCCTCCAGCACTGGACCAGCACACTCCACCCCCGAGTTTTCCTGCAGACCCATCCCCTTCAACACACATGGCAGGTGTCCATCCAAAGCAGCACCCCAAGCATGGCAGTGTGTAAGCAGCCACAACAGGGGCCAGCACCACCCCAAAGTGACTCCAGTCCCAGGGAGAGTGGAAAAAAAACATACACAGTAGTTCAACCGGGGCCCTAATAGACATCTAGTCTGACTCCAACTCTATCCACCAACAAAAGCTTCTTGAGGACAACATAGGGAAAGCACTCTGCAGATTGATTCTATCATAGCTTTGGCAAATCCCTGATCTGATTCAGCCCAAGGTGGCCCCAGACTGGCCCACTAACACTATAGGGAACAAATCCTGCCCAAGACAGGCAAAAGGAGCCATTGCAGATGACTGAACTAAAGGCAAACGTGGCTCAGCTACAATACAGTGCACACAACACACAGAGGAGATGCTCCTGAAATGCCAAGTTCTGGTGAACAGAGGACACTGCACTGCAAGACACCACAGGACCTCTTCTTCATAAGGCCACTACTTTCAAAATCAGGAGACATAGCTGATATTCCTAACACATAAAAAACAGACACAGAGAGTTAGACAAAATGAGGACACAGAGGAATATGTCCCAAATGAAAGAACAAGACAAAAATAACAGCAAGAAAGCCAAATGAAAAAAAGATAAATAATATGCCTGATAGAGAATTTAAAGTAATGGTCGTAAAGATACTCACAGGCCTGGAGAAAAGAATGGAGAACCTCAGTAAGACCCTCAACAAAGAGACAGAAAACATAAAAAAGAACCAATCAGAGATGAAGAACTCAATAACTGAAATTAAAAATACACTAGAGGAATCAAGAGTAGACTAGAGGAAGCAGAAGAATGGATCACCAAACTGGAGGACAGAGTAATGGAAAGCAATCAAGCTGAAGAGGAGTAAAAAAAAAAAAATACAAAATTAAAATAGACTTAGGGAACTCATGACACCAGCAAGCATAATAACATTCGTGTCATAGAGATCCCAGAAGGACAAGAAAGAGAAAATGGGTCAGAAAATTTATTTAAAGAAGCAAGAGCTGCAAACTTTCCAAATCTGGGGAAGGAAACAGAAATAGATCAAAGAGGCACAGAGAACCCCCCCCACACACAAAATCAACCCAAGGAGGTCCACACTAAGATAAATAGCAATTAAAATGGCAGAAAAGTGATAGAGATTTTTTTAAAGCAGCAAGAGAAAACAGTTACACACAAGGAAAACCCTGGGTCTATCAGCTGATTTTTCAGCAAGCACTTTGCAGACCAGAAAGGAGTGGCATGATATATTGAAAGTGTTGAAAGAAGATAACCTGAAACCAAGAATACTCTATCCTGCAAGGCTACCATTCAAATATAAAAAGAAATAGTTTTCCAAACAAACAAAAGTTAAAGGAATTTATCACCACTAAACCAGCCTCGCAAGAAATGTTACAGGGGACTCTTTCAATGGAAAGGATAGAACATAAGTAGGAGTAAAAAAGTAGGAAGCACAAAACCAGTAAACATCTGCCAAGGGATTCACAAAATAAAAAGATGTGAAGTATGACACCATATACCTAAAACGTGCAGGGGAAGAGGAGTAAAAATTTAGTCTTTTTAGAATGGGTTCAAACTTGTGACCATAAACTTAATACAGACTGCTACATCTTCAGATGTTATATATAAACCTACTGGTAACCACAAATCAGAAACTTTTTTTTTATGGAAATGCAAAAAATAAAGGGAGAGGACTCCAAGTACATCACCACAAAAAGTCAGAAAACCATGAGATAAGAGAAAAAAGGAAAGGAGCAGAAAAGAACTACAAAAACAACCATACAAAATGGCAACAAGTACATACTTATCAATAATTACTTTGAATTTAAATGGACTAAATGCTCTAATCAAAAGGCATAGGGTGATGGAATAGATAAAAAAGCAAGACCCATCTAAATACTGCCTACAGGAGACTCATTTCAGACCTAAAAACACATGCAGATTGAAAGTGAAGGGATGGAGAAGCATGAATCATGCAAATGGAAGTGAAATGAAAGCCAAAGTAGCAATACTTATAGCAGACAAAATAGACTTTAAAACAAAATCTATAACAAGAGACAAAGAAGGATACTACATAATCACAAAAGGAACAATTCAGCAAGAAGATACAACAATTATAAATATTTATGCATCCAATATAGGAACACCCAAATACATAAAGCAGCTTATAACCAACATAAAGGAAATAACTGATAGTAATACAATAATAGTAGGTAACTTTAACACTCCAGTCACTACAATGGGTGGACCTTCCAAACAGAAAATCAACAAGGAAACAATGGCTTGGAATGACACACTGGACCACATGGATCTAACAGATATATTCAGAACATTCTATCCTAAAACAGCAGAATACACATTCTTTTCAAGTGTACATGGAATATTCTACAGAAAAGATCACATGTTAGGCCACAGAGCAAGTCTCAACAAATTCAGAGATCGAAGTCATACCATGCATCTTTTCTGGCCACAAAACTATGAAACTAAAAATCAACCACAAGAAAAAATCTGGAAAGAACACAAATACATAAAGATTAGATAACATGCTACTAAACAATGAATGGGCCAACCAAGAAATCAAAGAGGAAATTAAAAAATATATGGACACAAATGAAAATGAAAACACAACAGTCCAAAATCTTTGAGATGCAGCAAAAGCTGTTCTAAGAGGGAAGTTTATAGCAATTCAGGACTACCTTCAGAAGCAAGAAAAATCTCAAATAAACAACCTAACCTTATGCATAATGGAGCAGAAAAAAAAAAGAACAAACAAAACCCAAGGAGAAGGAAGGAAATAATAAAGATTAGAGCAGAAATAAATGAAATAGAAACTATAAAAACAATAGAACAGATAATGAAATCAGAGCTGGTTCATTGAAAGAATCAACAAATTCATAAACCTTTAGTCACACTCATCAAAAAGATAAAAAAGAGAGAAAGGACTCACATAAACAAAATCAGAAATAAAAGAGGAGAAATAACAACTGACACCATAGAAATACAAAGGATGACAAGAGAATGTTATGAAAATTTATATGGCAAAAAATTGGACAACCTAGAAGTAAATTCCTAGAAACACCTCCCAAACACCTAGAAATAACCTCCCAAAACTGAATTAGGAAGAAACAGAAAATGTGAACAGACTCCCAACAAACAGAAGTCCAGGACCAGATGGCTTCGCAAGTGAAATCTGCCAAACATTTAAAGAAGAGTTAATACCTATTCTTCTCGAACTGTTCCAAAAATGGAGAAGAAAAGCTTCCAAATTCATTCTGAGACCAGCATTACCCTGATACCAAAACCAGATAAAGACCCTACAAAAAAGAGAGAGACAGAGAGAGAGAGAGAATGAACTACAGGCCAATACCTCTGATGAACATAGAGGCAAAAATCCTTAACAAATTATTAGGAAACCAAATCCAACAACACACTAAAAAAAAATCATTCACCATGATCAAGTGGGATTTATTCCTGCGTTACAAAGGTGGTTCAATATTGGCAAATCAATCAATGTGACATATCACATCAACAAGAGAAAAGATAAAAACCATATCATCATTTCAATAGATGCAGAAAAAGTATTTGACAAAGTACAAAATCCATTCATGATAAAACACCCCAAGAACAAGATTTAGAGGGAACATACCTCAATACAATAAAGGCCATATCTGAAAAACCCACAGCTACCATCATACTCAATGGTGAAAAACTGAGAAATTTTCCCTTAAGGTTAAGAACAATACAAGGATGTCCACTTTCACCACTTTTATTCAACATAGTACTGGAACTCCTAGCCACAGAAATCAGACAGGAAAAAGAAAAAAAAGACATCCAATTTGGTAAGGAGGAAGTAAAACTTTCATTATTTGCAGGTGACATGATACTATATATAGAAAACCTAAAAGACTCTGCCAAAAAATGACTAGAACTGATAAATGAATTCGGTAAGGTCACAGGAATACAAAATCAATATACAGAAATCTACTGCAGTTCTATACACTGATAATGAAGCAACATAAAGAGAAATTAAGAAAACAGTCTCATTTACAATTGCATCAAAAATAATAAAATACCTAGGAATAAACTTAACCAAGAAGATAAGAGACCTATACTCTGAAAACTATAAAATACTGATGAAAGAAATTGAAGATGACACAAAGAAATAGAAAGATATTCTATTCTCATGGATTGGGAGAATAATATTGTTAAAATGCTCATACTGCCCAAAACATTTTATATATATATATATATATATATATATATATATATATATATATACACTCACATGATCTTGCTCTCTCTCTCTCTCTCAAAAATAAATAAACATTAAAAAAAATAGAGAAGAACAAAACTGGAGGTATCACAATTCCGGATTTCAAGATCTACTACAAAGCTGAAGTAATTAAAACAGTATGGTACTGGCACAAAAATAGACACATAGATCAGTTCAACAGAACAGAAGAACCAGAAATAAACTCACATTTATATGGTCAATTAATCTACAACAAAAGAGGCAAAACCATGCAATGAGAAAAAGACAGTCTCTTCAACAAATGGTGTTGGGAAAACTAGACAGCTACATGTAAAAGAATGAAACTGGACCACTTTCTTACACCATACATAAAAATAAATCCAAAATGGATTAAAGAATTAAATGTAAGACCTGAAACCATAAAAATCCTAGAAGAGAGCACAGGCAGTAATTTCTCTGACATCGGCCATAGTAGCTTTTTCTAGATATGTCTCCTGAGGCAAGAGAAATAAAAGCAAAAATAAGCTATTAGGACTACATCAAAATAAAAAGCTCTGCACCATAAAGGAAACAGTCAACAAAACAAAAAGACAACCTACTTATGGGAGAAAATATTTGAAAATTACGTATCAGATAAAGGATTAGTATACAAAGTATATAAGAATTTATACAACTCAACACGAAAAAACAATAATCCAATCAAGAAATGGGAAGAAGACATGAACCCACATTTCTCCAAAGAAGACATGCAAATAGTTAACAGACACAGAGAAAGATGCTCAACATCACTAATAATCAAGGAAATGCAAATCAAAACCACAATGAGCTATCATCTCACACTTGTCAGAATGCATAAAATCAAAAACACAAGAAGTAGCAAGCACTGTGAGGATGTGGAGAAAAAGGAACCCTCATGCACGGTTGGCGAGAATGCAAAGTGATGTAGCCACTGTGAAAAACAGTATGGAAGTTCCTTAAAAAATTAAAAATAGAATTACCAGATGGTTTGGTAATTCCACTACTTAGTATTTACCCAAAGAATATGAAAACACTAATTTGGAAAGATATATACACCCCTATGTTTATTGCAGCATTATTTACTATAGCCAAATTATGGAAGGAGCCCAAGTGCCCGTCAATAGATGAATGAATAAAAAAGTGGTATATATAGGGGTGCCTGGGTGGCTCAGTTGGTTAAGAATCCGACTGTTGATTTCAGCTCAGGTCATGATCTCATGGTTGTGGGATCGAGCCCCAGGTTAGGCTCCACACGGCACAGAGCCTGCTTTAGATTTTCTCTCTTCCTCCCCGTCTTCCTCTGGTGCTCTCCTGCTCGTACTCACTCAAATAAATAAATACATAAACACATAAATACATAAATAAATTAGAATTGTTGAATCACTATATTGTATACCTGAAACTAATATACCACTGTATGTTAATTATACTGGAATTACAAATTTTAAAAATTGTTTTTAATTAGGTGAATTCAAGGTTCAATATCATAAATAAAGTTTAGTATTCTTTTTTTTAATTTTTATTTTAGAGAGAGAACACATGAGTGGGGGCAAGGGGCAGAGGGAGAGAGAGAGAATCTTAAGCAGACTCCACACTCAGAAAGAAGCCCTACGCAGGGCTCAATCTCATGACTCTGGGATCATGACCCCACTGAAATTAAGAGTCAGACACTCTGACTGAGCCACCCAGGCACCCCTGAAGTTCAGTATTCTTAAAGACTGCCCTTCACACTACAAAAGAATTGTTGAATAGTTGGAATAAAGTCCATGTTGCTCATAAGACCTAAAATATTTACTATTTGGTCCTTTTTAGGAAAAGTTTGCTGACTTCTAGCTTAGACTATCACCTGGAGTTAGGAAGCCTTTCTCTTGTTCAGACTATACAGTCAGAATGCACAGACAAAATTGGGGATCTTTTGTTTGGGAAGGAGAGGGGGGAAAATGAATTTGGATAGGTAGTCAACAGTGTCTGTTTTATGTTACCACATATTTTCTCTGGAATTTTCAATGAGCTTTCTCAGAATAGCTTCATCTTTAAATATTCATAGGTAATGGCAACTCATGTTTCAGCTGGAAATTGAAAAGTAAGCTGGTTCTCACAATCCTTCAGGCTAGGCAGAAAGTTTGGTATGAGTTAACGTAATTGTTTCTTCGTTGTTTGCAAAAAGAAGTCCCAACGAGAATGGCACATAAAATCTTCTGTATCAGAGTCCTGTTCCCTCTCCAGCATCCCCTGCCACCTCAAGCACATGACTCCATTGCTCCTACCATTGTGAAACACTTAAAATTTCCTGAATTTACCAACCCCTTTCCTACCTCTTTGCTTTTGTCCATGCTTTTACTTCTATCTGGAATATTCTTTTTCTCTTATCCACATGGAAAATTTTTAAGGTGAGACTTTAGGGCATAACTCAGTTTTAATTTTCTCTGAAAAACCTTACAGCACCACATCTGGGGCTCTATCTTATTTTGGTGTCTTTGCTGTGGTTTTCTAAAAAGAAGAACCTCAGACAAGGTTCACATTCACATTCACTTAGTTTGGGACATGATCCCAGGGAACAAAAATTGGGGGTAGAGAACTAGGAGTAAAACAGGATAACAAAAAATTAGTATAGAGGTACATTATTGATCTGATTACCTTTATAAGCAGTAGGGGTTCTGCCTTGCTGGAGAACTTCTGAGGGGGCAGAATTAGGAATTGTTTGCTGAGACACAGATAGAAGGAAGCATCTTGTCCCCTACTGATATAGTTGCCTTAAGGAGTGTTCACTCTCTCATGTTTGCAGAGCAGAGAAGCCCCAGAGTAGAAAGTACGAGATTGCAGCTATCAACTATCAGGTGTCACCTTGGCTCAACTGGATAGGAAATGGGCATAAGAGATGTCTGATATACTCCACAATGTGTATTACTCAGATTTGCTAGTACCCTGCTTTTTATGTGGTCTATCATACAGGTGGTAGCTGACAGAAATGCCCACAAAAGATTTGATGCAGGAGTGTTAGAGAGACAAGCAACATTCCCTTACAAGCTTTAATTGGACTCAAGGCCATAATTAATATCCATCCTCTCTCTTTTCCTCCACCCTGGTTTAACTAGGTTGTTGGCCTGGTGAGCTACCCATTTCTTCATCTTGGAGGGGCTGAAGCCCTTATTGCTTCAGCCTGATTGGGTAAGGGCTGTTGCATTTATCCATTTATGGTTATCATTGGGTGTGGAAGCACCTTGCTACTCACCTTATCAGTGTAGCATGATAGTCTATAGAGTATCCATTTGATCAACATCCTTGTGGACATTGTGATCAATGCCCTTGTGACAAGAGAGCAAGACAGTTAACATAGCTCTGGGGCAAGACAGTGAATGTGTGTGTATTCCTCTCTTTCCTACATAAATGGTAACTGCTTTTGCTCTTTTTTACTGACAGGGATTGAGAAGAACCTACTTACTGGAGTGATAATCATGTACCAGATGTCAAAGGCTGCATGGTAATATTCTATCAAATATACCATACCTGGCACAATAGCTGTATTGGGGCTATTCTTAGGTTAACTGAACAGGGATATGATGGGCACCGAAACCTATGCATCTCTCTCTCTTTTTTTTTTTTAATGTTTATTTATTTTTGAGAGACAAAGTGTGAGTGGGGGAGGGGCAGAGAGAGAGAGAAGGACACAGAATCCAAAGAGGCTCCAGGCTCTGAGCTGTCAACACAGAGCCTGACACGGGGCTCGGACTCACAGACTGAGAGATCATGACCTGAGCCGAAGTCGGACGCTTAACTGACTGAGCCACCCAGGTGCCCCAAAACCTATGTATCTCTTAAGTCTTCAATGGTGACACTGGTCTCTATATTTCCTCTCAGGATGCTATATTCCTTCTGAATCGCTATCTTAGCCAGTGAGAATGTTCAGTTTCAGGGGCTTCCACTGGTCCTTCCTCTTATAATAATTTTTACTGCATAGAACAAGAAACCAAAGTAAGATTCTGCTGGTTTCTGAGTGTATCCATTCCAATCATTCACTTGGAAACCAGGGATATAAGCAAAACTGGGTCTGTGACTCCAGCGGACCACCATAAGAGGAACCTGAGCCATCGGTTTCCATGAACTACCACTTTACGTGGAAGCTATGATAGTGCTTCTAGCTTTATGGTATTAGTGTCAGCTCAGAACCTGTATCCAACAAGCCTTGAAATGCTTTTACACTTCTCCTTTCTCAATGTGCAATTTCCCCTTAAATGGGCATATGCCCTTCTGGAGAATAATTGGGAGAATATGTAGTATACATACTTATTCTAGTATTGCTGGGTCGTTACTCAACCCCCTCCCCCCCCCCTTCAAATGATGGACTTCAGGTCTGAGAACTTGCTTAATCTGTAAAGTGGTTAAGAGGCTGCATTTTTTCATTGAGACAGCTGGCATCAGCCTTCTGCTCACCAGCTGCTGACTGTTTCTGGTTATATGTATAGGTTAAGTAACACCCTAGTGGATGCTCATTTAACTTGCCCTGAGGAACACCACGGTCTATTAATCATTATCACAGAGCCCTATGGGTGAAGACATTCTGGTTGCCACTCTGGCCTTGCAGCCCATTATCATAATTATGTACACTTTCCTTCTGTCAGTCAAGTGCTCCATCTGGCCTCTTCTATTTTAGGTTTTTATCAGTCCAATTGATACTGGGGAGTCCAGTTCTACAGTACCATCTCTTTTTTTTTAATTTTTTTAAAAAATTTTTTTTTTCAACGTTTATTTATTTTTTTTGGGACAGAGAGAGACAGAGCATGAACGGGGGAGGGGCAGAGAGAGAGGGAGACACAGAATCGGAAACAGGCTCCAGGCTCTGAGCCATCAGCCCAGAGCCTGACGCGGGGCTCGAACTCACGGGCCGCGAGATCGTGACCTGGCTGAAGTCGGATGCTTAACCGACTGCGCCACCCAGGCGCCCCTACAGTACCATCTCTTAATGTCAACTACAGTGAATAGTTATAACTGAGCTTTTCAAAGATGTCAATGGTGCTCTCATAACTGTATTTCTTAGGGTACGTCTTCTGGGCCCTTACAAGGAGCATAGTCAGATGGTAGGTTTTCAGGTCTCATATTTTAAATTTATTCTAACCTCCCTGAGCCTTCTGACACCTTCCTTAAGGCAGTCAAGGCTCTTCTAGAATCCCTCCTTCATTCCTTATAGGACTTCATCCTATCTAAAATTTAGAGAGCCATCCCAGCAATATATTAGGACTACCTCCATGTATTCTGGATATGTCATGAAACTCCAAGTATTTTTAAGTGTCAATAAATATTCTCCTGTCCACCTTTATATTCGGCCTTCCCCAGCCCAACACTTTAAAAATTCATTCCTATACCTGTATCCTCAGTCCTTTTAGGTAAAATATTAACCAAATCTTAACATTCTTTGTTTCATTACATGCTATTGCCTCATCTGAGGCTTTTGTAGGGTCTCCAGAAAATGGGAGTCTATTCTTCTCAAGTAAAGTAGAGGGAGGCACCTATGCCAACACAGAGGTCAAAAGAATCTGGGGGTTCAAATTTCTCAGGCTTGTCCACCTACATGATACAGTTGCAAGTCTCAGGGATCCTTTCTTTCCCTACCAGGACCCTGCCTTTGGCACAGAGGACTTGTCAAGGCAGTGTATTCAGTATCCTTGTAGCTATACTACCTTATTGGTCAGTCCTGGATCTGATTATCAGCACAGTTGGCTCTATGTGTGCAAAAGATAAGCATGTCTTTGAATACTGCTTTGGATGATTTCTAATTTTCACAGCTGTCTTGAATTGAGAGTTGGTAACTTGAGCCTATTTTTTTCTTTTTAAAAAAAGTCTTCAAAAGCCCTTAACAAAAGTGAGCCAATCCACAGGTCTTATACATATCATCGTCTTTTGAAAAGATGCTCAACATCACTAATCATCAAAGATGCTCAACATCACTAATCATCAGGGAAATACTGCAATGAGATCTCACCAAAACTGCAATGAGATCTCACCTCACACCTGTCAGAATGGCCAAAATCAAAAACAGAAGAAATAGCAAGTGTGGACAAAGATGTAGAGAAAATGGAATCCTCATGCACTGTTGGTGGGAATGCAAATTGGCATGGCCACTATGGAAGACAGTATAGGGGTTCCTCAAAAAATTAAAAACAGAATTACCATGTGATCCAGTAATTCCACTGCTAAGTATTTACCTCCCAAAAATGAAAACACCAATTTGAAGAGATATATACAACATGGATGGACCTAGAAGGTATAATATTAAATGAAATTAGTCAGGCAGAGAAAGACAAATACCATATGATTTCACTCATATGTGGAATTTGAGAAACAAAACAAACAAAAAAAGAAACAAAAAAAACAGATTCTTAAATATAGAAAACAAATGGGTGGTTGTCAGAAGAGAGGTGGATAGAGGGTTGAGAAAGGCAGATAAAGGGGATTAAGAGTACAGGTTCCGTGATGAGTACTGAGAAATGTATAGAATTGTTGAACCATTATATTGTATACATGAAACTAATACAACACTGTTCATTAATTATACTTGAATGAAAAAAAGTACTATCATCTTTCAATTGTTCAAGGCCCTTCCCGGTCCATAAGCAAATGCTTGACTTTTCATCTATACTTCATCCCAAACATCCACCAGTGAAAGTCTTAGTGATGTTGATTCAGGCTAGGGGTTATCAGTAACCACACTTTCTACCAGCAGAGGAGGCGTCTGACCAGCAAGGGGTTCAATTCCAGAATCCCCTCTTGGTGGCCTGCTTTCTAAGTCTACTCCCGATATCAAATGTCTTGTCTTGAATTCTCTCAAAAGGCAGAGTCTGAGACAAGGACTTGGATGTAGTTGGTTTACTTTGAGAAGTCATTCCAGAGGGCAGGAGCGGGGTGTGTGTGTGGTGGTGGGAGGAGAGGGGGAGTGTTCTGGAGAAGATAATAAATGGAAGGAAAGAAAACCAATCCAAGGATACATTATTGAGCTGCTCACCATTGTGGGCACCTGGAGCTTGGTCTTGCTGAGAGACCTTTGAGAGCTGTGAGAATTGTGTCTCAGAATAATCAGAATTTTCTGACACAAAAGAGAAGACGATGGATTCACTGGCTCTACTCCTCAGTGGTAGTGCCACTCCCTCACGCTCCTCAGTCTGTGCCTACGCCAAAACACCTGGATGGGCTTCTGCAGGGATTCCACATGGTGGTAGCAAAGAAGCCCTTACTGCAAAAAAGGGAGAGATGATCCATGCATTTGAGGCAAGGCCATAGCAGAGTATAGTTGGCTGCGGCAGCAATGACTGGAGCAAAAAGGGAAGCCAAGTGAATGTAAGGAAGGCATAAAAAATGTCTGACACATACACATGAATGCCTCTCTTATTGTGCTAATCAGACTATATCACAGTTATTTCTCTGTTTGCCTGTCACCAATCCTAGATGCCAAATACTTTTAAAAGAGGGACATGGGATAAATCGGTAATATATGCCTCTTGAAGTCACACATTGAAAAGAAATATCACTTCTGTGATACTCAGACCAAATGTCAAATCCTAAATCTAATCATTAAGAAACATCTGATAAACCTAAATTGAGGGATATTCTGCAAAATTTATTGCCTGTATTCAAAAAAAAACGTCAATGTTATGGAAGACATACTGTGGAATTATTTCAAATTAAATAAAAACTGACTGCAACATATCACCCAGACTTTTGTTTTGCTATAGCAGACATTAAGACAAATGGCACATTTTGAATATGATCCATATATCAGACAACACTTTTGCATCAGTGTTAATTTCCTTATTTTAATCATTGTACTCTGGTTATATAAAAGAATGTTCCTGTTTTTAGGAAATATATGCTGAAGTATTTACGAATAATGGAACATCATGTCTGAAAGTCTCACAGAGAAAATGATAATAAAATATTAATTTATTTTATATCTAGGAATCTAGGTAAAGGATATGTAGAAATTTTCTGTACAGTTATTGCAACAAAGGTCTGAAATTATGTCAAAATTAAAATTTTTAATTTTAAACAAAAGAAATGGATATATATTTATTTATCCATTTAGGTGTGTGTATGTGTGTGTGTGTGTGTGTGTGCGCGCGTGTGTGTGTGTGTTCACCAAATACCTAACACAATCCGTAGGGCAGGTTTCTAGGTGATCTAGCACTTCATTTTCCTGTGACGATTATTCAGAAAACCTGCTTAGGATTTGAGCTCTTTTTACCCTACACTACTATATTCTTTCCAAATGAAAACTGCTTTAAAATTTTACCTTGATCAAATATTTAAGGAAGAAGCTATACCAAGTCTCTAAAATCTCTTCAGAGGGCAGAGGGGATATTTCCTAACTCATTCTGTAAGGCCAGCATTACCCTAATATCAAAACCAGACAAAGATTTACAAGAAATGAAAACATAAACCAATGTCTCATGAACATCGATGCAAAAATTCTCAACAAAATATTAGCAAATTAAATCCAACAGTGTATAAAAATAATGATATGCCACAACCAACTGGAATTTATCACAGGTATTCAAGACTGGTTCAACATTAGAAAGTCACTTAATGTGATACAACATGTCAACGAGCTAAAAAAGAAAAATCACATGATCATATCAACAGATTCAGAAAAAGCATTTGACAAAACCCAAAACCCATTCATCATAAAAACTCTCAGTAAACTAGGAGTAAAGGGGAAATTCCTCAATTTGATTTAAAAAAAATACAAAACATCTACAGCTAACATAATACTTCATGATGAGAAACTAAAAGCTTTCCTTCTAAGATCAGGGATAAGGCAAGGATATTCTCTTTCACCATTCCTTTTTAACATTATACTGGAAATACTAGGTAATACCATAAGACAAGAAAAGGAAATAAAAGGTACAAAGATTGAGATGGAAGAAATAAAACTGTCTTTTCTTTGCAGATGACATGATCATCTATGTAGGAAATCCGAAAGAATCAACAACAACAACAACAACAACAAAACCCTTGTGACTAACAATTTATCATAACAAGTTTTTCAGATACAAGATTAATATACATAAGTCAATCATTTTTGTATGTACCAGTAATGAACAAGGGGAATTTGAAATTAAAAACATAATACAGTTTACATTAGCATCCCCCCACAGTAAAATTCTTCAGTATAAATCTAAAAATATATGTACAAGATCTATATGAGAAAAACTACAAAACTCTGAAGAACACATCAAAGAACCAACTAAGTGGAGAGATATTCCATGTTCAGAGATAGGAAGACTCAATATTGTCAAGATGTCAGTTCTTCCCAACTTGATATGTAAATCCAATGCAATCCCAATAAAATTCCTAGCAATTTATTTTGTGGACATTGACAAACCGATTCTAAGGTTTATATGCAGAGGCAAATGACCAACTGATACTGAAAGGAAAGAACAAAATTGGAGAACTGATGCTATCCAACTTCAAGACTTACTATAAAGCTACAGTAATCAAGAATGTGATATTGGGAAAAGATTAGACAAATACAGCAATGGAACAAAACAGCCCAGAAATAAACCCAAATATATATAATCAACCGACCTTTGACAAAGGAGCAATGGCAATACAATGGAGCAAAAATAGTCTTTTCAATAACTGGTGCTGAAACAACTAGACATCCACATGCAAAAAAGTGAATGTAGACTCAGACCTTACACCCTTCACAAAAATGAACTCTAAATGGATCACAGATCTAAATGGAAAATGCAGAACTATAAAACTCCTAGATTTTAGGAGTTAGGTGAAAACCTAAATGACCTTGAGTATGGTGTTGACTTTTTAGATACAATGGTATAGTCCATAAAAGAAACAATGGATAAGTTGGACTTCATTAAAATTAAAGACTTCTACTCTGTGAAAAACAATTGTCAAGACAATGAGTCGAAAAGGCACAGACTAAGAGACAATATTTAGAATATATATATCTATTAGATTGTTATCCACAATTAACAATAAATTCTTAAAATGCAACCAAAGAGGGGCGCCTGGGTGGCGCAGTCGGTTAAGCGTCCGACTTCAGCCAGGTCATGATCTCGCGGTCTGTGAGTTCGAGCCCCGCGTCGGGCTCTGGGCTGATGGCTCAGAGCCTGGAGCCTGTTTCCGATTCTGTGTCTCCCTCTCTCTCTGCCCCTCCCCCGTTCATGCTCTGTCTCTCTCTGTCCCAAAAATAAATAAACGTTGAAAAAAAAAAAAAAAATTCAACCAAAGAAAGCAAACAACCTGATTAAAAAATAGGCCAAAGATCTTAACAGACACTTCACCAAAGAATATATACAGATGGAAAATAAGCATAAGATGCTTCACATCATATGTCATCAGCAAAATGCAAATTAAACCAACAGTGAAATACCACTACACACCTATTAGAATAGTCAATATCTAGAACACTGACACCACCAAATACTGGCAAGGATGTGGAACAGCAAAAACCCCCATTCACTGCTGGTAGGAATGCAAACTGGTACCTCTACTTTGAAAAACAGTCTGTTCATTTCTTATAAAACTAAACATATTCTTACCATTAGCAATTGTGCTCTTTGGTATTTATCCAAAGGAGTTGAAAATTTATGTCCACACAAAAACCTGCACATGCATATTCATAGCAGCTTTAATCATAATGGCCAAAGTTTGAATCAACCAAGACATCCTTCAGTAGGTGAATGAATAAATAAACTGTGGTATATCCAGACAATTGAATCTATTCAGAGCTATAAAGAAATGAGCTATCAAGCCATGAAAAGAACACAAAGAATCTTAAAGGCATATTACTAAGTGAAAGAAGCCAATCTGTAAAGGCTACATATTGTATGATTCTAATGATATGACATTCTGGAAAAGGCAAAACTATGGAGAGAATAAAAAGATCAGTGGTTGTCAGGGATTGTGGGGCTTGGGGTGGTGGACATGGGTAAGGTCTGAATAGGCAAAGCACAGAGGATTTTGGGGGGCATTGAAAATACTCTGTGTGGTATTATAATGATGGATATATGTCGTTATATATTTGTAATAACCCATAGCATGTATAACACCAAGAGTGAAACTTAATGTAAGACTTTGGGTGATAATGATAGGTCAGTGTAGGTTCATCAACTGAAATGTACCTACTCTAGTGCCAGATATTGATAATGCAGGAGCTATGCATGTGTTGGGGCAGAGAGTCTATGGGAAATCTCTGTACCTTCCCCTCAATTTTGCTGCAAACCTAAAACTGCTCTAAAAGAAACCCTAAGGTGTTTGAATACAAAAAATATTGAATCAATGGACAAATAGGCTGCCATCAATAAAAATATAGACTATATTCTTGGGTAAGTTCAAATGAAATATCCAAGGAAAAGGTAAAAAGCTGTATATACTTTGGAATTTACTGAAGAGGTTATAGGTGGAAAAAGAACAAAAATAGTCCAAGAAAAGAAGGAATTACCTGTTTTAAGTAAAGGGAATAGAGATGACATCTCTAAAAATGGAATTAATAATAAATTTTTATTAAATATAAAAAAAAAGAACAGGGATGAGGTCTTCTCACTCATGATTCCCAGCACTTACGAAGTCACCTGGCATTTGTTAGGTAAAACCTTAATGCTGCCAGTGACCACAGGGAGAGCCCACTGGATAAGTAGCCCATGTGGAGAAAAGCAGTCCAGAGCCGGAGGATTAAGAGGCAGCCCTCAAGAGCCAGCCCTGAACTCATTGATGCATGAACGTAATCAATCCTCAACTTGCTTTTACATAAACCAGTGAATTCTTTTTTAGCCTGAAATAGTTTGAGTCAGGCACCTGAGCTTACGGCTGAAAACCACCAGTACCAATCAACAAACTAAAACAGCTGGCTTGTTCTGCTCAGGGGTGTCCTCATGCTGGCGAGCTACTTACATTGAATGTAAACAAAGATAAATAGTTCCTTTGCTTTATCTTTGTGCACTTTTCCAGAATCAGACTCTGCCTGGTACTAGCGATCTTCTCCCTTGCACTCGACTGCTGTCTCCTGTTTCTTTCACAGCTGCACTTGAGAGCAGCGCTAATCCCAGCTTTTTAGTCTCACACATGGCGTAATCATGCCGTTTCTTACCTCCTTTTTACATAATCTCTGAAAAGCTTTCTGCACTGTTAGCACTGAGCCAACCCAATCTCTACAATTTTTATATTTCTGAACTACAATTTTTGAGGCTACAATAAAGCATGCTGCACAGCTTTTTTTTTTTTTTAATGTTTATTTATTTACTTAGAGCATGCCCACGAGTAGGGAAGAGGGGCAGAGAGAGGAGGAAATCCAAGCAGGCTCCGTGCTCTGGGCGGAGCCAGAGGCAGGGCTCCATCTCACCAACCCTGAGATCATGATCTGAGCCAAAATCAATAGCTCAACCAACGGAGCCACCTAGGCGCCCCCATGCTGTGCAGCTTTTTAAAGAAGATGTGAATATCTGAGACTACCATTCACGGGAATTAAAAAACGACGGTGCAAATTCAAGCACACTGTACTGTACATGGCAGGAGGAGGCTCCCAGGAACCCAGATGGGCTGGGCATCTTTTCCTCATATCAAGGATCATTGTTTCATCATATATGACCCTGGCACCGATTTAAGTCTAATTTTAAAGGTATGCTTTAAAAATTTCAACCATTTAATGTGAAATTCAAAAATATGTACATAATATACATTCTTAGAAACTACATGCAATATAAAAAATCCAGCCCCCAAAAGAATATAGATCAGAGAAATAGAAATACAAATGGTTAACAAATATGTGATAAGGTGCTAGATAGATCTCAGTCATGGTGAAAGAGATGCATATTAAAATAACAATGCTATACCATGTTTACTACCAGGTGGGCCAAGCTCACAGACATGCACCCTCACATACATGCTGCTGGTAAGAGCACAGGCTGACACAACCTTTTTGGACGGCATTTTCATCGTATCCATCTGAATTTCAAATATATTTACTTGTTGACCCAGCAATTCCATCTCTAGAAATTTGCCTTATAGATACATAAGCATGCAAGGTTATTATTACAAAGTTATTTATGATAGCAGTGTTTATAATACTGAAAAAGCTAAAATTATTGTAATCATAATTCAATAAATGGTTAAATATACCACATAGAACATTCATACCATGACATAGTTCTATGACGTGGACAGATTGTTTAGTGGAGAAAGCTGATTATAAGATTGTGCGTATATGTGTGTGTAAGCTCATTTGTGGGATTTGTGAAAAAAAACTGTAATGCGCAAACAAACTGATGCGGCTTCTGGGAAGTGGAATTTGAGAAGAAAAAACGGTAATTTTTAAAAATTTCCCAACTACTTCTATTTATAGAATATATACTAGTTTTATAATACATTTTTGATTTCAGTCACAATTGTGCATTACTACACACTCCATAATATAATAGAAAACACATTTATCCTCTGCTATAAAATTAAACAGTAATTAAAGCTTATACGCCACTGTCATAGTAGGTGGTATTTTAAGATGATAATTAAAGTAGGAGAGCAGAGTAAACAAAAGCATATAAAAGTGAAATTTAAAGGTTAGTGACTTTTTAATTTAATACAAATACTAATATAAATGAACCCCTGAATTCTATTTTATTCTACTGCATGGAATTATATTTTAACTGGCCAACAGCGAAATGTCTTGTCTTCAAGTTTACATTTTCTCCTGCTGCTCTTCCACTGCCATTTTGGTAGGGCAGTAGGAAATATTTTGCAGGACCAGGGATACAGAATTTTCTCAACTTGCTATCCCCGCCCTAGAAAAAGCCAGGTTCTTCGGACTTATGGCTAGGGCCTCTGGTACAATGGTGTGCCCATAGAGGAAGGCAACATGTGTTATAGTTAGGGCAGTTATTCTCTCCCTGTTTTGTTATGCAAAGCAGTGAGGAGGGTGGGAGATGCTAAAATTTGCCTATGATTACAAGGTTGAACTAAGCGTTCCCAGCTATATTCCTGGGAGGCAACTGGGTATATAACATAGGAAAGAAAGAGCAGGAAACACTTAGATACTGCAGAGAAATTGCTAGATCAACCATATCAAGGCCTTGCTAAATGGGGCTGGGCTTAGCAATTACGTATTAAAGTGTTTCCACGTCTGTCTTCCTCTCACTTAAAGTTCCTGGGGTACAACTAGCATAATGACTGGCATATAGTGGGCACTCACTAAACACAGATTTAAATAAATGGATTCATCAATGAATGAATGCCCAAGACAAATGAAAGACTCAAGAGAGAGTTTCACAAACTTCCTAAATGAGAGGGGTAAAAATATACAGGTGAAATGAATGAGGGAGGATGGCAGAAAAGCATGCCAGGAAGAGTTAAAGTGGCAATCTTGAGCCGTCTCAATGGTGTTGGAGGACTTACTATCCTTGAGTAACCTAGGATAACCCAGAGAAATACACAGTTGAAATCAGATACCTTAAAGCTAAGATGGAGTATGCTCAGATTTCCCCCAAATAAAGGGAATCCCAGCATTCCTACTAAAGGAGAATTTTGGTAAAACTCAGAGTTTACATAAAATAATCCACACCATTTGTCTGTTTAGATTCTAGTATTCCATACCAATTATGGCTTCTATACCATCTACTTTCCCAAGCAACTGAGCCCCAATTCAACCCCAGAGGCAAATAATACTTAGAGAAACTTCAGGACATCCAGGCACATCCCGGAGCAGAGCTACTACTGCCACTATTATTAAATATGAATACTCAATATTCAAATATGAATACTTTTTTTTAGAATATATGTTGAGAAATATTCTTTTTTTTTTTTTACAGATTTCATTTTTAAGTAATCTCTATACCCAGCATGGGGCTCAAACTCACAACCCCCAGAATTGCACATTCTACTGACTGAACCAATCAGGTGTCCCATAAATATGAATTCTTTTATCATTACCATTACCATCATCACCATAACCACCACCATTAACTTAGAGTGAAATCATCCCATAGTAAATCATACCCCTGGACCTCAGGGTCCAGTACCCTGACCAGTCAGGGTGTGCCTCTTCCTTTCCTTCTTTGGATGGTAGCCAGGAGAGAAGTGGGCAGAGTGAGGTGAAATGGTCCCTGTCGTTATATCTCTATCACTAAATCTATGTTTTTATTATTAGAAATAAACTAGAGAAACTTTTAGAATTGAGAGAAGACCTTCTAGAACCAGACCTATTCTGGAACTTCAGAAACACAGTCTGGGACTTAATACCTCCAGGATTTTTCTTTCCACTCATTCCATCTCTCATGTTTACTTCCTTCTGCCTCCCTTCACTCTCTCCTATAACAGATGGGCCTTTTCCACTGGCAGAAAACATATCTGCCAGCAGCCTTGGGCTTATACCATTCCAGTTATCTTTCCCAGAGGAGGAGATATTTTCTCAGCTTCATTTTGGATTTTTCCAAGGAAGACTCTGAGTGACTTGAGTCTTTACCTATCTCTGGGCCAATCATTATAGTCAAGAAGAGAGTTTTCCCTGGTCCTGTGTATGCTGCATGCCCACTTTTCGGCTGGAGAGTAGGGTCCTACAACTGGCAGCTCCAGGAAAATCATATGGGATGCACAGTGGGGGTGACGCTCTTTCAGGAAGAAGGCGAAGATATTACTTAAAGAAAAGAGATGCTTCAAATGTTCACAAAAGATCGATCAAACATAGCTAGCTTGATGGGAAACTAGCTAATTAGATGAGGTCACATGTGTTAATAATTATTAACAGGTCTAATATATGTTCTCATTATGTTTTTCCAAAAGATTTATTTTTGCTATTCTCTCCTGTGCAATTATTCAAATGTCTTGTAAAACTGTCATATACCAAAAAAGAAAAATCTGTTGATATCTTAATTAGAACTGATGACACCTAGAAGTGATTTGAAAAGAGCAGACATTTTTACAGTAGACTTCCCGTCCAAGTCCATAACATATCTTTCCACTTATTCAACCTTGTTGCAATCTCCTAAAAATTTTTGTAGGTCTTTTATGTAACATAGGTGGAGATTATTAGCATAATAACTGATACGAGAACAGTCTTTGATTAGGAAAATATCTTAATAAAATAGAGGTAGGGTTGCCATGTACTGCTGCGCAATCTGTGCACTACACAAGTGCCGGAAGCCCTGGTTACGTGGACTGCAATGTGAGGCCCCTGGAGCTATGCAATGAAGCAGCTCTGGGAAAAGGTAAGAATATTGACAGGAGCCAAAGCGGTGAGAGGAATGGCTAAGCTTCTCTGCATGAGAATATAAGAAAAATTTTATTTAGTTCTTGAGAGAGAAAAGAATATGAGAAAAGAATATGGATCAGAAAGGTAGCCAAAGAGAAGTTTATGTGATGGATAGTACATGGGTGAAGAGGCCAGTGAGAAAGTCTTGGTAGTGAGACATTTACAACAGGAACGTTCCAAATGTTCAGTTGTTTGAAGTGGGACCGCAGGCTTCTATCTGCAGTAAAATTTCTGCTCCTCGACACAACCTTTTATCTCAAAACTACTTTGGGATGGGAGAGGGGAACAGAGAAGGTACTATGCCCTGGCTTGTATTAAAGTCACAGCAGAGATAAAGGAAAAGACACAAATATTGCAGAGAATAGAAATATTCAGGGCATGGAAATGGGAGATTTGAGCCAATCATACCTGGAACTCAGGATTCCAGATGGAGAGCGTTCCTGCTGATGCCTGAATTGCATTTATAAGGACTCCATACCACTCTTAGTAGCGTTCTGCAAATTACTTTGTGGTTTTTTTTCTCTTTTCCCTCTAAATGGGGCCCTATTTTCCTGCCAGTTTTTACAGGTTACAGAAATCTGTATCACTGTCTCTATCATCTATCTATCTATCTATCTATCTATCTATCTATCTATCTATCTATCATCTATCTAAAGATATATAAAATATATTGAACATATAACATATATATGAAATAAAGAATACTAAAAAGATGCATTAAGCCTTCTGGTGCCTTTTATTCCTTCCTACTGACCTGGCTTTTATCGGGTATCATTTCCCTTTAGACCAAAGAGTTTCTTTTGGCATTCCTTGTGGTTTAGGTCTGCTGTCAACAAATTCTATCTTTTATCTATCTGAAAATGTCTTTGTTTTGTATTTCTTTTTAAGGAATCATTAGGGTATATTATAGGTTGACTTTTTTTTCTTTTGGCACTTTAAAGATGTTGTAGTTTGACTACAATATACACATGTGTGTTCTCCTCGTGTTAATCTTGTCATTTGCTGAGCTTCTTGGTTCTGTGAGTTGATGTCTTTAAAAACATTTTGGAAAATTACTGGAGAAATCCCCACTCTTTCTCTTTCTTGGGCTCCAATTACATGTTTTATATCAGTGGTATTGTTCCAGAGGTCTTAGATGTTGTAATCTGTTTTTATTTTTATCTCTCTCTTCTCTTTGTGTTTTAGTTTCGGTAATGTCTATTGACCCAAATGTTTTCAAGTTCAGTGATTATTTTCTCCACTGTGTCCACGCTGCTTTTAAGCCCATGAAATGAATCGTTTGTAGCTTTTAAGCTCATGGAATGAATTCACTTTTAGCATATCATTTGATTTAAAAATTTTTCTATCTCTTTGTTGAAATTCTCCATTTGTTCACATATGTCGTAGACATATGTATGTATATGGGAAATATGGTATGCACACACACACGCACACACACACACACACACCAGAGGCCTCTCTGGTTTGCTTAAGATGACAATGCATTTGCTATCAGTGAGAAAGGACAGCACTCAGACCCAAGGACATCCAACTGGATTGCCAAACCCATAGAGAAAATGCTTTAAGTCAATATGAAGGAAACGTTATTTTCTCTCTCTCTCTCTCTCTCTTTTTTTTTTTTTTTACTGTTTGAGAGAGAGCAAGAGCATGCATGAGCAAGGGAGGATCAGAGAGAGAAGGAGACAGAGGATCTGAAGTGGGCTCTGCACTGACAGCAGAGAGCCTGAGGCTGGGCTTGGGCCTTGAACCCACAATGTGAGATTATGACCCAAGCTGAAATCGGACACTTAACCAATCGAGCCACTCAGGTGCCCCAGAAAATGCGATTTTCAAATAAAAAAACCAAAATCTTTTTTTCCTCTCATTGGTACTTATCACCATGAGATCATAGAGAGGCATTGTGGCTGAGTGTTTCAGTGGATAGAGTTTGCATTCAGGCAAACTAGAGTTGAATTCCTTGCTCTGTGGCTTATAAACTCTTTAGTTTTGAGCAAGTTCAATATTCCTCAGTTCTTCATGTGTAAAATACCTTCTTCATACTTGTTGAAAGGATAAATTAACAAAACTCTTCCCTGAGTAAGGCAATCCAAAAGATTGGGCTCACCAGGAATCACACTTGCCATAAACAATAACCCATTCAGAAAAGGGAGGGTTTTATCAAGTCTATTTGACTTCAGAAGACCCTAGAAATTGTATTGAAATTCCTGGTTCCTGCATATGCACTTCAGAGAAGTTTTTCAAGGCTATGAAAGGGCCCAAAGGCTTTTCAGGCTTTCTCAAGGCTTTCGGGGCCCAAAGGAATGGGAAATTAATTGCATGGACACACAGAAGTGGAACTTTTTGAACACTTCCTTCATTCCACGAATGAGAATTGAGAATCACTGTGAGTCTTGCCTAAAGATATCAGATCGATACTGCTTTAGGCAAAACTGTAAATGAAAAGGTCATCAAGACGATCAGCAAAGTATATATTAATTTATCTTTGTACATAGCAAGGTTCATTCTTTCCTGCAAAACAAGTCTAATACTATGGTAAAAAATGCTAAAGAATCAGGGAGACAGTATTTCCTGATACTACTTCACCAATATAGAATAATTAGAACTATGCCTCTTTGTTTCATAAAGGTTTTCAAAAGAAGCATTTGAAAGAATGTAGAGTATGTCCTCACTGGTAAAGGAGGAGTTAGTCATTTTATAAAATGCTTAAAAACCACTTTATTTTTAGAATGTTCCCTTCTGTCATTGACATCTTAATGTACTGTAATTTTGAAATGTTTGCATGTTGAGTGAGCATAGCACAAGCACTTTGCAGCAGTGAGAATAATTGCTACTTAAATGTGCTATAAATCGATATATAATGCAAGGATGCACAATAATGGCTTGGAACATTTACTATACTTTAATAGTAATAAAAAAATAGTTTAAAAAATCCAAAATACTGAACAGAATACTCGCTGTAGGTATATTCTCTAGTCCTTTATTCATTAACTATTTGTTAAAGTGATACTCAAAACAGTGAAATCCATGATTTTAAAGCTGTGTATATGTAAACTTCACACGTTTTAAAGAATCACAAGGAGGATATAATTGCATATGTAGAAACATGAATTAAAATGTAAAGTAAAGGGGCACCTGGCAGGCTCAGTTGGGGAGTGGGGGGGGGGGACATGCAACTTTTGATCTCAGAGTCCTGGGTTCGAGCCCCACACTGGGTGTAGAATTATTTAAAAATAAAAAAAATCTTGGGGCACGTGGGGATTCAGTCAGTTGAGTGTCTGATTTTGGCTCAGGTCATGATTTCACGGTCTGTGAGTTCTAGCCCCGCATCGGGCTCTGTGCTGACAGCTCAGAGCCTGGAGCCTGCTTTGAATTCTGTGTCTCCCTCTCTCTCTGCCCCTCCCCTGCTCATGCTCTGTCTCTCTGTTAAAAATAAATAAACATTAAAAAAATTTTTTTAATTAAAAACAATTTAAAAATCTTAAGAGGTAAAGGAAAAATAAATCATATTGTCTCTAAACTTAAACATTTCTGCATATCTTTAAAAACAACAATTTTGTGCACAGTTGAAAACTTTCTAATAGAACAGGTAAGTGCAAAAATACTGCAAGTAAAAAAGTTTTCTTAATATTTAAGACCTGATTAGAACAAGGAAGTTTCAAAAATTGGAGGGAAAAGTGGATAGTGTTAGATGAGAGGATTTTTCCTGAATTCAAAGTCCAAAGCTTAGTTATTTGTGGAAAAAGTTTAGAAAATTTTAAAATAAATACACCTTTTCAGGATGCCTGGGTGGTTCAGCTGGTTAAGTGTCCTATGGTAGAGCCCCTCCCTAAGGAACATGGTGGGGGCCTCCTCAGAACAAAGGAAGGCATCGTGGCCCAATCAACTCCTATACACATATGCATAGTTTTGACATGACTCTGTAACCTGGACTGTGTCCAATCAGACTGTATATAAAGCCTCGGTGTCCTGTCTCTCTGTGCGAGAATTCTGCTATATTTCGTGGGGGCTCATCCAGGATTTGGAGATGGCACGTTTCCACCTCTTTTGTCATTGGGGTGCGAGCCTCCAAGAGCTGGGAGAAGCAACCTTGCCTGGCACCAGCTGCTGCCTGGCACCAGCAGTTTATAGACTAGCCCCTCCCAGGGGCGCCTGGGTGGCGCAGTCGGTTAAGCGTCCAACTTCAGCCAGGTCACGATCTCACGGTCTGTGAGTTCGAGCCCCGCGTCGGGCTCTGGGCTGATGGCTCAGAGCCTGGAGCCTGTTTCCGATTCTGTGTCTCCCTCTCTCTCTGCCCCTCCTCCGTTCATGCTCTGTCTCTCTCTGTCCCAAAAATAAATAAACGTTGAAAAAAAAAAAAAGTACCTTTAGACTAGCCCCTCCCAGCCTGCAGGGCAAGGACCCCGTGTGTACCAACGGAACCCATGAGGCCCAGGAACCAGCTCAGGTAGCACCGCTGGTCAGACTGGTAAGAACCTGGGTTTATTTTGGTAGACCTGCCCCTAAGAGGCAGAAGAGGAACCTGATCACCTCCCAGAGTTGCCTGAGTAGTTCCATAAAGAACGAAACTGCAATTCCAAGGCGCTGGGTGCTGGGCAGCAGGTTGGAGTCACTGTGTGACTGTGTGTGAATGAGACAGACAGCAGAAAGGTTCCGACCTGACCGATGGGCCTAAGCAAGTGTTGAGTCCCTTTCCATGGTTCCGTGGCAACCTCACACGGCTTAAGGCAGTGTCAGACTTCTTCAGGAGTCTGATCTGGGTCAGAGCTTGATACTGAACCCACCAATGCTAAGAGGTGCCTGAAATATCTCCTGGAGGATGGAGAGTGCTGGCCTCCTGAGGGAGGTATTCAGTACAGTACTATCTTACAGTTAGATCTATATTGTAGAAGAGAGGGTAAATGGTCAGAAGTTCCTTATGTGCAGGTCTTCTTTGCCTTAAAGGGGCCAAGACAGGCAAGTACTTGCAAACTCACCCACTGAGGCCTCTCCTCAGGAAAAGCCACCTGTTAGACCCTCATGCCCTCCTTATCCAGGATTGCCAGGGACAAAAAAAATTCTCCCCTTAAAGTCAAGGCATGTTCAATGTATCTATTGACTGAAAAGCCTCATGGGGGATTTAGCCCCATAAAAGTTTCATTTTCCTTGCAAGATTCTAAGCAAATAAATAGAACCTGGGCAAATTTTCAGACAATCCTGATTAATATACAGAAGTGTTCCAAAACCCAACCCAGATTGTGAAAAAAAAAAAAAAAAAAGAGAGGTAAAAAAAGGTGTCCCCCCCTTTTGTCAGCCCAAAAATATGGGGAAAAAATATGATTTTAACCAAAAGGGCAGGACAGCAGGACAGCACACCCCTTTAAGTTGTTTTACTTAAGTCTTGAAATTGCCCCTCCTTTGATCCAAAAGCTGGGGAGATGGTGATGATGTCCTCACTGCCAGCCTCCAAATGCTCCACATTTGTGTTGTTTCTGTTTAGCAAAGGAATGGATGCCTGTGCCATATAAGGGACAGATGA
Organism: Leopardus geoffroyi; assembly: GCF_018350155.1. Classification (NCBI taxonomy): domain Eukaryota; kingdom Metazoa; phylum Chordata; class Mammalia; order Carnivora; family Felidae; genus Leopardus; species Leopardus geoffroyi. The sequence continues at coordinate 100,850,003 of NC_059341.1, read as the reverse complement.
CCATGATATATAAAGGGCTTTTACTGGAGTACATAGGAGCCATTTTGCTACACTTAGCCCAGTGTATGCCAATTTGTAACAACCTAGATACTCTACAATGGATATCCACGTGACTGGAGCATATTTACGTGGCACTGCTGAAAAAGGCAAGGGAACAGACCTTGACTTTGGCCCTTTTAGCCCCCTTGATGGTCAATTTCATCTTTACCAAAAAATGGTTTTTGCTAGCCTTTTAAAGTATATTTGTAAAGATGATTACTGTTGGGCCAAAATAAAATTAGTGCATCCTTCTACAACCAGGGAAATCTTGCTTGGCCACAGTCAATACCCCCAAAGTCCCGCAGGCAGAAAACAGAGGGATAGGGGAAATCAGCAAAGACAAGGTCAGCTCTCAGAGGTAGGGTAAAGCCTGGATAAGAACAAATGCCCCCCGCATCTCTCAAGACTGACAAACCTTTTGGCTGCCAGTCCAACAGCCAGCCAAAACGCAGGGCCAGGAGATGAGGTTTCTCCTGGCTAGCTATGGAAAATTAAGATAAGTGATGCCTCTTCCTCTTTTTGCCTATAGACGGGCAATTCCCCAACTAAGTCCAATACTCCTTTGGGGTGCATTCTGAAAAACTGGGAGTTTTGATCCATAAACTCTAACAAAAAAAAAAACACCCCAACTCACTAATTATGATGGGGCTGGAGGTCCTATAGGGAACTTCCCGTTTCCTATTGGGGCCCAGGTAATTCCATCCCAAGATCGTCATTGGGACTATGACCATCCCATTGAGAAATGGTATTGCCAACACTTCTAAGCTTGTACTTTAGAGAAGTTAAGGAAGTCCAAGGTTAAGCCCTTAAATTATGCTAAATTAGCCACTATTTTATAAACACAGAATGAGAGCCCAATGGCCTTCCTGGAGAGGTTGAGGGAGCCTCTCATTAAATATATGGCTATCTCCCCTGACACCCCTAAGGCTGAGGACAAATCTTTCACTCAATCAGCCCTAGATATTCAGAGGAAATGCAAAGATTGGCTGTTGGCCTGGAAGGAACCCTGGAGCTGTTCTTACAAACTGCCAATTGGGTATATTACAACCAAGATAAAAACAAGCAAACAAAACAAACAAACAAAAACAGGAAAGGAGGCTTAAGAAAAATCTGAGTCTTTAGTTATGCACTACGTCAGACCAGGCTTCCCGAGGTCCTGGCACCAAATGCCACTTATGTGGCCAGTCAGGGACTGGAAGCGAGATTGCCCTCAGAAGGGACAACAGAAGTCCCTTGTGTGGAGACAATCACTGCAAGTCTGAATGCCCTCGGGGACCTCTGTCTGTGAGGGCTCAGATAACCACTGCCCTGAAAGGGACTGATGGGGTCTGGGGCTTTTCGGGGTGGATCCCGGGAACCCACTGTCTATTGGAAGCCTGGAGCCTCAGGTAACTCTGGAAAACTCAGGTAACTAAAAAGCTGGTTCATTTCCTCCTTGATAATGGAGTCACTTTCTCTGTCCTCCTTTCCACTCCAGGCCAACTATCCAAACGCAGCATGACGATTAGAGGCTTCTCTGGAAAACTTATAACTAAATTTTTCTCTCAGCCCCTGGGATGTATATGGGGAAAACTAATTTTTTCTTATTCTTTCTTGATAAAACCAGAAAGCCTTACTCCCTTGCTAGGAAGGGACATTATAACTGAATTACAGACTATAGTGCTACTAACTCCAGAACAGATAAACAATTGTGTGAGTTTTGGGGAATTACTGGATATTATATGCTATAGATACTGGGGTTCAGGAAAATAGCTTGCCCACTACATCAATTATTAAAGGAGACTCAATCCCACCTACTCTCTCAAGGAAATAAACTGGGGTCTTACTCATGGACACTGTCTAGCCCTCAGGATGGTTACAAACAGAGCAGGGCAATTACTATTACCTAGCTCACAGAGCTAAAAGATCATTAAAGCACTGCATCAGGCCTTTCATTTAGGGAGGGATAGAACTTATCAAATGGCCCAAAGGAGGTTTACCAGGAAAAATTTGTTAAGGACAGTTCAGCAAGTAGTATCAGCTTGTGAAGTATGTCTTAGAAACAATCCTCTCAACCACAAACTTGCTCTTCTAGGCAATCAAGGAACTGGAGGCTATCCAGGGAAGACTGACCATTAGGTTTCACTCATATGCCAAGATCAAAGGAATTCCAACATCTGTTGGTATGAGTTGATACTTTTATTAACTGGGTAGAGGTCTTCCCCTTTAAAAGAAATGGAAAAGGCACAAGAAGTAATAAAATCTCTGCTTTATAAAATAATGCCCAGGTTCAGCTTACCTAAAAATTTGCAAATTAATAATGGTAAACGGCCGCCTTGACTCTTTCTCTGTTAAGACTCCCAGCTCCTGAAAAAGTTTTACACCTCGAAATAAAGCAAACTGGCTGCTTATGCTCAGCAAAACTCTAACACCTCACAAGCATTAGATGCTTAATAAAAAATTAAATATAGTTAGGACCGGACTCTTGGAGAAGAGAGCCGCCATCGATTACTTACTGCTCCTCCATCACCTGGGTTATGAGAGATCCCCTGACATGTGTTTCAATCTAACTGATAATTCTCACAGAGTCTTAGAACTGATAGATGACATCTGGGCATAACTGGACAAAGTCAGGGTGTCCCCTGGATTGTTTCACTGGTTTGGGAACTGGGGGGGACATTATCTTTAGATACCATCTTGTTGGTCAGTATAATCTTCACTTTGTGTTTTTCTGTGTCTGCCGATGTGGGCGCCACCTCATGCCAGCCTGCCTGCCTGTAGAACCATGCCGTGGGCCGTATCAACCAACCCTTGGGTAGACTCTAACTGCCGTACCCCCCACACTGTCCCTTATCAGCTTGAAGAAGCCAGAACAGTCATCATCCCTGTTCCCTAACGGCAGTTAGGCGCCCTGTTCCAGGGGGAGGAATGAATAGGGAAAGGGTTAACATTAGGCAGGGAGAGATAAGGGACCTTCAGGGAGGCAGACTGCAGCTGCAAGTGGGAGGCTGAAGAAGCAGATGAGGTTCTCCTCTTCTAAAATCCTTTATGGGTGCCCTCCCCCATTTATCAAGGGCATAAGAGGGGATCTAAATGAGATAGGCAATGTAACCCTAAGGCAATAGATGTGGGTCCTCAGCTCTACCCTAAGCACTTTACACCACTGGGTTAGGGAGCGATTACCTGTGAGTCTGACCACAGACGCTCACCCCTTTGCACCAGAAGATGCTGTATGGGTGAAGGAATGGAATGCCCAACCCCTAAAACTCCTCTGGAGGGGCCCGTTCACTGTCATTTTGTCCATCCCTACTGCAGTAAAGTGGCCAGAGTGGGTCCCTGGATTCACCACAGCAGAGTGCAGCTGGCATCTTTAAACTGGGAGTGCATTCCTGATCCATCAACGCCATGCAAGCTAACCATATGGAAGAAGCATTCTGCAACTCCAGAGGCTCCAGGAGACTGCAGCCCTGCTTTAGTCACTCCGGAAGCTGACTAATCTACGCACGGCAGAAGCTTGAGGAATCGGTGGTACGGAGGAACAAACAGACTGTCCTTCTTTTCTGTATCTGTTTCCTTAATGTGATGCGCTATTACCCCTTGTTTCTCACTGTTATTGTGATTCTTGCTCTACTTTTTGCCATAGGATCGGTAGAGGCCGCCCCAGCAGGCTGGGAGTGTGGTGAGAGGTTTCTGCTAGCACTCATCTTCCTTTTGTGGATAGGATGCCTCGTTGGTATTGGTTGCTTCTAATCTGGAAGCAACCAGATTCTAATGGTCATCATGTGACCCATGTATTTGCATAACCAGGTCAGGCCAGGGAGTCGCTTGGACCTTACTATACCATACACACTTCTCATGCCAGGGAAAGATCCTGGGGACCTGCAGACACAATAAGACCACCTATTCTATCTGCCAATGAGAACATCAATACACTTGCTTCAACCCACACAGCACTCCCCAGTAGAGGAATGTCTAGAGGTCCGGAGTCACCCCAAGACAGGCACCGCCAGTGTGGGTTGACTAATTAACAAAACTCAAATTACCAATCCAAATTGGCCGGTGTCTATATTCTCTGATGTAGGTATAGCCACAGGTGACATATTGCCATACGGTTTGCCACGTGGAGGTCTGACATGGGACCGAGAGTACCAACTCAATGATAAATACATGTGTGAGGGGTCTGGTACGTGTGGTTCCTGGCCCCAGGCACGGGAATTCTTCTGTCTTTATTGGAGCTGTGTCACATGAACCACCTGGCAGACTCCAAAACAGACAAAACAGAACTCCTCCAAAAGGGTGTGGCTGAGTCAAACTACCAATCGGGAACCTGTAGCCCCATTTATTTTACCATCCTTGACCCAGGAGACTCAAAATGAAAAACGGATCACCAGATTGGTAAACTTATCTATGGGCAGGGCACAGACCCAGGAAGCATGTTGGATTTTAAGAGAGTTACTGTCACGTAACCATAAGGCCACAACCCACCAGGTCTTTCAATCCTTTTATGAAGAAATGGATAACGGTCCTCTCCTGCTTCCATCACGACAAAAACTCTGCTTCTAGCCCTAGCAGAGTTTATAGCCCAGACTCTAAAGATCTCTTCTTGGGGCGCCTGGGTGGCGCAGTCGGTTAAGCGTCCGACTTCAGCCAGGTCACGATCTCGCGGTCCGTGAGTTCGAGCCCCGCGTCAGGCTCTGGGCTGATGGCCCAGAGCCTGGAGCCTGCTTCCGATTCTGTGTCTCCCTCTCTCTCTGACCCTCCCCCGTTCATGCTCTGTCTCTCTCTGTCTCAAAAATAAATAAAAACGTTAAAAAAAAATTAAAAAAAAAAAAAAAAGATCTCTTCTTGTTATGTATGCAAAGGAACCAGCATGAGGGGGTGGGGATCAATGGCCATGGAAGGCTAGAGAATTAGATCTCCACAAACCTTATAGTGGAACAGAATACCCCAGTCCTACTACTGGGGTTAGACTCCTCAAAACCTCAATTATTGAAAAAAACTGCCTTGCCCAGTGGGGAAGGAAGTTCACCGTCTCTGTTGGAAGCTTAACATGACTAGACTATAACTCAACCACCCAGGAAACCCAATGTGGGGGTCCCCAGAGAACCTTGAGCCAGATTCCCACCCCTTGTCTAACTTCTTCTCTGAGAGGCCTGGGACAATGTCGACGCAGCCATCAAATGAAGGGCCCCAGGTGGACTATACTGGATATGTGGAAGGACGGCCTGTATAGTACTTCCCTCAGGCCTGTCAGGGTCATGGGTGCTGGAAACTATTTGCCATCTTTCTTCCTGCTCTCACCTACCAGAGAGGAACATTTGGGAGTCCAAGTGTATGGGGACGGGAGACTCAAAGGAAACGACATGCCCTACAATTTGGCAATTGAAAAGATAATGAATGGCCTCCTGAGCATATAATCCAATGTTATGGCCCTGCCACCTGGGCAGAGGATGGGTCCTCGGGCTACCGCATCCCCATTTACATGCTAAACCACATAATCAGACTGCACATAGTTGTAGTAATTATAACCAATAAAACTGTCAGAGCTCTTAACTTACTAGCCAAGCAGGAAACCAAAATGTGCAATGCTATCTGTCAAAATCACTTGGCCTTAGATTACTTACTTGCTTCTGAGGGAGGAGTTTGTAGAAAGTTTAACCTGAGCAATTGCTCTCTATGGATAGATGATGAATAAAAAGTCATGGAGGAGATCACGGATCAAATGAGAAAGGTTGTCATGTCCCAGTCCAGACCTGGAAAGTTGGAACCCTGGGGAGTTATTTGGAGGATGGTTTTTCAACTCTCAGGGGATTCAAAACTCTCATAGGTATTATTTTCTTGATTTGGGGATCCTGCTTAATTCCACCTTGCCTAGTTCCCCTGGTTATATGGTCTATCTCCAACCTCACTGAGGTAATGGTCGAAAGGAAAATGGCCACGCATGTGATGATGTTATGGAAATATAAACCTCTAACCGAGATGATGCTCTTTGACCCAAAAATAGGGGAGTCCGAGCATCAAAGGGGGGGAATGTGGTAGAGCCCCTCCCTAAGGAACGTGGTGGGGGCCTCTTCAGAACAAAGAAAGGCAAAGTGGCCCAATCAACTCCTATACACGTATGCGTAGCTCTGACATGACTCTGTAACCCGGACTGTGTCCAATCAGACTATATGTCACCATACATGGGAGACAAAGAAGTAGAAATTGCATAAAAGGCTACACCCTGCTGTACTCGGGGCTCAGTTTTTCGGGTAAAAACCCACTGAGCCCATGCCAGCATGACAAATAAAGTTGCTTCCTAGACAAAAAAAGCCTTGGTGTCCCATCTGTCTATGTGAGAATCCTGCTACAGTCTCACTCTTGATTTTGACTCAGGTCATGATCTCACAGTCGTGAGATACAGCCTTGCAGTGAGCCCATGACGACAGGCTCCATCACGGGCTCCATTATGCACTGAGCCTACTTAAGAATCTTGTTCTCCCTCTTCCCTCTGTCCTTCTCCTGCTCACGTGTGCTCACTCTCTCGTATGCACACTCTTTAAAATAAAATAAAATAAAATAAATATACCTTTTTTAGGATGGAATTTTATTTCTTTCTCCTACATCCTCCTGGCATCTGGCATATTAGTCTATAATAAGGTAAAAAAACAAATGCTCTTTTATAAATAATGTACAGGAGGTTAATCTAGATAATGCTTGATTATTTTGCAGATGTCTGAGGGTACTCAACATAAAATCTTCCCTGCTTCCACCCTGTGCCTTTGGTCTAGCTGCTCAAGCTGTCACTAAAACTCCAGGCTCCTTCCATCTTTCTGGTCTCATGCTTGGTGTAAAGAGTGTTTTCCTCATGGTAACAAAATAGCTTCCTCAGCTCCAGACATCACATTTGCAAATGACAAAGTCAAAAGACAAACCAGAAAGGACTAAGAACCTCTCCTCATATATATCTTTCTATTAGGAAGAAAAATATTTTCTAGAAGTTCCCCAGCCAATTTCTCTTTTCTCTTGTTTCAATGGCCACAACAACGTCACCTGCCTCCCCTAAGGGAATCACAGCAAAAAGATTTCCACTGAGTTACTTCCATTGAATTAAAAACTCACAATTTGTCCCCTGGGGCTAATGAGGGACTCACCTGTCCTGAGTATTCTGCTATCAAATCTCTGAATAAAATTGGGTTTCTGTTAGGAAGGATAAGGGGCAACATTGTTGTATGGTCAGTAACCAATAGCTCCTACCATACATACCACAGAGACTGGTATAAACACCTGAAGGGCAATTTATTCACTTAGACTGAAAAATATTATTGCCAAGAGAACTAGGCCCTTGAGTTCTCTGGCCAGCATATTATTTCTTTATAGAACAAAAAAAAAGCTTCAAGTGAAGTTAAATTATCATGAAAAAGTGACTAGAATCATACATAGAGGAATAGTTATTTCTCTGTGCTCAGGTTGATTCCTTTGCCTGCAATGCCTTTTCCCTTTTTAAACTCCCACATATCCTTTAAAATTCAGCTTAAGCATTATCCCCTTTAGAAAGCTCTCTTTGTTACCCCCATCTTCTCCACCTGCACTTCCCACCCCCAAGCTGAATAACTTGCTTCTCTTCTGTATTACCATAGTATACTATGTACAAGTGTATCATTACACCTACTCTTTTGTATTGTACTTATCAATTTATATGTCCTCTCCACCAAATGTGAGTTCCTTAAAAGCAGAAACTAGGCTAACTTGTTTTTATAGATTTAGTGGTTAGCACAGAGCTCAATATAAGGATAGATATTTGCAGGGAGGCAGAATAATCACCCCTCTCCCAAAAGATACTAAATTTTAATGCCTGAAACCTGTTGCGATGGTTTTATGTGTCATTTAGGAGAGTGTTTTTGGATGAGATTAACATTTAAATGGGTGAACACAGATTGCTCTCCATAATGTGGGTGGGCCTCATCCAATCAGTTGAAAGCCTGAACAGAACAAAAAGACTAGCCTTCCTGAGCAAGACGGAATTCTCCAGCAGACTGCCTTAAGTCTGCCTTAAGCCTGAACCATCCACTCTGGTCCACACTGCAGATTTTGGACATGACAGCCTTCACAATAAATTATATATATATATACACACATACATATATATATATACATATATACATACACATATACATACATATATATACATATATACATACATATGTACATATATACATATATACATACATACATATGTATGTATATACATACATATATACATATATACATATATATATACATATACATATGTATATATGTATATATGTATGTATATACATACATATATCAGTTCTATTTCTCTGGAACACCCTGGCTAATACACCTGTGAATATATTACCTTACATGGCAAAAGGGAGTTTGCAGGTGTGATTAAATTAATAATCTTAAAATGGGAAGATTATAAGATTATCGGGAATTATTCAGTAGGCCTAATGTAATCTTTGTAAGAGAGAGGCAGAAACGTCAGACTCAGAGAAGAAGATGTAATGACAGAAGCAGAGGTCCACATGACATCATTGCTAGCTGGGGGCCCCAAACCAAGGATAGTATTTAGAAGCCTGAAAAAAACAAGGAAATTATTTTTTCCTAGAGCTTCTAAGGGTCCACAGCCCTGTCAACATGCTGATTTTAGCCAAGGGAGACCCTTTTTTTTATTTCTTACTACCATAACTGTAGGATGATAAATTTATGTTGTTTTAAGTGTGTTTGTGGTAAATCGTTGGAGCAGCAACAGGAAACCAATACAGGGGCAAAGAAAATTTTTTGAGTGGCAAGATGACAAGTATTTGATGCATTAAGCTATTATAATAGTAACTACTATTTAATCATTGCTTGCTACACACTAGGCATTTTTACACAATCTTGATCCAAATAACCAAACCAAGATCAAGATATTATTATACCCATTTATAGATAAGCAAACCAAAATTCAGGAAGATTGAATAATTTTATGAAACTAACATGCTAATAATTGGTATAATAGATATTGGATATGAAGGCACATTACTCTAAATCCCAGTAACCCCAAGATATTCTGAGATATTCAGCTCTAACATAGCACACCAAAGGATGGTTTGAGAGCCTTTAGCCTTCCCCAATATCCTCCAGCACCTCTAAAGCAATTTATTTATTTAAAAAATTTTTTTTAATGTTTATTCATTTTTTGAAAGACAGACACAGTTTGGGTGGCCGGAAGGCAGAGACAGAGGGAGACATAGAATCTGAAGCAGGCTCCAGGCTTTGAGCTGTCAGCACAGAGCCTGATGTGGGTTCAAACTCATGAACCATGAGACCGTGACCTAAGCTGAAGTCGGATCTTTAACCAACTGAGTCACCCAGGTGCCCCATAAAGCAATTTAAATAACAATGAAATTGCAGTGAGATGTAACAGTGTGATTTGCAAATGTAGTTTTCAAGACAGGTTCCCAGCTTCTCATGATGGAAGCACTGTCTTCTATAAGTCCCTTCCATAGGAAGTTCTGAAGCTGCCCAAGCCTGCCTACAGGTTGAGTCCTATCCATAGGCTCCCACTCTCCATGAACTGAGACAACTAAATACTGGGGACCTGGCTTGTCTTTATTGTCATATTTTGTATGTTCATTAACTCTTATCTTTTGAAAATATTAATACAATCAATTAGACCCTATTTAGGGTTTGTTCAGGCAATGAGCTCATCTCTTAAGATGATTTTGTATATCTATCAATGCATCCATTTCATACAGATTTTATAAACTTATAATGAACTGAAACTCTATTTGCAAGCTTATGTGCTTCAACTCACCTTTGCCCAATTTACTGCCTACACAACAACTACATAATGAACACTTATGTCAATGCCCATTTGTTTAGAAAATCTTTTTAATGAGTTAAGACATAAATTTTTTTGTATTATAATATACAAGTTGAAATAATTCATAAAATGTAGAAATTCTGCTAAAAATGTAAATGGACACAACCACAGGTTTCTTGTGGGTTATCACGACTTGGTAGAGAAAGTCCATTAGGAAATATTATACAGTAATAATAATAACTTTTATATATCTATGAATTAAATAGAAAGGCTTGTTTCTTTTCTTTTAAATATTTTTTTAAATTTAAATCCAAGTTAGTTAGCATATAGTGCAACAATGATTTCAGGAGTAGATTCCTTAATGCTCCTTACACATTTAGCTCCTTACCCATCTCCTACAACCCCTCCAGCAATCCTGTTTGTTCTCTGTACTTAAGAGTCTCTTATGTTTTGTCCCTCTCCCTGTTTTTATATTATTTTTGTTTCCCTTATGTTCATCTGTTTTGTATATTAAAGTCCTCATATGAGTGAAGTCATATGATTTTTGTCTTTCTCTAACTTTCCTTAGCATAATACCCTCTAATTCCATCCACGTAGTTGCAAATGGCAAGATTTCATTCCTTTTGATTGCTGAGTAATACTCCATTGTATATATATACCATATCTTCTTTATCCATTCACCCATTGATGGACATTTGGGCTCTTTCCATACTTTGGCTATTGCCGATACTGCGGCTATAAAGATTGGGGTGCATGTGTTCCTTTGAAACAGCACACCTGTATTCCGTGGATAAATGCCTAGTAGTGCAATTGCTGGGTTGTAGGGTAATTCTATTTTGAACTTTTTGAGGACCCTCCATACTGTTTTCCAGAGTGGCTGTACCAGTTTGCATTCCCAACAGCAGTGCAAAAGGGTTCCTCTTTCTCCACATCTTCGCCAACATCTGTTGTTGCCTGAGTTGCTAATGTTAGACATTCTGACAGGTGTGAGGTGGTATCTCATTGTGGTTTTGATTTGTATTTCCCTGATGATGAGTGATGTTGAGCATTTTTTTATGTGTCAGTTGGCCATCTGGATGTCTTCTTTGGAGCAGTGTCTATTCATGTCTTTTGTCCATTTCTTCACTGGATTATTTGTTTTTTGGATGTTGAGTTTGATAAGTTCTTTATAGATTTTGGATACTAACCCTTTATCTGATATGTCATTTGCAAGTATCTTTTCCTGTTCCATCAGTTGCCTTTTAGTTTTGTTGATTGTTTACTTTGCTGTGCAAAAGGTTTTTATTTTGATGAGGTCCCAATAGTTCATTTTTGCTTTTGTTTCCCTTCCCTCCGGAGACGTGTTGAGTAAGAAGTTGCTGCAGCCAAGGTGAAAGAGGTTTTTGCCTGCTTTCTCCTCGAGGATTTTGATGGCTTCCTGTCTTACACTTAGGTCTTTCATCCATTTTGAGTTTATTTTTGTGTATGGTATAAGAAAGTGGTCCAGGTTCATTTTTCTGCATGTCACTGTCCAGTTTTCCCAGCACCAATTGCTGAAGAGACTCTTTTGTCAAAGATTAGTTGGCCATGTTTGTGGGACCATTTCTGGGTTCTCTATTCTGTTCCATTGATCTGAGTGTCTGTTTTTGTGCCAGTACCATACTGTCTTGATGATTACAGCTTTGTAATAAAGTTTGAAGTCTGGGATTGTGATGCCTCCAGATTTGGTTTTCTTTTGCAAGATTGGTTTGGCTATTCGGGGTCTATTCTGATTCCATACAAATTTTAGGATTGTTTGTTCTAGTTCTGTGAAGAATGCTGGTGCTGTTTTGATAGGTATTGCATTGAATATGTAGATTGCTTTGGGTAATATCGACATTTTAACAACATTTGTTCTTCCAGTCCAGGAGCATGGAATATTTTTCCATATATTTGTGTCTCCTTCCATTTTTTTCATAAGCTTTCTACAGTTTTCAGTGTATAAATTTTTCACCCCTTTGGTTAGATTTATTCCTAGGTTTTTTATGGTCTTTGGTGAGAAAGGCTTGTTTCTTTCATTCGCCTCTTTTATAAAGAAAAGTACAATTTGTGTTATTTTTTAATTTTAGAAACTATTAAAACTGCTTTATGCTGGTGCATGAAAGAATTGACTAAATGTAACTATGTGACTAATCGAAGGGTACTTTTTGAGAACATAATAATTAGAAAAGATTGTGGTTAGGACATTTCAAATATGGATAGTTTAGAGTTGGTCTGTATAAAAACCATGTGGTGGTCTTATCACTACTACCCATGACTTTACATTCAGACCATTCTTTTAAAATTTGAGAACTACACAGAGTTTACTTAGTGTACACACACAAAGTACAGGTATCTTTACTAGTCTTTTTGTTAAACATTTTAATTAATTGACTTCAAAATCTTAAGCAGAATAGTAAGAAAATCTGTAATTAAAAGAAGTACCCTTCTTACTATTTGCTGATTACTAATCACAAACACAATTTATAATAGTACATTTTTTTGCAATAAATTAATACAGTGGGGATTTCTTTTAAAGGCTTGTTTGGAATACAAGTTACCTCACACCAGGGTGTGAAACTTCAAAAAACACATAAATAAAAGCCAAAATCCTTTCAATGAACTTTTTGCCTTCTCTCTGCCAGAGAGACTAGACTTTTCCTAGACTTAGTCAACCTAGACTTTTCCTTTTCCCAATTAGGTGCTTTCTGTTATCAAACCATTCACTGGGTCCTGCTCATTCCACATCCTTAGCATTTCCATCTGTGTATCTCCATCCCTAGTGCAGCCAGCTCTCTTAGTTCCGACCACCATCATCTCCTTGCTTGGGTTTACTGCAGTCGCCTTCTAAGCAGTTTCTCAGTTTCTTTGCCTCTGACCTCCACTACCAACCTCCTACCCACAGTCACCATCTAAAATTCTAACAGACCACTTAGTCTTTGTGAAATAAAAAGCTAATTGTGCCACTCTGCTGCTTAAATCCTTCAACAGCTTTTCAATGATCTCAGAATAAAGTTCAAACCTGGAAGGTTGGGACATGAGGCCTTAAATGATTTAGACCCCAGTTAGGTCTCCACATGTGTCGTCACTTAACACAGTAAGCACCAGAAGGTCAACAACCACAGTTTGTTTGTCTTAGTCTTTATATTCTCATTGCCATCTCAGTGCTGGAATACAGTAAATAGATGTTCGATCAATATTTGTGAAGGAGTTTCTGGCCTAGTTCTGTGGTTTAAAAAAATATGCTTTCAACTGGTTAAAGCTTGTATGAAGGTGAAAAGCTTCCTGAATTCTATCAGCAATTTGGGACTCATCTTTATGCTTGGTTCCCAGAACTTCACTAGGCATTTGTCTCCTCCAATATGGTGCTATGTTTTCCTGACCTGTATAACTCAATGGCATTATACTATCCCAGGGGTTACTTCCCAGACTATTGCATTCCCTGTCATCAACTGAAATCCAACTCTAAGTTGCATAAGAAGAGCTTTTGTAAAAATTAGTATTTTTATTTTAATCACTAAAATTTAATTTTGCTATTCTGAGGTATAGAAATAACATTTCAAATATATTTGCAAAACCCAGAAAGTTATTCTAACATTTAGCATCTGCATAAATAAATAAATACTTTTAAGTCTGGGAGGTTTTTAAGTTTTAAGCCTAGCTTTCCTAGAGATTGCGGTTTCAGCTCTGAGCTACTTAGTTAACCATTCCAACGTTCCCTGAACCTCTCATTACTAACCATTCTCCCTTTCCTGCCTCTTTTTTTTTTTTTTTTTTGGACACAGAGAGAGAAAGAGAGAAAGAGCACACACATGAGAGAACATGAGTGGGGGAGGGGCAGAAGGAGAATCTTAAGCAGGCTCCATGCTCAGCACGGAGCACCATGTGGGGCTCGATCCCATGACCCCAGGATAATGACCTCAGCCAAAATCAAGAGTAGGACACTGAACCAACTGAGCTGCCCAGGCACCCCCTTTTCCTGCCTCTTTAAGTAGTAATTATGACTCTGATAGTATTCAATTCCATCATGAAATGAATTTCATCCTTTAATATTGGGATTCATTGGATGAAAAATGGCCATTAACATAATTTAAGAGATGAGATAAGTGGGTTAAGCCATTAATAAAGATAGAGAGATTATATACTTAGCATCTTTGACTATATTACCACTAAATGGTTATTACTTTTTGAACAATTAATATCTTAATCTTTACTTACATCCAGCCATTCATTTGTTTTTGCTGAAAATTTCTTGTTGAATCATTTCACGGTTATTTCTTGGGATTCTACTTTGTGCCATGTTCTATTCAAGGAAGTGTGGATATAGGGTCTGGTACATAATAGGTGTCATCTCTACCCTGATGGAGTTTGTATTCATTGGGTAGAGACAGATGGGACACAAAGTGTAGAATAATATAGTTTCGGAAATTACTTACTACTATAAAATAAATAATATAGGACGATAGGATGGAGTAATGAGAGGAGAAAGGCTAACGTAAGGTAGTGATTCCTCTGGGGAAATAAAGGCTCTCGATGAGATCTCAACAATGAGAAGGAGCTATGGGAAGATATGGAGGAAAGATGGACTAGACAAGTACAAGAGCCCTGACACAGGAATAAACATGCAGTTTAATAAACTAGTGTGACATTTTATGCAATGACCCTGGGCCTGGGCAAGACATAAAGATGGAATGAATTAGTTTTAACATTGAAGATGTTAAGGGGTTGAGTTCGGTATATATTTTGGAGATCCAACCAACAAGACTTGTTAAGACATGTGAGGATATGAGGAAAAGAGAAGTGCCTAGGTTTTGACTTAAGTAACTGGGTAGGTGGAGGTGCCATTTGCTGAAATGTAGAATATCGAGGAGAGTTCTCTTCGGAATTTATTTGTTATACTTGGAATTTGATAAATATATAATACACCCAAGAAGAAATGTCAAGTTGCAAGTTGAATATATGAGTATAGAATTCAAGAAAGGCCAGGAGTAGAGCTTTCATCCAACCCTTTTTTGCTGCAGGCTATTTTGTTCTGCATCAACTTAAAGTTCAGAACTGTGGCCATCTGCATCAATCCGATACAGCTAGAAGGGCTAAGAACTGAGGCCACCTGTGTCAACATGACTTAGCTATTTGTTCCAGGAAACTTTGCCCAAAGAAGATAAAACCACGAGCCAATAAATAACTTCACTGTTGGCTTTAGGAAATCCCTGCAAATGAGTTTATCTGAGACAACGTCTCCCTTATCAAACCGTGGTTTTTTTATCACTTCAAGATTCACACCTCACTATGCCCACCAACCCGCAACTATCATTTCACAAACTTGCCCAATCCCAATCTGGCCCTGACTTTGTGATACCTGTCATAACTCCCGTGAGTCCAGACTTCCCAAATCCTATACCATCCTTCTCTGACTCCTCCCTCTTGATTCTGTTAAGGCACTGTTCTCCCTGACCCCAGTGACTTCAAATAAACCGATGTTTGCTCGTTAACAGTTTGTCTGCTTGTATTTTGAGGAATTCAAGATTTGTTGCTATTTTTGCTTCCTGCCTTTATAGTAGGTGTCAGTCCTATAAACAACTGTTTACCCACCTACTCTGAAACTCACAATTAGCAAAATGGATTTCCAAAGTGGGGAGGACTCTTAGACATTTATTCTAATCTATTGATTTTACAAATGGGAAAACTGAAGCCAGAGAAATTGTGACTTGTCTAGTGTTGCAGATAGTAGCTGCTAGATCTTAAGACATATAATTCTCAGCCTGGCACTTTTCATGAAAGAATACATAAGCTCATGCTGAGCAAGATGAAATAAACTTTATTTTTATATTTTATTATCTATAAACTTCCTAGCAGGTAAGAGAGAAGTCTGGCTGTTCACGTCTTTGTTTGTGGTTGCAATGCTTTTGCACTACTTGCCACGCTGGCTTAGGCACCAAGTACTTGCATTTATAAAGATATAAGTAAATTTTAATTTGCATTTACCAAAAATCCAGATATTAAAACGTTCATTAATCAACAGAAAGATGAAGAAACATCAGCTCCCAAGCCATACAATTCCTGACATAGCTGCAGTTTTCTCATAATCTATATACAGAACAAAGGAGAAAAAAAAAACAACTAAAAAAACTCCATTTGCCAAGTTAACAAAATATCCTTCTCAAAGGATAGGATTTGCCATGTAAAATATTTAAGAAATTAGAGCTTTTTGAATACTCAAGATACAGAGTCTCTTTGAAGAAGCTGAAATATACAAATGTGTTATGGGTACACCTTACCATTTTGACTCAATCTGGTAAATGTGGAAAATCATGAATATTTTCTGAAATAATACTATACCAATGCAGTGGATACCAATGGCATTCTTTTCTCCTCATTGCTTTATTTCAGAAATTATCTCTGCTGAAGTAGTCCATATTGTGACAGTGGGAGCAGGTCCCTAGTGACCCCATGCCTCCATGGTTTCACGCCTCCATGCCCTTGCCATAGTGATGGAACTAGAGGTGAACACCTGTCTCACGTTGGGCTAATGGGCCAATGAAGTGGAGACCTAAAACGTCAAATCAGCCACTCACTGCCTGAATTAAAAATGCACAAAACTCAGGAGTTAATGTTAGCTGTGTTCTACCATCTGTCCCAAGGAGCAAAGAGGACACATTTTTGCTTGGGTGTTCTACAGTGTCTCTGGGCCCAAGTATAAACGGTGGTTAAAGCTATTCAAATCAATCCTCACTTATCCATCTTAATTGCCAAATTGATACTAGACAGTTAAAAAGAAGAAGAAAAAAAGGAATTGAGAAGGAAACAACATCAAATCCCTGCCCTACCCCTATGCCCTGAAACCAAGGCAGTAAACTATCATTTGTACATTTTCCCACGTGCCAGGCATTATTCTAAGCATTTTATATGCATTGTCCTATTTAGTCCTTACTACAATGCTCTGAGAAAAGTACTTTTATTATCCTCATTTTATAGACAAAAAAACCACTGAGGCACAGAAAGTCTACAGAGATAGAGATATAGCTATATACAGATACAGCTAAATATAGATACACAGAGATATAGACTTTATATCTATAACTTGGGGTCATAAACATAACATTATACTGCCTTGTATTAAGGGAAAAACCTGGTCAGTTTTGCTTTGTAGATAGCCTTCCCTGGGGAAATAGACCATAAACAAAGTAAAATACATGGAATGTCAGGTGATGACGACAAGAGCTATGAAGAAATAAAAAGCAAAGGACAGGACAGGGAAGGCTAGAGGGCAGAGCTAGTGGGCAGTTATAATTTTACATACAGGAGTTAGAGAAGGCTTCCCTGAGAAAGTGATATTTGAACAAAGACCAGAAAGTAGGGAGACAGCAAGCGTTGCAGATGCCTGGGCAAAGAGCCTTCCAGGCAGAGAGATCAGGAGTGCAAAGACCTCTAGGTGAGAGTGTGCTTAGTATATTCAAGGACATGCAAGGAGCCATGAACAGTAAGGAAGTGAAAATGGGAGATGATGCCCAGATTCTGATAGGGATCGGAGGTGGCTACTCTAAGGACTCTGGCCTTAACTCTGAGATGGACAGTCACTGCAGGGTTTGGAGCAAAGGAGTGACATGATCTGACTTGTGTTTTATACAAATTGTCCTGGCTGCCATGTTGAGAATAGATGAAAAGGGCAAGCCCCAAAATAAAGAGGTCAGTTAGGAGGCCATTATCTAAGCAAGAAACAATGGCCACTTGAAACTGGGTGGTGGCAGTAGTAGTGGTGAGAAGGGGTGGGAGTCTTGACACATTTTCAAAGTACAGCCAACAGGGTTTGCTGATGGGTTGAATGTGAGTAAGAGAAAGGGGTCAGGGTGGTGATGAAGCATGACTCTAGTTGCTCACCCAAGCAACCCGAAAGGCGAAGTTGCCTTGTGCTGAGATGGGTAAATCTGTGGGAGGAATAGGTTTAGGAGGTGGTGGGGGAAGATCAGGACCTTAATTTTGGACACGTTAAGTAGTCAGATGTGTCACTTAGATTTCTAAGAGGAGACACTGAGAAGGCAGTTGGATATACATATCTAGGGCTCAAGGGAACAGTCTGGGCTGAAGAAGTTAATTTAGGAGTCTTCAGTGAAGGGACTATATATAAAGTCTTGAGACTAGATGAAAATGCCTAAGCATGAGTATAGA
Source organism: Leopardus geoffroyi (assembly GCF_018350155.1). Taxonomy (NCBI): domain Eukaryota; kingdom Metazoa; phylum Chordata; class Mammalia; order Carnivora; family Felidae; genus Leopardus; species Leopardus geoffroyi. The sequence goes on along the minus strand of NC_059341.1, from coordinate 100,832,011 downwards.
TAGAGAAGAGATTTGAGGTCTGAGCTCTGGGGTATTCCATCTGAAACAGGACATCAACACTAATGGAATTACGAAAATATGCAGGACATTATGGGAAAAGACCACATTACTTTTCAAAGGCATAAAGCTTTAGTGTTGTTCAGCTGCATAGCTGGGGCAGTTCTCCCTAACAGGATGAGGCAATTTTATAAGCACAGAAAGAGGGACAGAAAGAGGGAGTTGTGGTTACACTGACATCTGTACTGTTTTATCACAGCTTCTTCCTCCAGAATTAAAAAAGAAGAAAGAAAGAATCACGTAAATTACTGAAACCAAGGTCAGAAACATCTGTGTTGGAACAGATGCTTTGGTTGTACAAATGAGGTCCTGAGATAGACTGTCCCACCGGTAAACATCACTTAGATCTAACGCTATCAATGCAGCAAATTACAAGACTGAAAAATGTTCACCTTGTCTGATCTTTTTCAGAATGGTTTCAGTATAGGGTTGATGAGCGTATGTATACATTTTATGTGGGGTAGGATGCAGAAGATAGATTTAAATGGGTGATTCGAAAGTGAGAAAGTGGAACTCGAAAATACAGACTTCATCTTTCAAAAGCTTGTCTACATGGTAAGAATAATTTTCAAAAAGAGTAAAATCAAAACTCTCATATAGATACAAAGTGAAGACAGGTAAAGATTATTATTATATTAATATTGGATTACATTATATTAATGAGGAAACTGTAATGTTACAACCAATCTTCAGTCAGAGATCCCAAATTTATGTGGAGTAAAAGAATATTGAAATGAATTTAACAAATGACTGCAAAACTGGCTTTTTTCCATGGGATTGGGGGTGGTGGAGTTGGGCAGTAGGGAAGAGAGGGGCTGTCTGTCTTCCCACTGGACAGAAGTTATTTGTGTGTCTACAGACACACAAATTAGTCACATAGCACATAGCAAGAATTAGTCACATAGCAAGGTGACTAGAGAGGCTAGGAAACCAGTCAAGAAACTCCATCAGAGTTCACTTGCAGGGCTCATATATTTGAGTGCATTCCCCTGAGACTAGAGGACAGGAACGAAAGTACAAATACAGGAAAGTAGTGGGTTTGGAAAAAAGTAGAGATAGTTGACATATGATGGTCTCAGTCTTACTAATGAAATAGTGGTATCATTGTTATTAAAAACCATAATTCATTTAGAAGGCAGGGAATCTGGTATAACATTCTAAGAATAATTGAAGTCTAAATTTTAATTCTGAGTTTCTTGGTAGCAAAGGCAAAAGTGGAAAGGTGGAAATTATGTAATTCTGAGTGGTAAACAAGAAGAAGAATGCACGTTTTTCTGGAAATACAGGTTTGACTGCTGAGGCTAAGAAGGCTGTGAGCTATGTCAGGGAAGAGGGTGAAGGTTCAGAAGTCGTTAAGCAGATTGCGAGATGGAATTGACTAAAGACAAGTTCAAGAATTTTTAAGCTATGTTGTGGGGCTTCAGGGGTCAGAGATGCGTGCATTTGGAGTAACGGAGTAAATCTGGAATATAAATAAACTCTTCCAGGAAGCCTTCCCTGGTAATTACGGGCAGGGCTCAGATGTCTTCTGAGCCCTTGTAGGACGCCGGGGTCGGCCTCTTTGTGGTAGTCAGCACCTCGTTCTACTCTTTCTTCTCTGTTTCTCTCTCCCAAACTGCAAGAAGGCAGCAGGTATAGTTTCATATTTCTGGTGCCTAGTGCAGTTGGCTGACACTAGTGGATCTCAGGGAAACTGCAAGCGCCAGGAAGGAGAGAGAGAAAATGTCTTAGCTCATCATTAGGGCTGCTATAAAAGAATATCATAGCCTGGGTAGCTTATAAAAAACAGAAATTTATTTCGGTTCTAGAAACTGAAGTCCAAGATCAAGGTGCTGGCAGATTTGGTCTCTGGAGAGAACCTGCTTCCTGGCCATCTCCTTGCTGCATCCTCACATGGCGGAAGGGCAAGGGAGCTAGCTATCTGAGGGTTTTTTTGAGCAGCACTGATCTCATTCACAAGGACTCCACCGCCATGACTTAATCACCTCCCAAGGGCCCCACTTCCTAATAATACCACATTTGATAGTACTTTTCAACAACTGAATCTGGGGGGGAACATATTCAGTCTATAGCAGAAGATATGAACACAGACTGTTTAATTGGGTATACAGGGTAAGGAATGGCTCTCTCTAGGGCATTAAGCGTGGAAGAGGCCAGAACTCACTGGGCATTCTTGGGCACTCTGTGTGCCCTCTTGCCTTACTCATCTTGCCTCAGACTTGATAATATCAAGAACCAGTTACCTTCTCACAGAAAGATATGATGAGAAGCAGTTGCAGCGAGAGCAGGACTTACATGCAGCTTGGGGGCACTCTACCCTGCTACTTGATGCTTTAAATTCTAGTTAAGGGTTAAATGAAATCCCTTACATTTATTTTTTGTTCTGCTTTATAACTCTTTTCCTATCAAAATAATATGCTTTTATTGTAGGGAATTAGCAAAATACAGAAAATGACAAAGAAAAAATAAAATTTCTACCACCCAGGTATGAGTACTATTAACATTTTCCTGTATTTTTTGTCATTCACTTTTCTATGCACTATATGTGTAGTTATTTCTTTACAAAATTGGGATCGTGGCATATATATATATATAATTTTATATTGTTACAGATATTACAGCCCTATATAATCATATATTGTTTTGTTTCTTAAACTTCTATTCTAAAATGTTCCAGGACCAAAATGATTTTTATGGACATATAATATTTATCTTATTTAATTATTCTTCTATTGTTAAGCACTTAGGGTGCTTATAATTCTTTTTTACTTTTAAGTGATGCTTTGATGAATGTCCTTGTTCAAAAAATACTTGACCATACCCTGATTATTTTCTTAGAATAAATTCCTGTAAGTGGAATTATTGAAATCAAGGGTATAAACTTTTAAAGAACTCTCTTAAGGCAAGTAGCTCCCAAGAAGATTGTTTCAGTTAATACTTCCATCAGAATGTTTAAGAGTGTCCATTGCCCTGCATCCTAAGTGTCGAGCATTTACAATAAAAAAATATATAAGGAAGGCACTAAAGTCAGCATGGAGCATCAGAATACTATTGCTCCCAATATAATATTACTTTCACTAATCTGCCTTCATTCTGGGAGAAAACAATAGTGGAGTTTTTCAGTCTAAATATAAATGGATTATACTAGCACAGTGTTACATGATAAAATTAAAACTCAGACCAAAAATGATCTTGTTTTTACAAAAGTCTTGCTTTTAGAAAATTCAGGTACAAAAGAAAATAGAATATCAATTTAAAACATATTTAAGAGAAATATCTTGCAACAGGCACTTGAACAAAAATTTTCTAAAGTATGTATAATCTCCAGTAGAAAGCACGTATGGTTCAGGAACTGAAATGTGCAAATTAATTCCATGTGCAATCACAGGAAGAATCATTTCATGTTATGCTTTAACGTGGAGGAAAAAGAGAAAAATGCTTGTTTTCCTTTGGTAGTTTATATTTTATTACTTGTGCCAGGTTCTTTATGTTCACGATCTCTGATACAAATCTCAACACGGAAGATTTTGTTAACTTTTTTTTAAGCATTTAAAAACTTTTTTTTAATGTTTATTTATTTTTGAGAAAGGGAGAGAGACAGAGAAAGAGAGAGACACAGAATCCAAAGCAGACTCCAGGCTCTGAGCTGTCAGCACAGAGCCGGACATGGGGCTCGAACTCATTAACCACAAGATCATGACCTGAGCCAAAGTCAGTCACTTAACCGACTCAGCGACCCAGGAGCCCCTAACTTTTTTTTTTTTTTTTAAGTAGGGTCCACGCCATTAGTGGGGCTTGAACTCATGACCTCGAGATCAAGAGTCACATGCTCTATAAGCCGAGACAGCCAGGTGCCCCCAAGGAAGATATTTTGGTTCTGATTTCACAGATAAGGAATCAGGCTGAGAGAAGTAAGAAACTTGTAGGCCAGTATTTGAGCCGAGGATTGTCTGATTCCAGAACTTCCGCCAAGCTAGAGTGACTCCCAGAGAGACACAATAAGGTTTCATGCGAGAGAAAATGATGGAGATCCTGACCCTCAGCTAGTGACAAAAGGGACTGATGATACAAAACCATCAACATCCCTCTCTGGTGGCCTGAAGTGGAAATGTGAACAAGTTAACTCTTTCATTATTTTTGAACTTTAATATGTTGTAAAATTAGCATTGAACTGCTTTTGTTCATTAAATTATAAGGAGAGAACAAAAAAGAAAAAAGAAAGAAAAGTTTTTAAAAAGGAAAAACGAATAAAGAAGAGTAAAGATCAGCCCTTGTAGTATTGAACAATCCACAATAACCTAGAGAGTGTCTAGGTGCTGAGTGGGGTAGGGTAATTTTGAAGCCATTTCAGTATATTTGGAGACTAGAAAGCAAAGGAATGGGTGGTTTTAGAATCAGGCTCAGCTGGGGAGTTAGCTGGATGGTCCCACAGGGCACTGAGCCATCTCTCTTTTTCTGTTTTTGCCACCTGGCCCCCACCCCAGGGATGGGCCTGCCTCACAGGCAGGCAGTTGTGTTTGTGGGTCAGGACATCCCTCTCTTGGACAGGCAAATCCTTAAGCATTTTTGTTCCCTTTCTTTTTCAACCTTTTTGCTGTACCTGCCTTCTATCCCCCAATGGTGTGTTATTGGTCTTTCTTCAGATGGGTCTGCAAGCACTTGACTGGAGGCAAGCTATGCTGGACAGGCAGTGTGGTATCCTGCTCGAGAGGATATTAAATGCTCCCACATCAGGCTTCCACTCCTGTATGAGCTTGGACAAGTTACTTGATCACTCTTCGCCTCAAGCCTCCTCATCTGTAAAATGGGAACCTGTACAGAAAATATGAAATACTTACTGTTTGCCAAGAATCATTTGACTCTCTTGAGGATATAGCAATTAGCAAAACTGAGAGTTTATTTTCCAGTGGGTCAGACACACTTTAACCAAATATATACTATAATGGTACATATTAAGTATAATGAAAAAATAATAAAGGAAGATAAAGAGACGAGAGTGACAGAGCAATATTTTAGATAGGTAGTCAGAAAAGACCTCTCTAAAGAAGTGGTGTTTGAGCAGAGACATGAAAAAAAGTGAATGAGTCATGCTATAGATCTAGGGGAATAAGAATAGTAGGTGCAAAAGCCCTAAGCAAGGGCAAACTAAGAGCACAGTGCAAAAGTCCAGTGTGGTTTAAGTGGAGTCGGTGGGAGAGAGTAGCTAAGGGCCAGATCATCCAGGGCTTGTAGGTCTTGGTAAGGGCTTTAGATTGACTCTAAGTGTGATTAGAAGTGTATCAGCTAAGTTTCAGTCACAGGAAAAAGAAAATACTGTCATTATTTAATGAGAAAGGGATTTGGGTGCTTATAAAACCATTAAAAAGGCTATAAAGCAAGCTGTAAGCTGATCTTTAGGAATGAGATTCAGAACACTACCCCCAAAGGAGCTTGCCAGAAAAGCTACTACCTCTGTCACTATCAGAAAGATGGGCAATCAAGATTTTGCAAAGGAACTGATAATTTCAAGAACAGATGCCATGGCTGTGACCCCCAGGAGACAGGTAGCCTTCATTGCTGCCACCACAACCATCTCTTAGCACCCACACCAATTCAAGCATGGTCTCTGTGACCACAGTCCAAGCAGCCAGAACATGACTCTACTGCCCCTCCATCCTCCTAATCTCTCCTATGTGTCCAAGTCTGCAACAGAGTCTAAGAAACTTGCCTTTTAGTTTTCCACTCCCTGCAGGATGAGAAAGCACACTGGAAGACTGGAATGGATGCTGGAGGCCATTAGGAGAGTAAGAAGGATGAATGATGGGATATAATGTGTCTTACACTTTATAGCAGGGTCACTCTCATTTCTACATAGAGAATGCACTCTAGTTGATAAATGGAAGAAGTAGAACAGTTAAATGGCTACAGCAGTAGATTAGGTAAGAGATAGAGTGGGAACCACAAAAAACTAAGAAATTGTGAAATTATATATTTTGTAGGTAGAGCCTATAAGACTTGCTGATGCATCTAAGGTATGATGAAAGTAAGGAATTGAGGACATCTTCAGGATTTTGATACGAACACCTGGATCAATAGTAGTGATGTGTACAGAGAACACTGGGAAAGATATCAATTAGGAGAAGAAAACACTCCTATTTATCTCAAGCAATGCAGAAGAGTATAAAATTCTTAAGAGCAGTAGCTGGCACACAGTAAATGTTCAACTGATATCAATTATTCCTTTTCATTAAGATAATGTTTTTGTCTAACCCCTTGAAGTTGAGATCACCAAGGTTGAAACTGATATCTCTGAATGGCAGTCATATCTTCCAGGCAGAGAGAGATAGTGAAATGCCCAAAATCTGGTATCCTGGGCTAGCTACTTCCCAAAGCCACAGCAACGACCATTAGGTTGCAAAATCAGTCAGTATTTCTTTCTGGAGCTGTGTATGTAAGCTCCAATGGAATTTAGTACTCAAGCTGAATCAAGATTATTCCTTATGCCTGGATTAGAGGAAGGCCTGGGAGAGGTTGGTCTCCTTTCCCATGGACCAGGAGGACAGGATGCACTCCCCCATGTCCAGTTTATGGCACTAGCCACATGGAGTTCCATGAGCGTTAATTCACAGAAACTCTTAAATGGAGTTCAAAAAGAGGAGAATCCAAAAAGAGAAATACACAGACAAAAGGAGAACCCCAAAGGGGGGGGGGGAAGCACACAAATGCAAGGATATATTTCCCCACAGGATCTCAATAATAGCTAACCTAATTACTAAGCACTCCATGGGAACCTTATTCTGAGAGATTTTCTTATATCACCTGTTTAATCTTCACAACAAACTCTAAGGTAGAGTTATTATCCTCATTTAATGGATGAGGAAATTGAGGAATAGAAAGGCTAAATAACATGCCTAAGGCCATACAGTTAGTAAGTTGCAGAGATGGGATTCAACTTAGGCTGATTCAAGACCTCATGGTATTAAATATAGCCTATCCAATTACACCTTTAGCCAAGACCTAGGTCAATACTGGGGATGGGTTGCATTGACAGATAAAGGCGGGATATAGCAGTCATTTTTGTTGGGAAGCCTGTAGGTTAATCTAGTTTGAAGTGTGCCACTATGAGTAAGAAATGATTTACAGACCCCTTTTATACTGGTCAAGGTAAAACTAGCCACTGCTAGTAATAAACAAACCTCAAAATGTTAGCTTAAACACAATAAAAATTTATTTCACATGTGCATGAAGCCCAAAATGATTGCTTCTGATAGCTGATGACTCTCCTTTAAGAGCCAGCCCATCTTATGTCTTTCATCTTCAACACATGACTTCCAAACTAGTGTTCATCTCCATCAAACTACAGAAAAGGAAAAGACCACGGGGTGAGGGGGAGTCTTATGGGCCAGTTCTGGAGGTGGCAAACATCACTTCGATTCACATTTTATTGGCTAGAACTCAGTCACCCACCTGCATCTAACTGCAAGGGAGACGAGGAAATGTCTAGCTAAGTGCCCAGCTAGCCTGTCTACCACAACTGATTTCACTCATGACATGATTTCTCTCAATTTTACTCTCAAAAGAAAACTGGAAATTTCATTTGAGGATAACCTTGCTTTTTTTCCCCATGTAAAATTTACATTCAGATCAAATATACCATGTATACCAAGTTCTACATTCATTTCTTGAAGCTTTTAAAGTAAATAGCTCTTCTCTGATAATGTAGTCCATAACTTTTTCCATTACTTCCTTTTTCACTACTTTAATAGGGCATTATATCTTGCAGAAAGTTGTAAAGCTTTCACGTTTATAAAGACTCCTTTAAACCTTAACTGATAAAATGTTTACAATGTTATCATGCTTGCTTAATTTACTGATGCCTAAAATTTTATGTCCTGATGTAGACAAGTATATAACAATGCCATTTTTACCCACAGAAATTTACAAATTAACGAAGACGATCAGGTGCTAACAAAGGTTGTAATGATGGTATTCTTATAGAAAACTCGTTAAATTTTGCTTAAATGTTCAGGAATATTCTTTTATTTTCTCCAGGTTTCAAAGAGTCCCCCGTTGTTACATATATTTTAACTTTGTTTTTCACTAATGATTCTGCCTCCAATTCCAATGCATGGTAATTTTCCCAATACCATCAAGTAATTCTCCAACACCAGCAGGGTGTCCTATAATTCAACTCAATTATGACACCATCTACCTGGAGATAGTCACAAGACTGTCTTTCCTCCAACTCTAGATGCCAAATGCAAGTCCAGGTTGTTACCTGTAACTAATGACCCCTCCTTTGGTTCAATTAATTTACAAGAGCAGCTCAGAACTCAGAGAAACATTTTATTCACTAGATTACAGGTATATTATAAAAGGATATAACTCAGGAACGAGTTGGAAGAAATGCATAGGGCAAAGTATGGGGAAAGGGCATGAAGCTTCCATGTTTTCTGAGAGTGCTACTCTCCCAGGATCTCCACATGTTGACCAACCCTGGTAGCTTTCTGAACTCTATCTTTTTGGGTTTTTACGGAAGCTTCGTTACATAGGCAATTGATTAAATCATTGGCCTTTGGGGACTGAACTCAACCTCCAGCTTCTCTTCCCTCCTAGGAGGTCAGCAGGGGATGGGGGAGACTGATAGTCCCAACCCTTTAATCACATGGTTGGCTCCAGTGGAAACCAGCCTCCCTTCTTAGCAGCTTTCCCAAAGTTACCTCATTAACATAACAAAGGCTATTTTTTATTGTTCTCATTATTTAGGAAATTCCAAGGATTTTGTGCTAGAAATGGCAAGACCTAATACAGTATATATTTTTATTATAAATCACAATATTATATTTACTTATTAAACTAATTACAGTAAGACTAGAAAATGGACATAAAACAAAAAAGGCCAATAGTTTCATTTAATCCTCCCACTCCAACCCGAAGTGGGAAGTAATGTCTCCTTCTCCTGCTCTTCCATAGCACTTTACCTGCATTTCTCTTGACAACTTAATACACTCTTCTTGCCTCATTTTGTAGTTATTTATTATATGTCTTATATACTGTTACTGTTGTTACTTCTTTTAAGGAAAAGGATCCCGTCTAATTCTCTGTAGTGTTTTCCATATAGTATGAGCACAATAAAAAAGACTGATTTAAACTCTTATTTTTTATTGTAGCTACAAATGTTTCTAAAAACATTGAACTACATGAAAACATTTTCTCTTAGCACTGCCAAAATACCCATTCATCCCACAACAACTAAAGCAACAATAAAAATTAGTGAGTAGCAAGTCATAAACAAGCCATTATAGTGCCAAGAGCTGAAGTACATTTATGAATAAAGAATGAAATTAGGGCTAAAGAGAGTCACTACATCTTAGAAAAATCAAAGACAGTGGGACAAAGAAATTGACATTTAAAATTTTAAGTTGGAGAGATGGGGGGAAAATTCCAGGCATAGAAGACAATGTAAGAAAAGTCAAGGGACTATGCCGCAATAGACATTTAGGAAAAACAAAAATCTCAGATGGTAAGAGGCTTCACATTCATCTTCAATACTTCAACCAATAATCATTGAGTGATATTTTGCTGGGTATAATCAAATTGCAATTAAAAAAGCATTGGGTTTATTCTTTTTTTTCTTCTTTTTAATTTATTTTTGAGAGGGAGAGAAAGGGCAAGCAGGGGAGGGGCAAAAGGGGACAGAGGGTCTGAAGCAGCTCTGTGCCGACAGCAGAGGGTTAAACTCATAAACCTTGAAATCATGACCTGAGTCAAAGTCGGATGCTCAACCGACTGAGCCACCCAGGTGCCCCAGAAACTCACTGGGTTTATTCTTGATAAGCTAAAAATCCTACTAAAGGATCTTGACTCCAAATGGGAAATTTTCCATTCCACTAAATCCTCATGTTTTCATATTTATTGCATACCCACATACTTAATTGGGTATGAATTCTCTGGTGTTACATAAAAAAAATATGAACAAGAACCAAAGGTTTTCCCACACTCATTACATTTATATTTTACTCCTGCATGATTTCCATAATTAGGACCTGATTTTTGACCAATTTTTACAGTCTCATTATTGAATGTGGTCACTGCCCACTATGAACTCTTTGATATCTAATTTGAACCAATAGAGAATGAGTATAAACAATGGACATTTTGTGGGAGAATATGTTTGCCAGGATACACATACTGTAATTATATATGTTTCTTGGTTCCTTTGATATCTTTTTTATTCACTTTGGTGGTCTGGTTGTAGAACTAGTCACTACTACATAGAAATCTACAAGAGTCAAGATGATACTAAACTGAAGTCTAATACAGGACTATGGGGAGGCTTTGGTATCTCTTTCAGCCATTGCAGTCCCTTCCAAGGCCTATAACTTGATGACTAGAGCACAGTTTGATGTCAGCCTCCACTTGCATCCTGTCAGGCTTGGTGTCTTTGTGCAGGATACAGCCTGTACATCCTTCTATCTAGTCTTTGCAAATATATGCGGGGAAAAATCCTTTGATTTTCATCCAACTTATAATAGCCAATCAAATCATTACCGAACATGCTCAAGGAAGAAGGGCTTTGCAAAAATCAGCCTCTCCCAAGTTAATAATAATAATTTTAAAAAAGGCAGCATTGCGCATATAATACACACAGAAACTATCATCCAGAGACATTCTAAAATAAGTGTTTTCAGTCCACAATTTCTACGGTATCTGATTTTCTGGTGTTCCATGCTAACCCTGCTTTCTAGATTCTAGGGTATAGGACTTTCAGAACCAAAACTAAAACGTGCTACCTGGGTGGTTAAGTGTCCAACTCTTGGTTTTGGCATAGGTCGTGATCTCACCATTATGAGACTGAGCCCCCCATCAGGCTCTGCGCTGACAGCGCAAGGCCTGCTGGGGATTCTCTGTCTCCGTCTCTGCCCCTCCCCTGCTCTCATAATCTCTCTCTCTTTCTCTCAAAAATCAAGATTTTTAAAAATAAATCAAAACCAAAACAAACAAATAAAACATGACATCTCAGTTGACTGCAGATAATGAAGACCTCAAAAGATCATTTGGGCACAGTTGGTGGCTGAGTAAAAGAAGAAACTGGAACCTTGGCTAGTCAATATTCTTTTTGGACTATGCTGCACTGACCCAAGACACAGACCTCAAGCTTCTGATCTTCCTGCAATCAGGTGATGTCCATAGGCCACTGCTTCAGTATTCATAACACAAGACTCTGCAGCATGAAAAAATTTAGAAGAAACTTCCCATTTAGGCAGTGCTGGAAACTTTTCCTTCCTGCTACTAGCTAGCTGTTTGTGTGCAAACTTGAAAGAATAATATCTAATACTAATACCCTCTTGCCATACCTCTGATTATACCATCTCTAGAGGAAATTTTTATCTTAGAAGAACTACCCGATCCAAGTTTTCAGACTTATCAAATCATGCAAACAACTGAACAGGACCTCTGGTTGCCCTACATATTAAACTGAGTATGGAGGAATTTTCTGGTAAAGGAATCAATTGAAAAATACAAACCATTAACAAATAGATCATACAGGATAACTATAAATTCTTGGATCCTCACTTTCAGATCCAGGGAATCTCTAAGTATCGTGCCCAGGAATCTGTATTTATAGGATGTCCCTGGTGATTCTAATAAAGACAGACCATGAGAACCACTAAGAAGATAAAAGTTACCTAGGAACTCACTCTGGGATGCCTGGATGGCTCAAGAGGTTAAGTGGTTAAGCGTCAGACTCAATCTCAGTTTAGATCTTGATCTTGGGGTCGTGAGTTCAGGCCCCACTTTGTGCTCTGTGCTGGGCAAGAAGCCTACTTAAAAAAAACAGTTGCCTAGAAACTCACTCTAGACATTTCCACATTGTTCATTCGTTCAGGAAACATTTGTCTAGTGTCCTCATGGAGTTTACATTCTAATGTGCTAATGTGTGGGAGCAGGCAAATAAGTAAATAACCATATAACAGGACTACAAAGAAGTAAATAACCATATAACAGGACTACAGAACACATAATGTAAAGTTAATGTTACATACACAAATATGATAGGACATGGAGACAAAGTGCAATGGGCTGAGAGAGAGGGAATGCTACTTTTAGACAGGGTGGTCAAGAAACCTCTCTGATTCAATGACATTTGAGCAGAAACCTGGAAGAAGTGAGAGTCCAGTGTATATCTGAGAGAAAAATATTACATTCTGAGAAAACAGCAAATGCAAAGGTTCTGAGGCCAGCAGAGCCCGAGAGCAATGAGGGGTGCCAGATTATGAGGACCTTAAATGCAATGGTAAAAGCCCTGGCTTTTATTATCATGGAAGATTTTGAGTAGAGCATTGACATGACCTAATTTACTTTTTTTTTTAAGTTTATTTATGTATGTATGTATTTACGTATTTATGTAGTTATTTATTTATTTATTTATTTATTTATTTATTTATTTATTTATTTATGGGGGGGCAGTTGGGGAGGGGCAGAAAGAGAGAGAGGGAGAGCAAATCCCAAACAGGTTCCACATTGTCAGCATGGAGCCCGACACGGGGCTTGAACCCACGAACCCTGCGATCTTGACCTGAGCTGAAACCAAGAGCTGGACGCTTAACTGGCTGAGCCACCCAGACACCCCTGACCTATATTACTTTTTAAAGGAGGCATCCAAGTGAAACAATTTGATGAATCAAAAATTCAGTGAACTTATTGTCCCATTTATAACATGAAAATAAGGAGAAAGCTGGGACTTTAAAAAGTATTGATTTTACCACTTATTTGAATGTTAGTAAAAACTAGCAAATAGCACATTTTTAAAATAGTAAAAACAAAACAAGCGAAATTGGCTGTAATCAATTCATAGCCATGCTTCCTTAAAATGGCAAGCTTGAGAGTCAAACCAGGTTCAATTTCAAGCTCTGCTTTCAACTTTCTCACTAGTAAAGCAGGAATAGTATGTACTTCCTAGATCACTGTAAAAATTAATTAAGATTACATATGCCTAGCAAGTAGAAGGTATTCACGTAAGGACTGCTATTATTAGTGTTATTTTATCTACATTGACTGACTTTCCTACAAAACGGGAGAATATTTCATCGTTTCAAACTCCTATGCTGCATTTTCCAAATCTATCTTCCAATCTACTACTTTCTTCTGCCATGTGTAATCTGCTAATTAACTCACCCACTGAGTTTTCATTGCAATGATTATAATCATCTGCTAAATTCTTTTCCAAATAATTTTTGTAGCCTTGTTTCTTAATTTTGCGGTTGTTTTCTTGTTTAAATATTTTACGTATGGCTTTTGCATTCTATGTTTGATGTTCAATATATATAGTCCTTGGGTCTAATGTGTTTGTTGTTTCTGCACACTCTTACTGGTGGTGTGTCAATTTGGGATTTGAACCTTATCATGAGCTAATATTGAGGGCATATATTGGGGGGATGCCTTCTGCAGAGAGGTTTTGTGATGTTTTGCTGGGATCCAGAAATGTGATGGCCTGGCACCACACAAGTTCTCTTTTGGGATCTCAGTTTAACCTAAAAGTCTCTGCCCCACCTCCCCGATGTTGCTACTAGTCCAGAGCAAATCTACTGCAGTGCCAATTTTGGCATTTGCTTTCAGAAAATCCACCTGTCCTTCCTGCATTTGGGGCTTGCCAGTCTTCTTTTAGCCCACGGTCTTTTTCTCCTTCTCATTGCCCATAAGCCCGGCAAGGTCTATTTTTTCATGTGGGATCTAGCTGCTTTATAAAGAAAAATTCCCTCAGAAAAAGTGAATTTCTTCATTTTATTCAAGGCACATAGCCCTTCTCAACATTATATTATATTATATAATTACTTCTTTAATATTTTATGGCCAGTTTCTCTATCAGAATGTAAGCTTCTTAAAATAGGGACTTTGGCTCACTGCTGTATCCCCAGTGACCAGAACACAGTGCTTAGTTGACAGCACAGCCTGGAGCTTAACAACTATTTCTTGAATGTTGAAATGAATTCATGAATATATGAGTGAATTCCAGGGGGCACCTGGGTGGCTCAGTGGGTTAAGCATCTGACTCTTGATTTTAGCTCAGGTCATGATCTCCCAGTTGGTGAGTTCAAGCCCCGCATCAGGATCTGCACTGACTCGGCATTGTCTGTGCAGAGCCTGCTTGAGATTCTCTTTCTCTCCCTCTCTCTGTCTGTCCCTTCCTTGCTCTCGCTCTCTCAAAATAAATAAATAAACTTAAGACAAAAATAAAACAAATAAGTGAATTCCATCAATAAATTCATCAGTATCAGGTATCCCATTGGGCTCTCTAATACAAAGATGAATTTGGCAAAGATTTTTCCCCTTATTTACTAGAATAGTGAGGTAAAAAAGTAGAGGTACAAAGGATATAAAAGTAAAATGTAATAAAGTACATGCACATATACACACATATATGTATAAATAATACCATCTCAGGGCTATCTGTGTCCAGGCCACATTCAGTAGTTTTTAAACTCATCATACAAGCCACTCATAAAGGAAGCAATAGGATCAGTTTTATGAATTAGAAAGACTTTGGTGGAATATGGTAGATAAATTAGGGCAAGCAAGATTTAAGGCAGGAAAAGAAGATAAAAGATTACTGTAGTCCATGCTTTATTCAAATAATATTTTGGGGGAGGTGCCTGTGTAGCTCAGTCGGTTAAACATCTGACTTCGACTCAGGTCATGATCACATGGTCCAATGGATTGAGCTCCACATTGGGCTCACTGCTGTCAGCACAGAGCCTGCTTCAGATCCTCTGTCTCCCCCCTTCTCTGCCCCCTCCCCTGCTCATGATCTCTCGTTCTCTCTCTCTCTCTCTCTCTCTTTCTCAAAAACAAATAAACAATTAAAAAGTTTTTAAAATATTTTTTTGAGCACATATGATAAGCCAGGTACCATTCTATATACCAAGGAAATATTTGTGAACAAGACAGGTCCTGGCATCAGAGAGCTTATATTCCAACAGAGTTAAATAAAATAAGTAAAGAAATCAACACATAAAATAATTTCACTTATGGGAATGCAAACTGGTGCAGCCACTCTGGAAAACAGTGTGGAGGTTCCTCAAAAAATTAAAAATAGATCTACCCTATGACCCAGCAATAGCACTGCTAGGAATTTACCCAAGGGATACAGGAGTGCTGATGCATAGGGGCACTTGTACCCCAATGTTTGTAACATCACTTTCAACAATAGCCAAATTATGGAAAGAGCCTAAATGCCCATCAACTGATGAATGGATAAAGAAACTATGGTTTATATACACAATGGAATACTACTTGGCAATGAGAAAGAATGAAATATGGCCTTTTGTAGCAATGTGGATGGAACTGGAGAGTGTTATGCTAAGTGAAAAAAGCCATACAGAGAAAGACAGATACCATATGTTTTCATTCTTATGTGGATCCTGAGAAACTTAACAGAAGACCATGGGGGAGGGGAAAGGGGAAAAAAAAAAAAGTTACACAGAGGGAAGGAGCCAAACCATAAGACTCTTAAAAACTGAGAATAAACTGAGGGTTGATGGGGGGGTGGAAAAGAGGGGAGGGGGGGTGATGGGCACTGAGGAGGGCTCCTGTTGGGATGAGCACTGGGTGCTGTATGCAAACCAATTTGACAATAAATTTCATATTAAAAAAATAAAAAATAAATAGAAACTAAAATGATAATAGTAACAATTTCACTTAGTGGTAGCTGCTATAAAGAAAGTAGAACAAGGTTATCAGAAATCGGGTTCTTGGTGTGGCTGTGGTGGCAGAGGCCCAGGGAAGGCCTCTTTGAAGAGGCAGCATGTGAACAGAGACCAGAATGACAAGAAGAAGGCACCCACGGGCAAGTCAGAGGGACAGAAGGTTTCAATTAAGGAGAAGGGCAAGTACAACCCTATGTTTTGTATGTCAAGGATGAGGAAGTAGACCACTGTGCCTGGCACTGAGTAAGTAATCAGAGTATTTGCTGAGTTTGCAGAAGTAAGCAGGGGCTGGACAACCTCGCTCTTTATAGCTATGGTAAGAAGTCTGGATGTTGTTCAAAGTGCAATTGGAAACAGTGCCAAAGTCCAAGGCAGGAGTGGGGAGTGTAATGTGACTTACTTAAATGAAGTTCATTCATGTGGTTGCTCTTTGAAAAACAGGCAGCAAAAGTCCAGTATAAACTACTGGATTGGGTAAGATACGAAAAGTACCCGAGCTCAAGCTCTATTCATGCTGACCTATCTCCCCTTCCTAGGCTGTAACTTCTACAGCTTGTTTATCTCAGGATCCCTAACACAACCCAGCGACTGGTATGCGATGGAGATGAGATGATCGCACTTACAAAAAACGCTTGAGTAAACAAATGGCTGCCAGGAGACCTTGCCCTTAGACGGTGTTAGCCAGTACACTCCATTGCTGAAAGGATAATGTTAAGGTGTGGCTTCAGTCACAACGCAGGTCAATCAAATTTGGGGCTATTTCAAATCATGGTTAGTCACAAATCATGGTTACATTGTAATTATGGAAATTGTGGTAACATCATCTATTTGTTTTACAAGTACCTTTTGCCACAGTGGAGTCTGGATAGTTCTATGTATATAATCCAGTACAAATCTGTCACCACTATTAGAAATTAATTGCAAAGAAATATGTACTGTGTTTTATTTGTCAGTAACATTATCATCATATTCAGGAACATATGTTTAGGGAATTTTTACTGCTAATAATGATTATATTTAGAATGACCAATGGAATATTCTGTTTATATAAAGAAAACTAGTCTCAATCTCTTAAAGCACACTTCCAGGAAATAACTAGTGGGAGTACAGGGTTTTAGTTAAGAATATAGCTTTGGAGCTAAACAGATCAGAGTCTGAGTCCCAACATGGCTACTCATCAGCTGTGTGATCTTAGGTACGGTATTTCCTCAACTCTGACTTTTTGGAAAATGATACCCATGTCCAGAGTCGTTGTGAGGATTGAGTGAAATGCTATTATTCTTTTAGGCTTCTCAGCATTTAAATTCTGTGTTGTAGAAGTTCCTTCCCATTAATGAGTTTGGGTGGGGCAAAGATCGTCTTACCCTGTGTTAAGTGCTCACCCTTGTTTTCCTGGGTTTCCTTGAAAGGAGGCCGTAAACATGGAACTCTGGGCTTCATCATGCAGCTGTAATTAATTGTTGACGCAGGAGTTAACGGCACAGGAAGGAAGGACCAGCGGCACAGCTGCCAGAGCAGTAGTTGCAGCGGAGACAACCAGGCAGGGGTCTGATGTAAAGACAGCTCTGGCATGGGCAGCCCTGACTGCATGAAAACTGCCTCTGGGGCAGAACTGGCATCAGTGCAAACCATACCGTCCGATGCTTTGTGACAGGGACAGCAGTTTCCTCTATCAGCCCTGTGTTGTGCCTGCCATTACTCCTGGAAATTCAGCGGAAAGCCTGTTTCTCCAGGTTTTCAGGCAATTCTATGAGCAACCAACAGCCATTGATTACACTCTTCTAGTGTTATCTGCCAGAGTTAGCTTTGGTTGCTGGCTACCAAGAACTTTGGTTGATTTCGTTGTACCCAGCACAGTGACTAGCAGAGAGCACTCAATAAATGGGTCTATTAGTAACAGTCATTAACAACATGTCCCTAATTTCATCTAGGTATTTAATTTTATTTATTACATTTTTTTAAATGTTTATTTTTGGGAAAGAGAGAGAGAGTGAGTGCAGGGGAGGGGTAGAGAGAGACGGAGACACAGAATGTGAAGCAGGCTCCAGGCTCCAAGCTGTCAGCACAGACCCTGATGTGGGGCTCGAACTCAGAAACCACAAGATCATGACCTGAACCAAAGTTGGATGCTTAACTGACTTAGCCACCCAGGCACCCCTACATACTGGACTATATAATGATGCTTTAGTGATTTTGATCCACATTTAAGAACTATATTTAATATTGCCTTTATCGGTATGCCTTTTTGAAATGGTCTACTTATATTCTGAATTACAGCTTGATTATTCTGAGACTTTTTACTAGACTTTAAGCTTCTTAAAAGCAGAGACTGTCTTGTTCACAATTAGATTTTATTTTCTGGCATAGTGCTTGACACGGGTGGACCCTAACTAAATATTTGTGAAGGAGGTACATTGTGAGCTTCTTTTTTTTTTAATTTTTTTTCAACGTTTATTTGTTTTTGGGACAGAGAGAGACAGAGCATGAACGGGGGAGGGGCAGAGAGAGAGGGAGACACAGAATCGGAAGCAGGCTCCAGGCTCTGAGCCATCAGCCCAGAGCCCGACGCGGGGCTCAAACTCACGGACCGCGAGATCGTGACCTGGCTGAAGTCGGACGCTTAACCGACTGCGCCACCCAGGCGCCCCCATTGTGAGCTTCTTAATGAGATAGAGGTGGCATCTCACAGGTATGTGGCTGGGGGCTTGGGCAGACAACTAGGTTGGCGTTATCTCAGTGATGTAGTTTGATCTAGGATAGGTCCTCAGCTCCACAGACCTAGGAACTCAATATTGTGCCTTAGCCAAAGTTGATTATTTTCTTGGAGGTAGACTCAGACTAAACAAACTCTTAAGAGTCTGGTGTATAAACTGTATTTATTTCCTCTAAGAAATACTACATTTGGGTGGTCTGGAATTCTGCTCATTTATTCATTTAATGAATCTTAAGTGTTTACTATGTGTTAGGTATTGCAATACCTTTGTATAAACAGTGAACAAAACAGACAAGGTTATTACTTGTCAGGCAATTTGCACAACTATGTCAACAAATATATAATTGCATATAATGGTAATTATTATAATATATATTATATATATCAGGATAAAAGGATTAAAATTGTTAGGAAGGAGTGTTTGCTATTTTAAATTGGATAATCAGGGAAGGTATCCTCAGGTAGTGACATTTAAACTGAAACCTGGATTAAGTGAGGGAAGAAAATACCAGAAAGGGGAAACATTACATTTAAAGACTCTAAGGCAGAAATAATCCTGGGGGTGTTTGAGGAATAGAAAGTAGGTCAGTGTTGTAGGCAGCATCTAAGATGGCTTTCCATGATCTCTGGCTACTGGTATTCACACCCTTATGAAATTCCCTCCCCTCGATGTCACCTAGATGTAGTAACTAGCTTCTAATGAATAAAATGTGGCAGAGGTAATGGAATGTCACTGTAGATATTGTGTTGCAAAAAGACAGTGGCTTTGGTCTTGGGCATTTTTTACTGTCTTGTTTTTTCACTGTGCAGAAAAAGTTAACATGGCAGACCTGAGATTGCTATCCTTAGAAAGGCCAACTTGTAACACTGGCCCTTGGCTAGCATTTAGCAGTTCCCTACACTGCTATAAAACTTTCCCTAATTGATAAGGTGGCTCACTGTGTCTAGATTGATTGTGCAAACAATATGCTTTCCTCCCGGGAGTCTGGAATTTCAGTATGCATTAGGCAGAGGGTGCCTGCATGAGAAGCCCCCAATAAAATATTCAAGTGCTAGGTCTTTAATGGGCTTCCCTGGGCAGAAATACTGCACACACATTGCTGCATTTTCTCTGCTAGGAGAAGTGTGTGATCTGTGTGAGCCCTTATAGGAAAGTGAGAGCATAAGGAATTCTGTAAATGGATTCCTCCAGACTCTTTGTGTCTTTTTCCTTTATGATCCAGCTGTGTATCCTTACTACATTCCTTTGATGAATCTTAGTGTGAGTACAACTACATGCTATGTCCCATGAGTGCCTCCTAGCTCATCCCTAAATGTGGAAGTGGTCTTGAGGATCTCCAACACACTGGCTCTGATGAAGCAAGCTTCCATGAGCTTCTCTATGCAGTGGTCTATGTGGGAAGCCTGTGGCCTATAGCTGGCAAGGAGGAACTGAGGCCTTCAGTCCAACAGCTAGTAAGGAACAGCAGTCCATGTGAGTGAGCTTGGAAGTGACTCCTTCCCCAGTTGAGCCTTCAGATGAAGCTGCTGTCATAGCCTGCACCTTGATTACAGCCTTGTGAGAGACTTTGAACCAGAGGCACCTGGTTCAAAACTTCTTGGATTCCTGGCCTGCTGAAACTGTCAGATAATAAATGTTTATTGTTTTTAGCCTCTAAGTTTTAGGGTGACTTGTTATGCAGCAATAGATGACTAATATAGCCAGTATGGCTATAAAATAGGAAGCAAGGGGAATGCTGTAGGTGATAGGCTTCAGAGAGGTAGACAGGGCTCAGACCATACAGGGAATGATAGTCAATGGCAAGGATTTGGGATTTTATTCCATTAGAGGATTTGGGGTAGGGAAATCTAATCAGCACATTGTCTCCTGTAGGCCAGTGCCTCTCTAGAGTTTAGCTATATTTTAGAATCACCAAGGGGCTTTTTAAAAATACCTATGCTGGGGTGCCTGGGTGGCTTAGTTGGTTAAGTGCCCAACTAGTGATTTCGTCTCAGGTCATGAGGTCATGTTTTGTGACAGCAAGTCCTGCATCAAGCTCTGTGCTGGCAGTGAAGAGGCTGCTTGTAATTCTCTCTCTCCCTCTCTCTCTGCCACCTGCCCCTGCTACTCACTCATTCTCCCTCACTCTCACTCTCTCTCTCTCTCTCAAAATAAGTAAATAAACTTAAAAAAAAAAACAACAAAAAAACCCCAACTATTCCTGGCCCCAGAGATTCTGATTCCATTGGCCTCAGGAGAGGCTCTAGTATTGTTACTTTTTAAAAGTTCCCCAGGTAATTCTGAGAGGCAGCTTGGATTGAGAACCTGATGTGCTTTAGAACAGCAAATGTGTGTGGGAAGCCAGAGAGGACAGTTCACTGGGTAGAGAATCAAAACAAATGGAGTGAGATGTGTATTTCTAATGATGGGTTATTATATCAAATTAAGCAGGCTTGACATGCCTAGGACGATACCCTCTTCTGATTAGTGCTGGAGAACTAACTAGTCACTTGCTCAACACTTGAAGTGTCCCTTCTTATGATAGCTGTCATCATCCATCTGTTCTATTCACACAAGATACAATATTATGGATTGGTCTTCAGTTATAAAGAGACCAGTTTAAGCACAGCAAATGTAAATCTTTGGCCTTAAAACTGCTTTGATAAATTCCAACCAGTGGCAATAGAAGGAGTCTTTTGTCCTACATTTCCAAAACGGAAGATAAAATGAACTCTTTGGTTTACCTGGCTCTGTTGTAAAAAGAATGGATCTAATATATGCTATATGGTTCTATAATCAATATGTGAATATTTGTAAGACAGCAAATTAGGAGAGTGGATGCTAGATATTTCATCAAACCTCAGTTTCTTAAAATTTCAACTCCTGTGATGAGAAGCACCTATATGAAAACACTGAAAGAAAACAAACAAATGAGGTCTCTGGATGGCTCAGTCAGTTAAGCATCCAACTCTTGATTTTGACATAGGTCATGATCTCAAGGTTCACGGGTTCAAGCTCCATGTCAGGCTCCATGCTGATAATGTGTAGCTTGCTTAGGATTCTCTCTCTTTCCTTCTGCCCCTCCCCTGCACAAGCATCCTCTCTCTCTCTCTCTCAAAATAAATAAACTTAAAAAACAATAAAACAACAAAAAAAAACCACTTTCATGGGACTATAAGAACTTTGGATTTTTATGTTTATTGTATTTTCTATCAGTGATATTTTGTATCTTTGATCAACACACTGACATTTTTAACTGAAATATAATTAAAAATTTAAATAAAATTTAACTTAAATGTAAATTTAAAAATCTTGATTTAATATGAAACAATATTAAAAACTTTATGCCTTTTTGAAATGGTTATAATGATAATTATGTTTGCTTTTCCTCTCCTGTCAGTTTGGGGCCTAGACAGAAGGGGAAAGTGCTGCCAGTATTCTAAGAACCAGAGGGAATATCCTTACACTCATATTGAAAAGAAACAAAGGGGCGCCTGGGTGGCTCAGTTGATTAAGCATCTGACTTTGGCTCAGGTCACGATCTCACAGTTTGTGAGTTCGAACCCTGCATTGGGCTCTCTGCTATCAGTGCAGAGCCTGCTTCAGATCCTCTGTCCCCTTCTCGCTACCCTTCCCCTGCTCTTTCTTTGCAAATAAATAAATAAATAAACTTAAAACAAAACAAAACAAAACAAAAAAAACAAAGATGGCCAGTTCAAAAGCATTAAATCACAAATCATTCATTCATTGATTCAACAGACATATTGAGTGTATTGGATGTCTAGTGCTCTTTTGGTGCTAGGGATACATCTGTTAACAATTTATACAGGGTCCTTACAGAGCTGTCTTTGCATGGAGTATGTGTGTTTCAGATAATAAATGTCAGATAGCAATAAGTGCTATTGTTATCATAAAACAAGATCATATAATTAGAAGGTGGGACTGGAGGGTAGAAGATGGCCACTTTTGGTTGAGTGGTCTTTCAGATGTCAGATTGACTCCAGGAGAAAACTGATCCACGGTGTTTTAAATATTTTTAAATTGATTTCCAATCTTTAATATTTGGGAGATTTCACCAAAAAATCTACATTTTTACCTTCCCTTGAAAAATCAGAAGATAGAATTGTGTTGGGTGGGTATGTCTGCATGGCAACAAGATTCTTTTCAACAGGAAATGTCTTTACTCTTCATAAATCCTCCTTTCCTAACCTAGCTACTCACATTTGCAATACCTGCTTGCTTCTGAATTCTAGAAAAATTTCAAACCCTGGGCTAGTAAAAGAACAGGGGCCAAAATGTGGTGTGGAATGGATCCAAAGCATCTGGAAAGCCAGGAGCTAAGGAGCAGTGGGGAGCAGGCCTAGACACCTATGTAGCCATCTGAGATCACTTTTTTTGCCTGGTCCCACCATGGGCTTTTAATAGTATATAAGTTCTGTGTTTTAAAAAGTGCAGAGTAGAGCAGAAAGTTTAGTAAGATGGAAAAAAGAATGAACTGCTGGTCAGGCTCTGCTGCTATGCAGCTATGTAATTTTACATGATCACATGTTTTGTTTTTTTTTTTAATTTTTTTTTTTTTTTCAACGTTTATTTTTTTTTGCGACAGAGTGAGACAGAGCATGAACGGGGGAGGGGCAGAGAGAGAGGGAGACACAGAATCGGAAACAGGCTCCAGGCTCTGAGCCATCAGCCCAGAGCCTGACGCGGGGCTCGAACTCACGGACCGCGAGATCGTGACCTGGCTGAAGTCGGACGCTTAACCGACTGCGCCACCCAGGCGCCCCGATCACATGTTTTTATATGATTATATGTTTTTCTAAAAATTAGGAAAAATAAGATATTTAACTACTATTTATTTCCACTCAGAATTCCCATTTGTTAGATTTTCTCTCATGTCAGATGGCATCGGAATGGCAACAGGCATTTTTAGAATCCAGCTAAGGAAAGCTGAGTTGGAAAGGGGCCACTTTAACTACAATTTGGAAAGCCATTTTAGCAAAACTAGTCAGAAATGATAGACTTTTAATTTGGAAATATACAAAGGTAACTTCTTTTGTCAGCTTTAAATTTATTAAAGAGCTGATAAAAAATTCTGGTAAAAATTTAATGCAGCATGAAACAAAAGGGATGAAGAATAACAACAAAACCAATGGCAATTATTCTGACATTGAGAGGCAAATGGTAACAAGATTTTTTTCAAACCATAACAAAAGCAATAACTTTTGATAAGAAAAAGGAAGAAAAGGGGTTTGATACTGTCATCAAAAGAAGATCACATGGAGAAAGTTTGAAATTTCTCACTTATTTGATAGATGCGTGGTTACTGGTGTACTGCCTCTCAGTTTCAAATCACCCTTTTTTGTCCGCTCTTTGAAAAACTGATGTTGGCCCTTAAAACAATTTTTCTTTCCTAGCTAGCATTGAGTCTTTGTCAGTAGAGGGTGCTGGAGAAGCACCGCAGGAGGGAAAGAGTTTTGCTTCCTAATTCCCGGTGTGCTTGGGCAGATTCCTGCAACACACAAGAAGTGCTCACAGCTTTTCCAGCATTAGACTCCTACGGTGTGTGGTTTTGCCACCATCGAGCTCCTACATTGCTTTAGCTTCTCCAGTACCCAACTACTCAACTCCTGCCGCGCACTGTAGCCTGTAGCTCCCTCTGCCCTCGCCGTCACACACACACACACACACACACACACACACACCCCGGCAAGCCTCTGGGGCAGTTCTGTTAAGGAGTTCCTGAGGTGCGACCTAGATCCACGATCAGCTTTCGTCAGCACTCCATAGCCAGACACCCAGCTATTTCCGCCAGGGGGCACCATAGCAACTTCTCTGTCATTCAGTGACTTACAGCCAGACCATGTATGTCAGTCTTGACTGGGGGGCGAGGGGGTTTGGGATGCTCTATCTCAGCGCTGAAGGTAGTAGCTGCCTCTATTATTTGCTATGTCTATATTATATATTATTTTTAGTTTATTCTTTTTATGTCTTTTTATTAAACTTTTTCCTATCAAATTACTGTGTGGTTTTCTCTCCTGATTGGACCCAGACTGAGACAATATGAAATGCGATATCTATGAAAATAACACAAAACTCATTCTACACAACTACAAGGAAAACATTGATGATAAAGTAGTTAACAGCTATTATCAATTTAAAGAGGATAAAATTAGTCATTTCTCAAGAAAACTTAAATGCCCTGAGAACCTTGCAGTTTATACATGAAAAAAACTTGACAGAGGATTTTTTTTTTCCAATTTGACAATCCTAAAAATTTACACAATCCTACTAATCAGAATTATAAAACTGAAAAAAAACCTTTTCTAAGAACTATAATAAAAAATAAGCGTTGGTTAACCATGTTTGAGGAAAAATCAAATTACCTTTCAATTATTTGGAGAGGTGACTAAGAAGTATGCAGTCAAAAAAGGTAGGAAAGAATAACAGAGGTGTGTTGAGCAGATGGTTAATAAGAATATTCTGATATTTTTTGGATTTTGTAGTATTTGTGATAGTTATCAGCTTTTAAAAATTTATGTGTTGTGAATTTTTTTTCATTATAAGTAGATATTTGCTTGTGTGCCTGTTGTTTCATTCATATTTGTGTATTCTTTATCTTAAAGAAGATTCCCACCCCCCCCCCCTTTGTCGTATAAGGTTTTTCCACTAGATTGGATTCGCCATCTGTGTACTGAGGAGATTTATTTGGGTAAGAGTCCACCAGAGAATGCTTATCCCCACTTCCTTGAGAGATTGTATTCATAAGGTGACTTGTACCCATGAACATCATGAGACAAGAGAAAAAAAGTTGATGAATTTCAGTTCTCAAATTCTAAGACCCTAATTGACTTATTCGCTGTAGAAATGTTCTCACAAAATAGGCAGGAGGAAAAAAAAAGCTTCCTCAGATATTGAGGAAGTTTATTTAGCTTCTATTCACATGTCAAGCACAGGAGGGAAAGAGCTATGCTGGGCTATACGTGCCATGTGATACCACGTTGGGACCACCCTCCCGTTCCCCCGACTCTTACAAGAGTCAGAACAAAATTTTAAAAGTCTCACCATATAGACTTTTTAAAAAATCTTTTTTTAAAGTTTATTTATTTATTTTGAGAGAGCAAGAGCAGGAAAGGGGCAGAGAAGAGGGAAAGAGAGAATCTCAAGCAGGCTCTGCACTGTCAGCACAGAGCCTGAGGTGGGACTTGAACTAATGAACCATGAGATCATGACCTGAGCCAAAATCAAGAATCAGACGCTTAACAAACTGAGCCACCCAGGCATCCCATCACCATATAGACTTTTCTGATGCCTGGAACTGGAGAGATCAGAAGATATCATCAGAAAGATAAAACTTGTGTTTCTATAATAAATAATAAAGCTATAGATCATAAGATACAGATACTTTCAGAGAGTGTAACATATTAACTCAAGTTCATACCGAATTCTCAAATGACTGCAATTATATCCTTTCCTCTAGTTTTTTAAAACTTTATTGAGAAATAATTGACAAATGTAACTGTATATATTTGAAGTGTGTGATGATTTGATATACATACACATTGTAGAATCATTACCAACATGAAGATAATTAATACATCCATCACATCACATAGTTAATGTAATTTTGTGTACGTGTGGTGAAAATGCTTTAACATCTACCTCCAGCAACGTTCAAGTTTACAATACCATAGTAACTATAATCACCATGCTGTATATTAAATCCTCAGAACTTATTCCTCTTAGAGCTGAAAATTTGTACCCTTGACCAATATCACATTTCCCCTTCCATAGCAACCAATATTCTATTCTGTTTCTGTGAAATTAGCTTTAATTGATTGAGGAAAGGAAAGGAAACAAGGATTGGAAAGTACCTCCAGAGAAGAGACTCTCTTTTCCATGTAAAAAGAGGCAGTAAGGCCCTTGGAGAGGGACCATTTCCACATCCAAGTTCCATCTGAAGACTGGTTGGAGAAGCTGACTAAAGTATAAGGAATATTTTTAATAAGAAAAATATGCATAAAATTCATTGTGGACAGAAATAGTCATAAATACGCAAAGGGAAAAAGAAATCCATCAAGAAACACTCATTGCTAGCCCTCTAAAGAACATGAGATGGAAAATTATAATAAGCTTACCACAAAGCTTCTCCGACTCAAAGACATGACTTTTCTGAGTTCTTTCATATTTAATTGTATCTATGGTAATATTTCAGGGGATATCATTACTCTTTATTCATTATTTCTACTTATAGGGAGATAAATTGGCTGCATTTTCTTTTTAGGAGAATATGATGTTTTCGTTTTTTGTCAATTTTGAGAGAAGACATGTAATACTTGTCCTTTTTAATACCTGACAAGTACTTTTACATGAATGGCAGATCTTTATGGGGAAAATGTCTAAAATGGGAAATCGAGTAAATATCTCACATTTCTATACTTATTGAAATATTCTAAGTTATCATACGTGAACCTTGTATTGCAACTGTACTTTCTGAGAGAAGTTGCATATAAGTGATAAGGACAGAAGGGTCAATACTTCATTTTAAAAGTTTATCTGACTGTGAGCTTCATTTTACAGTTGCAGAGGGCTGTAGCAATCATCCAGTTTAAGCGCAAGGAAGTTGAGGCTCACAAGAGTTTAACCATTGGTAGCAAAGCTGAAACTAGAATTTATATTAATATATGCCCAGTTCAGGGATCTTTTCACCACACCAAATTACTCCCTGTATTTGCCTCATTGTTCAAATGAGAATAATAATCAGGTATTACAAATGATTTATCGTCTTCTACCATAGAAATTTTTAAAGGGTTCTTTAGAAAGAAAATGATCCCAGGAGGGTCTGAGATGCAAGACAAATGGCAAGCAAAGACCCTGGTAAACATCTAGAGCTATTTAAACACTGTCTGTGAAAAACAAATATTATCATCTAATTTGTAGAGGTATTTTATTTTATTTTATTTTAATTTTAATGCAAGCTAGTTTTTAGTGTAGTAATGGTTTCAGGAGTAGAATCCAGTGATTCATCACTTACATATAACACCCAGTGCTCATCACAAGTGCCCTCCTTAATGCCCATTACTCATTTAGCCCATCCCCCCCTCAGCAACCTCCCCTCCAGCAACCTTCAGTTTGTTCTCTGTATGTAAGAGCCTCTTACAGTTTGCTTTCCTCTCTGTTTTTATCTTATTTTTCCTTCCCTTCCACTATGTTCATCTGTTTTGTTTCTTAAATTCCATATATGAGTGAAATCATATGATATTTATCTTTCTCTGACTTATTTCGCTTAGCATTACACTCTCTAGTTCCATGCACATTGTTGCAAATGGCAAGATTTCATTCTTTTTGATCATTGAGTAACATTCATTGTATATATATACCACATCTTCTTTATCCGTTCATCAGTCGATGTACATTTGGGCTCTTTCCCTAATTTGGCTATTGTCAATAGTGCTGCTATAAGCATTGGGGTGCGTGTGCCCTTTCAAATCATCATGTTTGTATCCTTTGGATAAATACTTAGTAGTTCAGTTGCTAGGTTGTAGGGTAGCTCTATTTTGAATTTGTTGAGGAACCTCCATACTGTTTTCCAGAGTGACTGCACCAGTTTGCATTCCCACCAGCAGTGCAGAAGAGATCCCCTTTCTCCACATCCTCACCAACATCTGTTGTTTCTTGAGTTGTTAACTTTAGCTATTCTGACAGGTGTGAGGTGGTATCTCATTGTGGTTTTGATTTGTATTTCCCTGATGATGAGTGATGTTTAGCACCTTTGCATGTGTCTCTTAGCCATCTCGGTGTCTTCTTTGTTAAAGTATCTATTCATGTCTTTTGTCCATTTCTTCACTGGATTATTTGTTTTTTGGGTGTTGAGTTTGGTAAGTTCTTTATATATTTTGGATACTAATCCTTCATCCGATATGTCATTTACAAATATCTTCTCCCATTATGCTGGCTGCCTTTTAGTTTTGTTGTGCAGAAGCTTTTTATTTGGATGAGGTCCCAATAGTTCATTTTTACTTTTATTTCCATTGCCTGTGGAGCCATGTCAAGTAATAAGTCACTGCAGCCTAAGTCAAAGAGGTTGCTGCCTGTTATCTCCTCTAGGATTTTGGTGGTTTCCTGTCTTACATTTAGGTCTTTCATCCATTTTGAGTTTATTTTTGTGTATGGTGTAAGAAAGTGGTCCAGGTTCATGCTTCTGTCTGTCGTTGTCCAGTTTTCTTAACACTATTTGCTGAAGACACTGTCTTTTTTCCACTGGATATTCTTTCCTGCTTTGTTGAAGATTAGTTGCCCATACACTGTGGATTCATTTCTGGGTTCTCGATTCTGTTCCATTAATCTATGTGTCTGTTTTTGTGCCAGTACCATATTGTTTTGAGGACTGTAGCTTTGTAATACAGCTTGAAGTCTGGAATTGTGATGCTTCCAGTTTTAGTGTTCTTTTTCAACATTACTTTGGCTATTCAGGGTATTGTAGAGGTTTTTTTAAAGGGTAAAATAATGGACAAAATATCATTATAATCAGGAGGGAGGTGATCAGATTTATGGTGTTCTAAAGTTCTCCCCAAATGTTAACATTTTACCTAACATAGTGCAATGACTAAAACCAGGAAACACTGATATAGCACTATAAACTAATTTACAGACTTTGTTCAATTTTACCAATTGTTTCACTATTGTACTTTTCTAGTCCAGGATAACACATTAAATGGGTGGGCTTGTGACTGCTTCAACCAATAGAATATAACAGAAGTGATGCTATGTGACAAGCGGAAGAAACATAGATCCCACCTCTCAATGGGAAGTATTTAAAGAATCTACACCCATATTTTTTAAACTATCCCAAAGAAGAAAGTCCCAAAGATAACTAAGACACTCCTGAAAAAAAAGAATAACAAATTATGGAAATTTTGTTGGTAGATATCATTATAAAACCATTAATTAATATGATATTGATATAGGAATAGACAACCAATGAATAAAATGAAGAACCTACAATTAGAAACCCACACATGTAATGTTCCTGACATATTATATGGGTGATATTGTCAGTCAGTGGGAAAAGGACAAAGATATTCAATAACTAGTGCTCAGACACTTGGTGATCCAAATGGGAAAAAAAATGTTATTAGATATTATACTCAGAAGTCAATTAGTCATTTAAAACTGGGGTGATGGGGCGCCTGGGTGGCGCAGTCGGTTAAGCGTCCTACTTCAGCCAGGTCACGATCTCGTGGTCCGTGAGTTCGAGCCCCGCGTCAGGCTCTGGGCTGATGGCTCAGAGCCTGGAGCCTGTTTCCAATTCTGTGTCTCCCTCTCTCTCTGCCCCTCCCCCGTTCATGCTCTGTCTCTCTCTGTCCCAAAAATAAATAAACGTTGAAAAAAAAAATTTTTTTTAAAAATAAAACTGGGGTGAAAGCATTGGATAAAAATATTATGATGGCATCTCAGTTCCTATATCTTCATCAGAGGCCCATCTTCATTCTTGTCCTTAGGTTTTTTTGTTTGTTTTTTTTAATTTTTTTTTTCAACGTTTATTTATTTTTGGGACAGAGAGAGACAGAGCATGAACGGGGGAGGGGCAGAGAGAGAGAGAGAGAGAGAGACAGAATCGGAAACAGGCTCCAGGCTCTGAGCCATCAGCCCAGAGCCTGACGCGGGGCTCGAACTCACGGACCGCGAGATCGTGACCTGGCTGAAGTCGGACACCCAACCGACTGCGCCACCCAGGCGCCCCAATTGTCCTTAGGTTTTTATAAGTCATAGTTATATCCTTATAATAAACCCCACATCTTTTTTGGTTTGGCTTCAGCTAGCTATACATGGTTTCTGCATAAGATGTTTAAGTTAAGCTGGTAGAAAGGGAAGGTCAAGCGTTTACCTACCACTTACATCGTGGCCAGCATCCTGTAAGCACTTTACATATATTAACTCATTTAATTCTCACAAAGAAGCCAATGATATAGTCACTGATTATCCCCATTTTATGACGGACATACAGAGGCACAGAGAAGGTAAGGAACTTGCCTAAGGTCACAGGGGTAAGTAGCTAAACCAGGATTTTAATCTGGATATTGTGGCTCCAAATCTTAACAAAGGAACTGAAATTTGCACTCAGACTGTCTGGCTGCAAAGACCATATTCTTTAACCTCTATGTAGTGCTGTGAAAACCAGAGAATCACTGCACTCTTTAACGGTTTTAGTTGTGGCCAGGCCAATCCCAACTCTTGGCATTCTCCAGAGCCTCACAGAGAGGAGCCCTCTTCTGGCACAAACTTGGCAAAGGCTTCTTCTGGAAATACTGTGGTATTACCAAATAATTGCTTCTCACAGGCACTTCTGATTCTGGGACCAAATTTAACCTCTGTCATATTTTGGCTTGTAAGTTCCAGCACCATTTTGCCCTGCCTCCTTCCTCTACCCCAAGCATCTGTAGTAGAGTTCACTGCAGAGGACAGAGGAGACACAATTTGCTTCATCTGTGTTCAGTCTCTCCCACTTCAGGTGTCTGCAAGTCACAACTAAAGTACCCTTAGGCACATTTGGTTCAAGGAAATCAACAATGGTTGAATGTTGACTACAAGTCCAGCACTCTGCTAGGTGTGGCACATGAGATCTTGTACCATCTAGATTTTGCAGATCCTATAAAAATAAGAATTTCTTTTCATCCATCACCTTCAGAGGCTTTGGTTTATAAAAGGGGCCACCACCCAGGCTTGACTTGTGATATTGTACCTTGCAGTTGGCTTGGGCTGTCATAAGAAGCTGTCACTGAGTGCTACCTGAAGCCCAGCTCAAAAACTGTTAGTTTTGTTTTGTTTCTCAATGAGACATTTAGGGTTTGAATATGGTAAAGACTCTAAAATATGAACTAATAGTTTCTATAAATTGTTTGGAATTTTACCTATCTTTCCTTTTTTTCTTTCTTTCTTTCCTTTTTTTCTTTCTTTCTTTCCTTTTTTTCTTTCTTTCTTTCTTTCTTTCTTTCTCTTTTCCTTTTCTTTCTTTCTTTCTTTCTTCCTTTCTTTTTTCTCTTTCTTTCCTTCTTTCTCTCTGTCTCTTCCTTCCTTCCTTCCTTCCTTCCTTCCTTCCTTCCTTCCTTCCTTCCTTCCTTCCTTTCTTTCTCAGCAAAAGCCTCTCTGAATTACCACACCTAGAAATGATCTGCTTCTCTAGCTGCTATACAGTGTAGGCACTTGAAACATGCTCATGCTCTTTTACTGAATAAAAACCTATATACTTCTCTCACCTACTTACCAGACCAAATGCAGTGGTAACATGTGTTCTGCTTGAGCATAAGCTTCAAAAGTTGGCTCCTTTACAATAAAATTTTAAAGGTAAAATATTGCTATGACAAAGAGATGACTTCTGTGTCATTCTTGCATTCCCCACCACACTTCCATAATACCTTGGCCCACAGTGAACCACCTCATGAAGCATGTCATCACAGCTTTCAAGCAGATGTGTTGAGAAATAGTTACCATATGTAGCTAAGTCACACAGCCCTGGGTGTTTAATCCCCACACCTGGACTACTTTAAAATGAAGGAAAGAGGTGTTAAGAAAAAAAAGACCCAGTGGGTGCTTGGGTGGCTCAGTTGGTTAAGAGTCGGACTCTTGATTATGACTCAGGTCATCATCCCTTAGTCTGTGAGACTGAGCCCTGTGTTGGGCTCTGCCCTGACAGCACAGAGCCTTCTTGGGATTCTCTCTTTCTCCCCCTCTCTCTCTGCCCCTCTCCTTCTCATACTCACTCTCTCTCTCAAAATAAATAAACAAATTTAAAGAAAAAGAAAAATCCAAAACTTAGAAATAAGGCAAAGGAAAAGCACCATGTTCTTTCAATATTAAACATTTTAACAAAGCCACTCAAGGGTTATTTAAGTATCTAAGGGATTATACCTTTGTTTGACTCACCACCTAGCACTGATTAAAAAAAACAAGCACCCAGATTTTGTGAAGTCACGTCTTACCTTACAGATTTTTTTTTCTTCTGGGAGAGATATAAATGATCTCTGTCTAGTGGAAGAATTATCCTAAACTTATGGTTTTATTGCCTTATAGGACATTAACCAGTTTTATATGCACCCTAACAATCTTAATCTAATATTCTTTTTTCTAATGTCTTTAAATACCCATTTACTTAAATCCTCTGTGAATCAGCTTTGCCATTTTATTGTCTCCTTCATTAGTGACTGAACAAATCTCTGACATTGCCCATTCTATGTATGAGAAACATGGTTTTAAATTTTTGAAAAGTATCCTTTGCCCAAGAAAACTACAGAAATGGAAGTCTTGTTTTCTTTTTCTTTCTTTCTTTCTTTCTTTCTTTCTTTCTTTCTTTCTTTCTTTCTTTCTTTCCTTATTTCTTTCTCTTTTTCTTTTCCTTTCCTTTTCTTTTCTTCTTTTAGGGAGAGACAGTGCACACAAGCAGGGGAAAGGGGCAGAGGGATATATAGAGAGAATCCCAAGCAGGCTCCATGCTCAGCATGGAGCCCGATGCAGGGCTTGATCCCATGACCCTGGAATCATGACCTGAGCTGAAACCAAGAGTCAGACGCTCACTGACTGAGCCACCCAGGCACCCCAGGAAGCCTTGTTTTCTGATAAGAGTACTGGATTTGGTTTTGGGGAACACAGCTTAGACTCCCATTATTTCCTACCCAAATCACAAGGCTCCATGTTGGAGAAGTCTGTAGCCCCACCTGCCCAAGATGGCCAAGAAGTCCCGCCCACCTGGAGGAATGCAGTCTAAGTCAATAACGCAGAAATCTAAGAGGAGAGCAAAGGTACCAAGCAGTGGAAGTAGCGGCAATCTACACTCCCCACTTCCTAGGGCCAATATAGGCCTAGGGATGGTGCAAATGATTGGATTTCAAGCTCTTAGGAGAGAGTTTTTGAAAAACCCTGGAAATGGACATAACAAGACTCAGTAAGAGTAAATCTCCAGTTCACTTACATAAGCCAACAAAGGTAAAGGGAGGCATGAAAGAAGTGGATTTCAAATATGATTGCTCAAACCCACAGGCAGTTAAAGAAATATCAGAAATCTGTCATTAGTTGAACACAAATTCAAATGTTTTGTGAATCCAGATATAATTTTATCTACAGCATGCACGTTAAATATTAATCTCTTTTTGAGTACTTGTTCCTCCTCCCCCTAGCAATTCAAAATAGCTCAAAATATTCAGGGAAAAATTATGTTATCAAAACAAAGCAAACTTGAATCAGAGTGAATCGTCCCAGCTATCTAGTCAAAAACCAGTGCTAGACAAGGATGATTCATGTCTGAATTTGCTTGCCTGCAGGGAGGCAAGAAGCCATAAAGTGGGCACTGCACTTGTCTCCTGAGTACCTTTTCCAGTAGTGACTTACTTTCACCAGTTTTAATGTCCCCCAAATCACTGCTTTTCAGACCGTGATGAAAAAATGTTGGAAGAAGCAGCGTTAACATCAGGAAAGAAAAGAGTCCAAGAGAGGAGTCTTCCTTATACTCACCCCTAGGTGTCTGCGGAAGGCATGCTCCCTCGGATGATGGATCCTTAGTAACTCTCTCCTTACCAGTGGGTAAAAAGGGAACGTGTATAAAAAGGACTGATGTTGGGGCGCCTGGGTGGCTCAGTCGGTTAAGCGTCCGACTTCGGCTCAGGTCATGATCTCACAGTCTGTGAGTTAGAGCCCCACGTCAGGCTCTGTGCTGACAGCTCAGAGCCTGGAGCCTGTTTCAGATTCTGTGTCTCCCTCTCTCTCTGCCCCTCCCCCATTCATGCTCTGTTTCTCTCTGTCTCAAAAATAAATAAACGTTAAAAAAAAAATTTAAAAAAAAAAGGGCTGATGCTCCAAAAGAAATGTTCAACTGGCTTAAAAAAAAATTGAACAGTACTTCAAAGGCATTATTAAATTGTACTTACATTAGTAAAAGGATAGAAATCAAACCTGGACAGGACCTTTGTCTATAAATGAATGTCTTTGGTATCACTGAATTCAATACTCAGGTAATAAAATTTCCATTCAGTAAACATTTTTCTATACAGGAAGCAGTTCTAATTCTATTTGAGGAATATAGATTGTTGATGAAATTCAGAGACCATTATCTCTTCTATTTAAAGGATTCAGATTCCCCCATTTTACAAAGCATCCAGTAGTCTTTTATAATCCTCAGGATAATCCTCAGGATAATCCTCAGGGAGGGGTTGGGGGGAAAGCAAGGCTTCAGAACAGGTAGAATTGCTTTTATTGTTCTTTGTTGCCATGACAGGAATTACGTATTCAGCGCTAAATGCTGAATTCACTAATACAATGTTTTTCTCCCTCACTAGGAATAAGACAAACTATTAAATCATTATTTTCTTTCCAGCTAAGGGTCCTTGTTGTCTTGACCAACTAAATGAAACACGGAGTATCTCCTTGGAAAAAAAATGTGGCAGAAGTGTAAATGGTTCAATGGTCACAGAAGCTGGGCTCTAAAAGTGCACAGCTGATTGCATAGTCACTGTTTGCAATTCGCTGCGGGCATCTGTTGCCATTCCGCACAACGTTAATAGGCTACCCCTGGGAGTTAGAGCTGATGCTCTCTGAGTAACTCACTTCTAAAATCACCTAAGAAGTGAAGAAATTTTTACTTGCCAGCATGACTTATGCTGCTGGTAAAAGTCATGAATCCATGTTGTTAAACCAATGTGGATTTACTCTATCTTTGCATCACTCAGATTAATTCCAGGGATAATAGGCTAAACTGCTGTCAAGAGCCAGATACCAACAGCTTTGGCTGGAATCAAAGACAAAAGGGGCACCTGGTTTGCTCAGGCGGTAGAGCTGTAGAGCGGGTGACTCTTGATCTCAGGATCAGAAGTTCAAGCTCCACTACGGGACACAGAGATTACTAAAACAAAACAAACAGTAATTATCTCTGCAGAAAGCTACCTCCACCAGCACCACCCACCCAAAGGGTCTATTAGCATGAAAAAGAAGGGCTTTTGAAGTCTCGTGTTTCTTGCCTCCTGGCCTTTGTTGGCTCACCTAAGGAAACTGTTTTCTCTCCTGGTGCTTGCATTCTCCCATCCGACAGTGTAACCTTTGCTTCCTTTTTTTTCCCTCTCAACTAATACAGGAAAGGCTACTTCCCTTTCCTGTCCGACAGGAAGTGTCCACACATCACACCATCCTTCTCTTTTACAAAATGGCATTTGGCAAAGGGAAAACACATCAGGAGCTAGTTCTTAAATCTTTATTGCACTATTTAAATCTTTATTGCACATCTCTAGATGACTGTTCTGTGCCCAAATAGCAAAGAGATGGGCTTCAAGGTTTCCAATGAAATTTGCTATTTACAGCTGGGTTGGGTGAGGAGTTGTGGCTCACAGTCAATGTCAGGAAATAGGGAGCGTAGTTTAGTATGTGCCTCCTCCTTCCTTGACTTGCTGTTGGAAGGTGCCACACTTTGAACTCAAGTGGAATTCAGACATTTCAGGGCTCTCCTGGTGAGCAACAAGGGTGGGGCTTCAAGAATTTGCAAGAGGAGTGCTATGGGGAGAATCATTCCCAGAGAAAAGAGAAGAGACATTACAGCTCTAGGAGGGGAGAGGCAATTCTGAGTACTACATAGTGTCTTCAACACAGTCTTGCCGTCAGATCAGGCCCCAAAGACTCACATTCCATATAGGATGTAGGGATGGCTAGTTGAGAAAACTTCTAAGTAAAAATTGCTTGTTCACAAAAATTTGGTGAGACACCAGAACTGTCTTGGCAAACTTCTAAAAGGAGAGACAATTTGCACACATCACTGGCTCCTACAGCGCTTTGCTCTATAAGAAGTATCCAGTGTGAGGAATCTGTATTGCCCAGCAAGCATAGCCAGTGTAAGTGAGAGCAGGGTCTCACAGACTGGTTCCATCTAGAGAAGGAGGTTGACATGATGAGTAGAGGTGAGAGGATGGAACGAAAATGGCTGTTTCTGTAGGTTAACTGAACAGCCTTGTTTGGAGTTACACCCTGGGGACCTTCATAAATACTTGGTTTGAGAGGATCCTTTACAGAACACTGAGATCTTGTATTAGCAGATGGGAACAAGAGCCAGTGAAACCAAGAAGACAATTGATTCTTTTCCTAAGTGTGGTTTTACTTTGCAGGGAATAACCAAGAGAACAGACTCTTGATGGTTTTTCTTTCAAAGGACAGATGGAGAGCCATGTTGCCCAAGCCTAGCTCCTGAAGTGCTTTGGCACCAGGAGTAGCAAAAGTGGAATGTGCTGTTTGTTTTTGGGGTGCTGCTGACCCACGGAAGATGTCACCGAGAACACTGCCAGGACTACTGATAATTTTAGCACTCCACTGAAGGAATTAAACTACAGTTAACTCTTCATAGCCTTCATCGTTGTCAGAGTAAGCTCCGCCCCCCCAAAAAAACTGAGATCATATATTTTTGTGAATATCCTACACATGGCTATGACTAGCAGCTATCACAAATATGTTATGGAGTATTGTTGAAGAGTTGTTTTAACATTTAATTTCTGTAGCTCTTTATATGTTTATTTTTTTGAGAGACTTGGTTCATCACTGGTGTTCCATGAGAAAATCTTCAAAGAGCTCAGATCTGGATCAATTCTCCATGCTTGTTTTCTATTGTATTTTGTGTATACTTAATTTAAAATTTTATTTTATACTTAAATAATTTGTTTATATTCCTGTCTCTCTTGGTGAGGCTATAGGCTCTTGATGGAACTTACAGGGACAGGGACTATATCAGACATTTGAACTGAACACTTCATAGCCTTCATCGTTGTCAGAGTAAGCTCAGCCCCCTCCCCCCCTTCGCCTCAAAAAAACTGAGATCAAATATTTTTGTGAATATCCTACACCATGGCTAAGACTAGCAGCTATCACAAACACGATTTCCCTCTTATTCAAGAGTAATAAAAATCTTAGGTGGACCTAAAACAACCCAGTAAATACTGTAGTTCTGGCCACTGGGTTGTGAGTGAAGTGTTGAGTGTTACTCCCAGTCTGTGCCAGGAAACAGAAGGAGAATATCTTCCTTCCTCCACATCCTGCATCTTGGATCACAGATTTGGTGATGAACCATCTCCACCCTTAAAGACAAAGGCCCCCCTCTAGACATGGTAGAAAAAAACAGCTAAAAGGATCCTGGGACCTGACAACACAGTCATCACAACACCTCTGGACTGCTCACCTCTAAACCATGAAATTCTGTGAGGGAGAAATAAATTTCTATCTAACTAAAATAATGGAATAATCACTTTGGTGTGTGCTGTATATAAAAATAATCATTCCAAGGAAACGGTCAGTGTTATTTTCTTATTTATCATACCTTACAAATGCTCTTGGCACAAAATAATAAGGAGTTTAATATCTAAATAACCATAATAAGTCAGTAGCTGGCATATGAAATTGTCAGGATCTCTTTTATAAACTATCAAACTTCTAATATTTTAAGTCTTTCAATTGTGAAATGAGAGAAAAATCTTCCCTTTAGCATTCATCATTTCCACAGCCACGTGTCAACCACGTAAATATCCATTGGTCCAACTCCAAAAGGCTGAAGTCAAATGTTCTAGTTCCTGTCCTTCCATTGCCCTGAGGTCATTCAAGTGTGGCTGGCTTCCTACCCTCAATGAAACTCACAGATCACATGCTGAACTCTGACCAAATGTAATGAGAACAAGTTGTAGTTTCATTCATAATCACCTCCTTCACTCCTCTCTCATTATTTTATGCTCCTCTCCTTAGTCCTTAATCCTATGTCTCCCACACATCAATTATTTCCTACCACCCACCAACACCACTGCCTTGTTCCAGAAAGACTTGCTCACAATATCCCCAGGAAGTGTTTATATCCGCAACCAATTCTGCGACCTTTGCTCACCCAGGATACTTTCCATGTACTGAGTGGTTCCACTTATAGGTCCTCTATAGCCTGGCACAGTGCCAGCCATGTGGGCTGAGGCAGGTTGGGCCCTCAAAGACCAGGAGGATCCTACCCTGACACAATAAGCATTTGTGAAAATGAGGGATATGTTTGATAAAAAAGCCTTTCGAGAGAGCAGAGAGTCAGACTTTGAGCATTTAAGGTAACATCATAAAAGGGCAACAGAGCTAAAAAAAAAAAAAAATGAATGAAAACAAGTCAAATTGAAGTTGGAAGTTACATGTTTCAGACCATTTCAGGTTGCTTGCTGGAATGTAATCAAACAACTTTGTTGTTTTTGATTTGAACCTAAGAGAGAACTTATTTACTGATGGCACACTGCTATTATCAGTCTGAGCAAGGGCTCCCTTTTATTTGGTTTTGTTTGATTTTCTTCTTTAATCCTTGATTCCCACTCTTGTTCCCCTCTCCATCACAAGGACCCACCCTAGCGTATAAATGATACACGTCCTTAACTATGTTTATATCATCGTAAAACATATAGTATTATTTTGTGTCTGTATTTGTAATTCGTAAATTCCAAATTATGTATAGTAACTATGTGAAAGAACTTCAACATGATTTAGGTAAGACCCACTTTCTCCTGACTTTTACAGCTTCATTGTCAATATTCGAATATGTCCAAAGGAACATACTGTGCTCCAGTAATGAAAAGTAATGTCCCTCATTTTCACATTCCCAGAGCCCTGTGCATCTGAAAAGATTCCCACTCCTTACCTTACCACATTCACCACAATCTGCCTATAGATAGACCAACAGAGCCAAATACTTGTGAGGTTTTTTTTCTGGCCCATATACCACGCTCCACTGGGCTTGGAGGTGCCTAAGAATGTTCATGTCAAGAACTGTAATGGACTGAGGGACACCTAGGTGGCTCAGTTGGTTGAACACTGATTTTGGCTCAGGTCATGATCTCATGGTTCATGAGTTCAAGCCCCACATCAGGCTCTCTGCTGTCAGTGCAAAGCCCGCTTCAGATTCTCTGCACACACCCTCA
Source organism: Leopardus geoffroyi (assembly GCF_018350155.1). NCBI lineage: Eukaryota > Metazoa > Chordata > Mammalia > Carnivora > Felidae > Leopardus > Leopardus geoffroyi. The sequence continues at coordinate 100,792,630 of NC_059341.1, read as the reverse complement.
AAAATAAACTAAAAAAAAAAAAAAAGAATTGTAAGAGACTGAGATTTTACCCCACTTGCAAGCTAAAAGCTACCTTGGCATAGTTTGACAGATGTTGGCAGAAGACACGAGACTCCTAGGTCAGGGACAAAGAACAGTTTATTATTCACAGCAATAGCAACTGCCAGAGTATCACTGTTTATTCTTTTTTTTTTTAACGTTTTATTTATTTTTGAGAGAGAGAGAGTGAAAGTGGGGGGGGGGGCAGAGAGAGAGGGAGACACAGAATCCGAAGCAGGCTTCAGGCTCTGACCTGTCAGCCCAGAGCCTGGCGTGGGGCTCGAACTTGTGAACCGTGAGATCATGACCTGAGCCAAAGCCGGACATTTAACTGACTGGGCCACCCAGTGCCCCATCACTGTTTTTTCTTATACCAGTTTGTCAAAGACCAATTCCTGTAGGGTGACACAGAGTCAGGTAATACCTGCACACATGGGGATGCATTACAGGAGAGGAACCCTGAGCTTAGGGAACACAAATCTTTTAAAATGGATAATAAGCCTGGCTGATGTTTGCCATATAGAGAGACAATTTTTATTATAATGAACAGTAAACAAACTTGTCCTTTGTTATCTGTCTTCCAAAGCTGTTCACTATACAAGCATCCTTTTAAAGATAGAACAAATGCAGTACACTCATGAGATATGCAAAATTTAAGAGAACCCTTGGAGATTGTCTCCCAAACCTCCTTATAGGCAATTTTCTTCTTTCTCAAACACCCCTCTATGAAGCTTATAATATCAAATAACTCTTTCTTGTTGCAATTGTTTACAAACTTTATGTTACTCTCTCTCATTTTCTGAAGATTTCTGAAGAAATCAGTGTATTGATGATCCTTTACTACCATAGCTTTTTGGTTCCATGACTTCTCCTTCAATAATCTTAACCTCTATTTTCTGATTATTTCTGAAGTTGAATATCACTTCATATGTTAGTTATTAGTATTTCACTTATGTGACTGCCATTTTCATATCCTTTACCCATTTTTCTCTTGGGTTTATCATTTTCTTGCAATTAACAAAATGTCTTATTTACTGTAGATATTTATCCCTTGTTGACTTTAGTTATTTCACATATCCTTTTCCAATCTGTAATCTGCATATGAATTTCCCTTATTATATCTTTTGATGAAGCAAAGCCTTTAATTTTAATGTCTTTTCCATCCATTTCTTTTTTATCTTAGAGTTTGTGCTTTCTGGAGTTATTTTAAGAAGTTTTCCCATACCCCAAAGTCAGAAAAATAATCTACGTTTCTGTTTTATCTTTTATATTAGTTTTTCAGATTTACATTTTCCATTTACGACTTTAATTCAAGTAAATTTCACTCTCCCAAGGGACATAAACATATATATATATATATATATATATATATATATATATACACACACATGTATATATACATATGCATATATATGTGTGTGTATGTGTGTATATATATATATACATATATATATAATATTTGTGGTATTAAAATGTCATTGGAAAAGATGGAAAATTGGGGGCGGGAGTTCAAAAAAGTTTCTTAAGTAGGCAATATGAAAAAGGGTTGAGAAACACTGCTATAGGTTAAGAATCCAGCATTACTTTTCTCCATAAAATGACACTTTCCTAATTCTATCTATTAAATGTTTCATCAATCCTTTCTCCACCTGCACATATCAGCTGTATAATACCTGAGCACCCGCAGGTCCTTTTTCAAAATTGTTTTAATTATTCCTAACATACTTAGTCTTCTTATACCTGGCAGAATAAGTGTGTTGAATTCATTTTTTTACAAGTCCTACTGCGGTGAACCTGGGTGACTCAGTAGATTGCGTGTCCAACTCTTGATTTTGCCTCAGTTCATGATCCCAGAGTAATGGGATTGAGTCCCACATCAGATTCTGCACTGAGCATGGAGCCTGCTTGAGATTCTCTCTCCTTTTCTCCCTGTTCCTCTCCCCTCCTCATGCATGCTCTCTCTCTCTCTCTCAAAACAAATAATAAATAATAAAAAAATAAAGTCTTACTGGAATTTTCATTGGGATTGAACTGAATTTACAGATTAATTTTGGAGAACTGACATTTTACACTGATGGCATCCATTTCTTGAGCATGGTGTAGCACTCATTTATTTAAGGCCTTTATGCCCTTAATAAATTAAATTTTCTTTTCTTAGAGATCATATGCATTATTTATTCAGTTAAATTCATAGTGTATAGTTTTAATTGTTATTAGGAATGGCATCACAGAATCTGTTATATTTTTAGTTAGCTATTGCTGATGCAGAGGAACACTACTGACTTTTGTAAATAGATCTTATATCTGACATTCTTATGAAATCTCTTATGAGATCTATAGTCTTTCTGTTAACTTACTCGGGATTATCTCAACTGGGAAAAAAAAAAAAAAAAAAAAGAAGAGTGAGGAGATACTATGGCAGGGGAGATACCATGATCACGAAGGTAGTTTTCCCAGGATGAGGCTCATCCATTGCATTCCAGATGTCTTGACTCTTGGGATTTCCCCAAGTGAGGGAAACTTGACTGCATAATTTGTGGTAGTAGGGAACTGTGTTCATGCTCTCCCCTCCCTGTGCCACCACACCAAAAAACAAAACAAAATAAAACAATCCAAAAACAAAAGAGAGAGGGGAGAAGAAGGTAAGAAAAAAAAGAAGAGGAAAGAAAAAGAATTACTTTCTCTGAAGCAGATAAGGAGCAAATCTAGTAACCTATATGTAGCAGGAAGAACAGAGAATTGAACCTTTGTGGAACACACTATATAATAATCAGCTGGTGTGTTTAATGGCACAGGCAATTTCTGCTTTGCATTTGCAATGATCAACTTATTCAATTCTGCCTCATAAATACTTACAATTACTTTTGGCTTCCTTATTCATATGCTCAGTCCTTTTTGCCCTCTATAATTATGAATTTCAGAAAGGTATTTTATTACAAAAGATCAGAACCACTTGTATTGCTTTATCTCGGCAAGCAGAACAGTAGTCAATATTCTATGTCTTTCTTTGAACAGTCATTATTAATAATTCTGAACATTCTCACCAGTACTCAAAATGAGGAAAAAATTTAGTCCTATGGGTTGGAGGAAGAAAAAAAATCTCTTCAGTAGTTTCCTGAATGATGACTATCAAAAATGGCTATGTCAAAGTGATCCTATTTGCCTGATGATCCAAATTTATTGCTTAATAAGAGCTTTAAGAGATTAGTTGCATCAAAATATACCATTCTCTAAATTGAACACTATCTACAAAATGAAATTATGCTCCATTGCAACAAACTTGGACAAAGTTTCCATGCAAACATATGACTACAGAATCTGAAAATTTCCCCAAATAGTCACAAGAAAAAAACTAGATGACTTTAAATATTTTTAAGATGTTTTTAATGTTTATTTATTTTTGAGAGACAGAGATAGAGTGTGAGCGAGGGAGGGTCAGAGAGAGAGGGAGACACAGAATCCGAAGCAAGATCCAGGGTCTGAGCTACGAGCACAGAGCCCAACATGGGGCTTGAACCCACAGACTACAAGATCATGACCTGAGCTGAAGTCAGATGCTCAACTGACTAAGCCACCCCGGTGCCCCAAAACTAGAAGTCTTTAGAAACAAGTTCCTGAAAATGATTAAATCAATTGGGACTGAAAATTTCTTCACCACCTAAAAAATCCAAGAAATCATTTGGCCAACAAGTAGTTTCTACCAGAATAAAAGTGTAGCACTTGGAAAAACTTAAACATATGTATTTTAATGAAAAAAACAAAAACAAAAACAAAAACCTTTTTTTAAAGTAAGCTCTATGCCCAACATGGGGCTTGAACTCAACCCTAAGATCAAGAGTCACATGCTCTACTGACTGAGCCAGCTAGGTGTCCCTAAGCATATGTATTTTAAACATCATCACTTGGATTTCTACATAAAGCTTTTTGTAAGCTAAATTAAATACAGTGCTGAGGCATACAAAAGAAACACTAAGATTAGTTCTTATTTAAGAGAACAGACTTCTATGTATCCATTAAGTGGGACAGATAGACAAATTTGTAACAATGGGATAATCTTAGCTGCCTTTAGTAGAGTAGGACTCAAAGCAAAATATAATGGCTTAGCAAGAAGGGAGAAAATCATAACAGAAACATCTTTATGAAGATGATCCTGTATAATTCTAAGACACGAGAACGTGACATTTAATGGAAACGTTTTCAAACAGAACAGTACTGATTTAATGTAGGTCATCATTAAAGGCGGCAGAGCCACCAATGGTATTGCTAACTCACTGTACTTTGTGTATATCTCTATGAAAACACAAGTTCACCCTATGTCATAATTTTGAGCACTTGGCAGTCAGAAATTATCCCTTCCTCTCCTGTTTTGTTTGTTTGTTTGTTTGTTTTAAAATTTCCTGTACTCAGCATGGTGGATAAGTGTGTAGTAGGTGTTCAATCTTGGAAATGCTTTGTGTTTTCAAGTGATTTGATTACATGACTTAAGACTTTGAACTATTTCTAGATGTATTCACTATCACTGGGTTGTCAAATAGGCATATGACTTACTCTGCTTGAGCCACAATACCCTGAATTAGTTCAGTCTAGACCAATTATTCTAACCTCCAACTTGGACTTTTAACTCTGCCAGATGCTATTTGACAGTGGATTCTCCAATACTGAAAATCTTGCCAAGCATACATTATGTAGTTGCATAATTACAGCTTTCTAATACTCAGTATGGTATTATTAGCTCAAGCTGTAGCTCATTTAGTGTACATAATTACAGCACACTCAGCAGTGAACACTGACCTACAAAAAGGGGGGGTGGTTTCTGGTGCTGTTTTTTTATCTACTTCAATTAACAATGTTTGTAGTTATTACTAAAATTCCAAATTTTGACAAAGTTTGATATTCACATTACACTTTCATGTGCCTCTGGAATATCTAACATCACACTGATATTTTAGAACTATGATTTCTGCTAATGGTTATTGAATATTATTTGAATAACACTTCAGGGTTTGTTTGTTTTTTTCTTTTCCTTCCTCTGGTGGGTGCCTGGTGGCAAAACAACAAGGGATAAAATGGTTTAAAAGAGTATGAGTCTTAAAGAAATGTTCTGCTGGAGAGTTATCATTTGTTAAATTTTTAGAATGCCTAGGGCATATTCACACTTCAGGAAATGACACTTTCTTGTCATCATTCCATTCACATATTTCACAGCATCCAGTACCCGTCTTTAAGAGGCACAGGAGTTAGCCCTTAAGCAAATGGTAGTCCTAGGTGTGTTCTCACAGGATTTGGGATTGTTCTGGACATGAGGTATTAAGTCTTAGAGGAACTTGGGAGGGGCTCCAGTTGCCTGGGCATTTCCTCTCTGACTAGCTTCACATCTTATTGCTCCCCTGTCACTGTTACACGTCTCCTCTGAGCCACTTTTCCTTGGCCTACATGCTCCTTGGGGCTTACCTGCATTACAAGAAAGATTAAAAACTTAACCCCAACATATGGCACTTAACTGCAACTCACAATATCAATAGTTAAAGAACTTTATTTTTAAAAAGAGATGTCCTGAAGACTATTCTTTTACCTTTCCTTAACTGAATTGTCATGAATAACAAGAGCTAATGCTTTCGCACATTATTTCACACTCGTAAATCTCTGTGAACCTTAAGAAGAAATCGCTTTAAGTGTGAAGTATATTTTCCATTTTATTCAAGTACTCAAATTCAAAAAAAAAGATTTTTAAGGAAGAAGCTTCAGTTTTCAAACTAGTCCTAATTTACATTTTAATTGGAATATTAAATATTCTGAAGGTGAAAGCCATGGCTGTTTCAATTTTAACGACCTCTTTCCATTTCCAAATACACATAAAAGTAATTTTAATTTATGTGGTTGAAAGTTCACATACTAATATAGACAGGAAAATTGATTTTAATTCCATAAAAGTCTTTTTGGTATTATGTAAAAAGATGCTTAACACCATAATCAGTTAAATAAAGGGGTTTTATTTTATGTGGTAATTTTTCAGACTGTGGTTTGACCAATAACACACACACACACACACACACAGAGTTTTCTTTATACTCAACCATGTTATAATATGGTTCCAGTTAAAACATCTTGACATTTCCCTTACACTGGTCTTGTGACCATTATAGAACTGAATGACTATTATGAAACTCAGTGATAGGCTACATAAAAAAAAAAAAAAGAAAAAGGGCCTCTCTTGGTGTCAATAAAGTACAGATATGTTAGCCCAAGCCCCGCTTTGGGTGAGCCTGAGCCCCGCTTGGGGTCTGCACTCTCTTTCTCTCTACCCCTTGCTCACTCATGCTCTCTCTGAAAGAAAGGAAGAAAGAAAGAAAGAAAGAAAGAAAGAAAGAAAGAAAGAGGACAAGACCAGAGATAAAAAAAAAAGACTTTTGTTCATTGCTTTCATTCATAATTGAAGGATATATGAATTTAATTAGAGATAAATTAAAATAAAGATGTCATTTTTTTTTTTCCCTATCTAGGTGTACAGACCCTGAAATGTATGCATAGTTATCCCTGGCTCATGCCTTCCTTTCACCCATCCTGTGTAAGGACTATAAGGACCCTGTACTAGACTTATTCTGTGCCATTCAAAAGAGCAGAACCAGGCTCAGTGGGTTCATGTTATAAGAAAGACAGATTTTTGCCTGAAACTAATATAACACTGTATGTTAACCACACTGGAACTTTTTTTTTTAAAAAGCCCACATCTACCAGTAAAAACATTTGGGTAACAGTATGTTTCATTTCTGATGAATACTTTAGAAATAAATACTAAGATTATATAACAGGCAAAAAAAATTAAGTCAAATTTCAGTTAACATAATGGAGAATCTCCCAAAAATTAAAAAATCCTCAAAAACAGTAGACCACATAAAGTAATGAATTTTTCATCGTTAAAAACTTCAAATAAGGTTGAATGTGATTAAATAAGGATTTCTGTATTAGAAATGAAATAAAATGTAACAAGAACAATGTTTTCTAGACATGTGGAATGCAGCAGGCGTGGTAACATTTGCCAGGCACGGCACTTCACCTTCAACAACTCATGCAATTCTAACAGAATACTGGGACGTAGGCAGTATCCCCTGAATATTAGCTCAGGGACTTTTAAATATCTTGGCCAGGCCAAACATCTAAGAGGTTGAATTCAAATCAAGGTCTTTCAGGCCCCGAAGGTTAGTAGTTTCCAACTGAAAAATGGAGTTAATAATACCTACTTATAGGATTGTTATGAGGACTTAAAAAAATAATAAATACCAAGTACGTATACCAGACTATCATGGATAATAATATTCTAGGTACTTTACATGTATAAACTCATTTCATCTTCAGAGCAACTCTATGAGGTAGATGATATTATCATCCCCATTTTACATATGAGAAAACAGAAACGCTAGGATGTTGAACAGCTTGCCAAAAGTTACACAACCAGTAATTGGACTTGAATCCAGGCAGTCTGACTCCAGGTTCCAAGTTGGTAACTACTATGCTATGCTGCAGTCAGACACGGTGCTAGCAATTTGTTTTATACATTTGCAAGATTTCTCTTCTCAACAAGACAATTACTGTTGAGGGTAAAACATTGTCTTAATAAAACTAGGGTTGTTTGAGACATAAAAATTCAAACGAGGCCTACAGTTTTTTTCGTCACTGTACAGTTCATAAATGTTCTGTGCTAAAGATCTCTGTCATCCTAACTTTAATTTACTTTACATGCTAATATCTAAGTAGGAAAGAGCTCCTCACTTCTTGATTCTTATTCCTCCACTCCTACTTCTGTCAAGGCTGTTGGAAACAAAAACAAATGACTCCGAGACAAAGCAAAAAATCTGGGCAGGTCTCCTATCTGACTTTGAGGGAGATCAGCAACAAATCTATCAGCTTTACCTAAATCCCTCTGCAACACAAACAATAATCATTTAAAAGAACCTTACGATTTCATTTGTAGATTCCCCCCTTTTTGCCCACCCACCATATCTTCCTTGTAAGTACAAGACTTTTCAGGATCCATCCCTGTCAGTTTGTTTCAGAACCAACTTGTTTTGCCTCTGTCACCTGTTTCTTTTAGTCATTAATATTATTATTTATAATCTCTGAAGACTTTTTGTTCCTGGTTGGTCACTGACAATGTACTCCGGGAAGAAACAAGAACCACCCACTCTCAGGGAAGCTTTGTAAAGTGCCACTTTGATTGTTGCTAAGCCCGGTTTCTCTGTCCTACGCTGGACTCCAGAATGATGATTCACAAGCTGAGATTTAAGACTTGCTATTTCAAAGAGACAAACAAAATATTTATTTCTGTCTTTCTCTAGAGAAGTTATTTGAGTCACTCACATGTCTCTCTTGGTATTTAAAAGGCTATAGTTTTAAGTAATTATATGACAATCTTGATAAATGGATATAAACTGCTAGCAAAGCAGGGTGTTACTATTGTACTTGCAAAGAAAGCAGTGTTTTAACATTCACATGCGTTCTCTCATTTGATCCTCATAAAAACTCTGTGAGGTTTTGGGGCGCCTGGGTGGCTCAGTCGGTTAAGCGTCCGACTTCGGCTCAGGTCATGATCTCGCGGTCTGTGAGTTCGAGACCCGCGTCGGGCTCTGTGCTGACCGCTCAGAGCCTGGAGCCTGTTTTGGATTCTGTGTCTCCCTCTCTCTCTGACCCTCCCTCATCATGCTCTGTCTCTCTCTGTCTCAAAAATAAATAAACGTTAAAAAAAAAAAAACTCTATGAGGTTTTAGTATCTTTGAATGAGTGACTGAAACAAAGTGGTTGAGCAAACTACCAGAGGGCCTGTCCCTGGTATGTGGTAGAACTGGAATTCAATCCATGCCTGTCAGATTCCAGAGCTCAAGTTCTTAAACCTCAATATTCAGCTACCAGGGACATTTCTCAACAACCCAGACAGGCCACTGGCAAATACTGCTGAAATACTTGGTTTACATCTTACACACTAGAGTCTTCTATCCACTTATAAAAATGTACCCCAAGCTACTTTCCCTGATATTCTCTGTGTCTTTAAGTCCTTTTAGACAGTTCTATCTCCTGATCACCATCCTCTGTGCTGCTTAGTGCCAAGAAAAGTTACTTTTAGCAAGAAGTCTCTTCTGGGGGTCAATTTCACAAATGCGGTCACAGCCATTACCCTTCAGTGGGATCAAGCTGAGTCCGGCTGAATCATCCCTGGGGTAATGAGCTGAACAGAGGCTGTGTGTCAGTGACAGCTAACTCATACCCTACAACACCCACCTTTAGGATCTTCTAAGAAGCGGGAAACCACTAGGCCAAGTCACTGGGGGGAAAATTTGGACCCCAGTTATCAAATTCAGATGCTCACTGTTTTGGAGAACTAGCAACACATACACCTGTGAACAATATTTTCCTAGAAAGATCCTTTTAGTGTCTCCAGCTGTTCCTTAACCTTCTGATCAGGTCTTCATAATTCAAAAATAACTGCCAGAGTTATGCAGGTGATTTTTGTTAGCTCAAGTCAAGCACTTGTTCCCTCATACTTAAGGTGCCTATGGCTGCTTTGCTAAACGATTGTTTCATCAATAAATACTGGACTTGACCTTATACTTCTGTTGGCAGCACGGAAGTACAGAAATGTTGTAAGATGTCTGGTAGTAATGATTATAGTAAGAAGCATTTCATGGGAATTTATTCTCTTCTTTAAAAGAAATGTAGACTATAAATACTAGAATCTGCCAGAAGAAAAAGAGAAAATCTTAGGTTGGCGGAATTGGAGAATTTTTGTGTTGTTATGTATCATTTTGACTTCAGTTTGCAAAGCTTTAGAAGTCTTTAAATAAATACAATTAAGAAGAAAACCTTTTCTGTGAGCCAGAGAAGCATTTTAGTATTTGTTCTGATTTATTTTTAATTTCTTGCTTACTAAAAAAACTATGAAAGATATTTTCTCTTTTTTTAAGTTTATTTATTTTGAAAGAGAGCATGAGCAGGGTAGTGGTAGAGAGAGGGAGAGAGAGAATTTCTCTGCACTGCCAGTGCAGGGCCCAACATGGGACTCTAATTCACAAACTGTGAGATCATGACCTAAGCCAAAACCAAGAATCAGACACTTAACTGACTGAGACACCCAGGCGCCCATGAAAGATATTTTCTAAAATAAGACGTAGTAATGGCTGATAAACACCCAAAAAATTGTTGTATCTAATTAGTGCAATTTTTTTTTTAATTTGTGAATTAAAAACAAGAGAGAGAGAGAGAGGAAGACAGAGAGAGGTCATCAATGGTTGCAGTGGTATGGTTCCTATAGCATGGGTGAGTTTAAACTGAAACAATCCTTCTGACAAATTAAGTCTGCTTAGGTCCAACAGCAATCAGTCCAAGCTGAAATAGGAGGCAGGAGCAATGTCACCAAAGAAAATTGGGACTGATTATCAGTGTGTTTGACCAGGTCAGAGGAGTTTTACAAACAAAAGTTGTGGTAGAAAGACACTGTAATCTAGTATGTATGTAGATAAGATCAGATTTATATGCATGGCCATAATAATGTAATCATCTAATCTAATGTTAATTAAGTCATTACTAATAAATACTAATTTAACCTAATACAGGTTATAAAACTATATTTGAAGCATGGGAATTGGAAAAGCATGTGTGTGATGGGGAAGAGAAAGTGATGAGGTAGGCTTCAACCTTCATCTTTCATAATAAGAGGTTGTTCAGAATGAATTGAGAGATGGACGTAAGAGTCAGACATACTAAGATAAAAATATCAACTTTCCTATTGAGAGACAAGATTTGGGTTCTGGAAGATTTGGGGGGGAAGTGATCCTAGGAAGTAGAGTGAGGATGTGGGAAAGAGACAGGGAAGGGAGAAAAGCCAGTAAAACATGGGCCAGGGAACTCAATCCCCCAGGGAAACTTCTGAGAAACTGTGTGGAACCCATCTTAGAATTGTCCTACCAGGGAATGGGGAAGCTGGTCCCACTAGCTGAAGATGGTGTTGACTGCTCTGCATTTCTGTTTCCAGTAGCACTAAGTGCACCTGTGGGGCCAGAGAAAGCCCTTCTGTGGAAAAGCAAAGATGCAGAGGGGTCAGCCAGATGGAAGCCATCGCCACAGCCATAGGCAGGTAAGCTTAGAGACCGGTGTTGCATAGGGGTGAGGTGCTAACAGCTTCTGTCAGACATCCGCTGGACTGAACCATGAAGGGTGAGCTTCCTAATATTTCAACTGTGAGTTGGGCCTACTTAGCCACTCTATCACTGGCCTCACACACAGAGGGCAGACTCTGCCTCAGTATGTTCACAGAATGGAAGCAGAAGGCACCCTGCCTCAGGCAGGTGCACACAAGAGAAAGAAGAGTGGGCTGAGGCAGGCCTCCTTACTAGCCAGGTAAGTCACTCCTCCTCTATAGAGGAGGGAATGCCAGAGGAGAGAGAGAGGAAGGGCCCCAACAGAAATCAGCATATAAAAGCTAATACTGCAATTAAAAACAACAATGACAGAAAGGAGTGGAATTCACATATTATTTCAGATTATCAAGGTATACACCCCCATACAGCTAAAAAATGGCAGAAGTTATCTTTTGGAGAGTGGGAATTGGACTAGGAGGAATAGAAAAAGGACTGCTCTTTTTCACTACAATTTTAATCATGACATCTTATTATTTTAATCTTCATCCATGCATTATTTTGATAAAACATTAAATTTGAAAAAACTATATGGCAGACCCATCACACTGAGGAGGAAAAAGTTTCTTTTAACAGATATGACAGAATAATCCCAGGTATAAAAAATTCTACATGAACAGTTGTTACTTTTATAATCAGGAAAATAAACATACATACTAAAAATACTTTAAAATACATAAAGCATAGATGAGTTGGACTCACTGATATGGTCCTTCTACATTTTATACTTACAAGTATTATACTTATTAAGTATTTGATTTTATTTCAGTAATTAATTCTAAGAAGCAACAGTGAAAATAAATTTAAGAACATGAGTGGTTACACTATGCTAGTTCAAACACCCCTGTTTGATTGAAATGTCTGGGTCCATCGGGATGTAAATAAAACCAGTGAGGTACCAATGTGAAATGCAAGAAACTCCAGATTTGGAAGAAAAAAAAGAAAGAAAAAAAAAGCCTAAATTGGAGTTCTAAATCTGCCACTCACTAACTCTGATGTTGGTTATGTTCTTGAATGTCACTGAGCCTCAGTTTCCCTCTGTAAAGGGGGTGTAACAATGCTTACCTCACAGGATTATTTTTGAGATGAAGTGAAATAATGTATGAAAGCACTGTAAACAGTTATATAAATACAGGTATATATTTGAAAACTGTTTTAAATATTAGATAGTAAAACAAAAAATACTTATAGATAACCTATTAATAGAAGAATTATAAAGGCACATTTTAAAATTAAAATTTCAAAAAACAATAAAATTAAAATTTCATTAGAAAATATATTTCAATTTAAAATGTATATGAAGATAGGGGCACCTGAATAGCTCAGTGGGTTAAGCATCTGACTTTTGGCTCAGGTCATGGTCTCATGGTTCATGAGTTTGAGCCCCGTGTCAGGCTCTGCACTGGCAGTGTAGAGCCTTTTTGGGATTCTCTCTTTCCCTCTCCCTCTCTGTCTGATCCTTCCCTGCTCTCTCTCACATGCACTCTTTCTCTTTCGAAAGAAAAAATTAAAATTAAAAGAATTAAGATGTTGATGAAGATAAAAATTTCCATCACTAGGTGCTAGCCAGTACCTTGGCATATTTATAGCAATCCTGTTTTTCACATTACAATTTTTTTATCTCATTATAAAAGAAATATGTGTCTATTAATATATCCTGAAATGTGTCTTCACCCAAAATGACTTTCAATGGTTACAAAACATTTCATCAAGCAGCTGTGTAGTAATTTGACATCTTCCTATTGCTAAGATAGTTAGGTTGTTTCCAATTTTTCAGTATAATTGACTTGGGTTCAGTATGTTCCTAGACAAATTGTTACACTCTGAGTCAGAATTGCCTATTTACTCATCTGCTTCCCTACACTGGACAATAAGCTTTGGGAGGAACTATTTCTTTTATGCCTTTGTTACTTACTGCCTAGTATTTTGTCTGGCATATAATACCTACATATATAAATATGTGCTCTGTGAATAAACAAGGGAATGAGTTAACGAATGATGGTACTTTTCTACAATTTAAGTGGTATTGTAGGGATGCCCAAGAAAATGAGATAATCTTTATGGAAGTGCTTTGTGTGTTTTAAACTTCATTATCTTTTAATCAGCATTATTTTTGCTGTTTTTGTTGTTACCATGAACCAGAACAATAAGAAGGAGACACTTGAGGGGCAGATGTGGGTGTCAGTGGGGATATGATATGGGAGAGAGGGGTGAAACACACCTCTTCCTCTCCTAGACACTGGCAAGCAGGCTCCATTTAGGGCCCTTTGTCTGCCTTGGCAAGGACACAGCTTTCATCTTAATAGAATCCTCTGCTGGCAGTGCAGTAAGTAGCTGTTTCAAAGCAGGAAGGAAAAACAGTAAAAGGAATGGCTGTGGGAAATTGTGAGAGGAAAACATTTTTCTCATTTTCTACTTAAAATTTGAGTTAGGAATACACAAAGGGGAATATATGGTAAGAAATGCAGACTGCCTCTGCATACCTAAGTTCTATGCTTGAGGCCAACACAAATGTGTATTTGCTAAAATCTGGATGTAATGTGCTGAAAAAACTGTACAGGTTAGAAAGTCTTGGAAGCAGTGTGTATTACAGGAGGAGTGCTATATTAAGGTAATTTCTGGTTTCAAGGGTGCACCAAGGAACCTTCTGGGTGATGGAAATAGTTCATATCGTGTTGGAGTGGTGGTTACATGGGTGTATACAACTGCCACAACTCTCTGAACTAAACACGTAGGATCTCTGTGTATTTTATTGAATGTAAATTGTAGAGGCTGCTTTTAGGCAACTAACTTAAGCAATGGAAACCTGAATAAGTTTAAAAGATCCCATAGTGGCCACTGGGGCTGAATACAAACAGGCCCATCAGGTGGCCACTTCAAAATATCCATAAGCCCTAGCTGACCAACTTATACCCAGGCACAGGTACCTAAAAAGGAAAATTCCTTAAGTTCCCATACCTTCTTACTCCCCCCCCCTCCCCCCCTTAACTACAGCCTCCCACCACTGCCTCCTGGCTGACAGTCTCTCCTTTGCTGTCTAGCCCGCTGCTCCCTTGCAGTGTATTCAATAAACTTCTATTTCCTTTGTTCTGCCTTGGGTGAATTCTTTCACCACCAGTGCCTCTGGCCTCTACCCTATCAGATCATGCCAAATAAATTATAACTCAATTTGAAAAATTATTAAGTAATAGAGAGACTCCTGGGTGGCTCAGTTGGTTAAGCGCTGGACTCATGATTTTGGCTCAGTTCATAATCTCACGTCCATGAGTTTGAGCCCAGAGTCAGTCTCTGCACTGTGGAACCTGCTTGGGATTCTGTCTCTCTCCCTCTCTTTCTGCCCCTCCCCAACTCGTACGCACTCTCTCTCTCAAAATAAATAAACTTTTAAAAAATTATTAAGTAACAGAGATTTTCTTTGTGGTTGCAAAAATAACATACATTCATTCTAGAAAGTTTAGAAAATACTGATAAGCACAAAGAAGGAAATAAAAATTATGTGGACTTTTATTGCCCAGAGATAATCACCCTTAACAGTTTGTGTCACTGTTATCCGAGTTTCCATCATCCCGCCATCCCATTTAGGAGGCTACCTAATAAAACAATATTTATCATAATATGGACATAATGACCCAACCACTTATAAAATTTGTTCCCACCCAACATCCTCTAGCTTAACATGAGGTTTCATCCCCACCCATCCTGTCAAAGTGCTGGTCAGGCAGCCATTGCCTGAATGTTGGATATAAACATCCACAAATGTAATGGAAATTGACCCTAAAGTGAATTATAATTTTTTAAAAAATCAGGGTATACTTCATAAAGTCAGTGAACATAATGTTGGAAAACTGCTGGGTCATGTAAAAGCCATGAAAAATAAGGAGTCGACCTGATGTGCCTGTACTAAAAGAAAATAAACAGGTCTGATGATAAGCACTTCAAAAGAGAATGATTCAACTATTAAACATTACAAGAGGCTCTTTGGAAAATAATGAAGCCCTCAAATTATTTTTGTTACAAAAGTTATGATAGTACTATAAATGTCAGCCATAAAGTGGTGAAGAATATTATAACATACTATGATAAAATTATATTAAAAAGAAAAAGCTAAAATCTCAACATTTTAAGTTTTTTCCCAAACATTTAAAAAATTTTTTCTATAACATAGTAGCTCAAATATTAACGTGCATAGGAATCACCTGGAGATCTTGTTAAAATACAGATGATGATTCAACCAGGTCAGGAGAGGGGCCATAGAGTCTGCATTTGTAACAAACTCCCAGGAATGCTGATTCTGGTAGTCTCTGGCCCTTACTTGAAAAATAAGACTGTAAAATTGTGGTTTCAGTAGATTCACTTTGCATGGCCTTTATTCAATACTAATTATCTCTGAATATTAAGAAACTCCTCTCTATCCTCCCAACTATTTCTAATTTAACTGTTCTAGACACATACAATATACATTTCTTAAAATCACGTGAGGGCTCGTTCAAACAGATTTTTGGACACTGATACCCACAGTTTTTCTCTTGGTAAATCTGGACCCTTGGTAAAGGGTCCAAAAATTTGCCTTTCTTACTAGTTCCCAGGTGATGCTACTCTTGTTGGTCCAGGTATATGTGCCATGAATCACTAGTTTAGACTGATAGCAAATAACTTCAGGGTGTTGTTTACAATACTCAAATTAGACATTCTGCTTGTAACATCTGAAAAACAAAGAACAAGATAGAAATTGTACAGATCACAGGAACAAGCCCCAAACATTAACCTATCTAAATGTTCCTGCTATTTACTGAACTCAATGATCCAGCTCACTGCCCAAGGTTCAGTATTATTTTGTATATGATGTATGTCAGTGTTCTCTGTTTTGACTGCGAAATTATTTTTATTAATGATTCTCTATAATTTGTATTTTTAATTATATTTCCAAAGAGAGTAATAAAACTGCATATATTAGATATGCTTAGATTCTCAATTGTTTTATGTCTTTGCTGTTCACAAAGGATTGCCCCTCACTTTACAGGTAGCAGCTCTGCTATCATCTTGTGCTTGCATTATTAGAATGTGCAAATACATACATATTTATTGGTATAAACTACTCACTACACACATTTTCTTCGTATGGATCCTTTCAGACAATCCTCTCGTTTTGAGAAGATAAATGCAGATAATACAATCAAATCCACTTCCTATATTTGTAATACAGTGCAATACAATGCAATAGGCAAAAAATCAACAATCAACTTAAGACTTCACTATAATAACCCTCGTCCTCTGAGGACCCACCACTCAGGATACTGCAAACCTTTAATTACTACTCTTAGTATTGTTACTCAGTAGGCAGTGTAATCATGTAACTTCATTTTCATCCAGCACACAGGTTTGCTATCAGTCCAGAGTGCTGTCATGGGAAGCTATGTCAGATACCCCAGGAAGAAGCAGAGTTTGTAGTGGCTAAGCTCTCTAACTCTAGAGCCAGATAGTATATAGTTCACATCCTGGCTCTATCATCTACTATGAGTTCTGCAGTCTTAAGCAAGTAAATGGATCACTCTGCTCTCAATTTTCTCATCTGTAAAATGGGAATAATAATAAAGCATATTTCACAATATCATTGTGATACTCAAATAAGTTAACATGATAAAGAATTTAGAACAGTTCCTGGCACAAATTTAAAAGGCAATAAATATAGCTATTTTATTATGTCCCTAACACTGAACTGGAAGTCAGAAGACCGGGGTTCAAGTCTTGGCTCTGTCACTAGTTTTGTAACTTTAGATAAGCTATTTCACCTTTCTGAGCTTTGTCTGCAAAACAGGGCTCACGATCCCTGCCTTGCCAAGCTGACAGAGTTGTGATCTCAAATAAAATAGTACATGTAAATGTGCTTTAGAAAACTGCAAAGCACTATATAATAGAAAGAGTCAAAAATCCTTTTTTATAGTTTTCTCTTATTATAAACCTTATTTTAATGCATTTAATTATATGAAATATTTTATAGAATAGAAATATGATCAAAGCAGGAAAGTATTCTGAATGAATACTTTCTTTTCTTACATTTTTATAGTCACTTATTTAGCAATTTAATTTTTTTCTGAGATTTAATGTTTATGTATTTTTGAGACAGAGAGAGACAGAGCATGAATGGGGGAGGGTCAGAGAGAGAGGGAGACACAATCTGGAGTAGGCTCCAGGCTCCCAACTGTCAGCACAGAGCCCGATGTGGGGCTCAAACTCATGGACCGTGAGATCATGACCTGAGCCAAAATCAGATGCTTAACCAACTGAGCCACCCAGGCTCCCCTTTTTCTGAGATTTAAAATGAAACTCATTAGAATAAAATTTCCACAGTGTCCTTTTCTCCACTAAAAATAAAAGAAACATTTTGCCATCACTAGTCTTCTAGCTGTCTAGTATGGTATAGTATAAAAAGTGTGGGTTTTGAGAACAGAAGACCAATACAGGTCCCATGTGAGCTGTGTGACCTTGCCCAAGTCATTTAAATGTTCTGAGCTTCTGGTTTTATCACAGGAATGATAGTAGCTGTACAGCCCACCTCCCTAGGTAGGCCCTAGAGGGAACCTAATGAAATACAAATTCTCATAGTTGCATAGGTTGAAGATAGCATCAGATATATATTTAGCCCATGAATCAGTGAATTTTTTTTCATAAAGACTGAACAGTAAATATTTTAGGCTTGGCAGGCCATAAGCCTCTGCCAAACTACCCAATTCTCCCATCATTGCACAAATGCAACCATAGACAGTATATAAACAAATTGACATGGCTGTATTCTTTTTTTTAATAAAAGTTTTATTTGTTTATTTATTGAGCAAGAGAGAGTGGGGGAAAGGCAGAGATAGAGACAGAGAGAAAATCCCAAACAGGCTCTGTGCTGTGAGCGCAGAGCCCAATGTGGGGCTCAAACTCACGAACTGTGAGATTGTACCCAAGACAAAGAGTCAGACCCTGAACTGACTGAGCCACCCAGGTGCCCTGGAATGGCTGTGTTCTAATAAGACTTTTGTGGTAGGGTCCCCTCCTAAGGGGAAAACAAAACAAAACAAACCTCAAGGCAACCTGGCTATACACGTATGTGACAACATCCCTCATGACCTTGTAACATGAGACCATTTAATCAGACTACATGTCTGTGTGCTACCATATATGAGAGACAAAGAAGTAGGGAAAAAAAAAAAAAAAACTAAGCCACATGGCGTTCGGGGCTCAGTTCTTCGGGTACAAACCAAACTGAGCCGTGCCAGCAGGAATAAAGTTGCTTCCTGGAAAGAAAAAGCTCGGTGTCACAACTCTCTGTGCGAGAATCCTGCTACCCTTTGTGGACACTGAAGTTTGGTTTTCATATAAATTTCACATGACATGAAATATTCTCCTTTCAATATTTTTCAAACCATTTAATTTACCATTCTTGGCACAGAAGCAGGCAGTGGACTGAAACTGGCCTATAAGCCATACTTTACTTACCATGCCTAGCACATAGCAGATGACAGTAGCTAATATTAGACATATAACGTTGATTTATAAAATGTAAACATTAGGTACAATCTATTGGCAACTTTCCTGTTCTTCATCATGACCTGAAGACTATCAGCCATTGTCCCATTATCACAGCTGTACTCTCCCAATAGATATAATTCATCTGGAACTGTGGGTTTGGCACCCTCTAAAGCATTGATTTAGACTCTTACTAAATCTTTCATATATATCAAATTTTAATTTTCTCATTTTCAATTAAATGTTAAAAATCTTTAAGTAAAGTAATTCTCATTCTAAAACTTTCAAAAAACAGAGAAAAGTAAAAATAATGAGAATCTCTCATAATGATAGCATTCATATCAGTTCCTGCTTATGTTTTCTACCTTCCCCTTTGAAGACTATTCTCTTTACTGAAAAAACAAAAAAGAAGTAAAGCAACAGTTAAGTGGTTACACTTTCTCTGCCATCTGTCAGTATTAAATCATTTTCTACCTCCAAACATAGCTTTGTTTTGTTTTGTTTTAACTGAATCATATTTGTTATCCTCAACTTCAGCTGCTTCTGCACTTTATCCTTCCTGAGTTTTTCTTCCATGTGTGTCCTTGGTTGTGAACACCTCTTTCTATCATCAGCATTTATCTTAGCAGAGCCCCATTCCTTTCAGCCACATGTTGTTTCTTTGGTATTTTCTTATCAGCTTTATATGTGATTGTAATTTCTTACAACCCATGCTTCCCTATGGAAGGGATAAACCTAAGGATAAAATGGAACCACAGAACCGTAATAAATAATATTTTTTTCTGATTTTCATCCCAACCCTCTATTGTGGGACTTGTAGCTAAACTTTTTTTATTTTTTATTTTTTTAATGTTTATTTATTTTTGAGAGAGAGAGACAGAGACAGAGACAGAGACAGAGTGTGACCAGGGGAGGGGTAGAGATAGAGAGAGAGAAACACAGAATCCGAAGCAGGCTCCAGGCTCTGAGCTATTAGAACAGAGTCCAATGCGGGGCTCAAACTCACAAACCATGAGATCATGACCTGAGCCGAAGTCAGACTTTTAACCAACTGAGCCACCCTGTCGCCCCCTGTCGCTGCTCTTAAAGTCTCGTCCAGTTGTCTCTAGGAAGCTCATAGGAGGTGTGAGGAAGCTCATGTGCTCATAAACAAGTCATGTCAGCTATCACCTCTGTCTGCCATGATTCTCTCCTACTCAGGCCCTCTTTGATGACATCTGCTGTCCAAACCTTTGCTTCCCATGAAGTTAGTTGATAGTGCCTGGCCATTGCCTCTACTGCAGGTGATATCCATACCAAGGGTGTTTTCTCCTATAGCTACAAACTATTAAAATCTCTCCCACTCTTGAAACTGGTTCTCACTGCTGCAGGGTAATGAGGGCTGGCCTTTACTGCTGCTACCACCATCCCGGCTGGTCACCATTGTAGACTCATTAAATGTTAGAGTTGGAGGAGGCAATTTTTAGAGTCTTTAATGCGCTGAAGCCTGCTGCGCCAAAGTAGGATCACAGCTCTTCCCCTCTGTGTGTTAGCATTAGCAGATGAGTAACAAGATAGGATTGTCTTGTTATCCTAGTATCTTACACAGTTCGTTGAAACAGAGATTTCATTTCTTGTATTCCCCCCTCCTTAGGACTCTAACAAGGGTTTACGGGCTCTGGGTCAGAGGCTAGACCTGAGACATAGACACCGTGCTCCACTAATTGCCCCTCTTGTGTGGCCAGTTATTGGTCCAAACCTAAGAGCACTACTTTCTCTTCCTTTAGAATGAATTCTTTCCCAGGAAACTCCACTTCCTATCATGCACAATAATGGAGGACTCATGCCCTGACACTATACATGCAGGCGTGTCTGAATGCCAGTGGTGATTAAAATTTAGGTTCAAGCCAGAATCTTCCACTGCATCGGAAGAATTCTACCCCTTAGTCTCTCTCATTTTTCTTAATCTATTGTCCATTTTTAATGATGCTGGCCATAAAATCAGAGTTGTCTTTACTCTGAGCTTTTAGAAATCTGTTTTTCTAAAATCTTCCATATGTTTTTATAGTGGACATCTGTTGTTTTGCATGTCTCCTCAAGAACACTGCTCCATCAATCCTGCCTTTATTCTCCTATTATCATCAGTTTCCTCTCTCCACTAGATCATTCTACCAACATATAAAATTTTCCCATTAAAAAAACTTCTCTTGACATCCCTCTTCTAGCTACAGCTCCATTTCTCTGTTCTGTTTTATTGCAAAACACAGATATAAACTGTATTGTTTTTTTAAATTTCTTTTTAATGTTTATTTTTGAAAGAGAGAGACAGTGTGCGCAGGAGAAAGGCAGAGACAGAGGGAGACACAGAATCTGAAGCAGGCTCCAGGCTCTGAGCTGTCAGCACAGAGCCCAATGCAGGGCTTGAACCCACAAACTGTGAGATCATGACCTGAGCCAAAGTTGGGGGCTTAACCAACTGAGCCACCCAGGTGCCCCTGTATTGTTGTTTTTGATATTTGTAGCCTCCAAATTCTCTTCTCATGAAGATATCTCTCTTGAACAGACTCTATAGGGTTTTTTCACCTTCAGACATTTAAACTGCTCATGACAAAGCCTCCAAGTAGTTAAATCCAAAGGTCAGTCCTTATTTTCACTTGATCTCTCTCTTTTTAAAAAAATTTTTTTTAATGTTTATTTATTTTTGAGAGAGAGAGAGACAGAGTGTGAGCAGGGGAGGGGCAGAAAGAGAGGGAGACACAGAATCTGAAGCAGACTCCAGGCTCTGAGCTGTCAGCATAGAACCCAACGTGGGGCTCAAACTCTCCAACCATGAGATCATGACCTGAGCTGAAGTTGGACGCTTAACTGACTGAGCCACCCAGGTGTCCCTCACCTGACCTCTCTTTATTTGACAGAGTGATCTCTCCCTCTTTGAAGTATTTTATTCTCTTTCCTTCCAGATATCACATTCTCTTCGATTGCCTCTTATCTTATTGGCTGCTGCTTCTCATCCTCCAGTCTTCTTTAGGGATCCCTTATCATCATCCTGACATGTAAACATTGAAGTACTTCATCCTTGGAGTTCTTTTCTTCTATACTCTCTCTTTCCTTCAGTGATCTCATTCAGTCTCATGTCATTAAATATCATATATATACTGATAAACTCCACAGCCAAGAACTCTTACCTGAATCCTAGACTCATATGTTCCACTGCCATCAATATCTCCACTTTGAATCATAACAAGTATCTCAAATTTCATAAGGATGCAGTGGAACTCCAGTTCTTCCACAAACCTGTTCCTTTCACAATTTTCTCCATCTTAGTTAACTCCAGCCTTCCTGATCACTCTTACCAAAAACCTCAGAGTTATCCTTGATACTTTATTTTACTTCTCCAGCCCTCCCCCCCAATTCATTACCTTGAAAATATATCCAGAATCCAACCACATTTTTTTTAAAGTAGGCTCCATGCCCAGTATGGAAACCAGCATGGGGCTTGAACTCACAACCCTGAGATCAAGACCTGAGGTGAGATCAAGAGTTGGTCGCTTAACTGACTGAACCACCCAAGCACCCCCAGAATCTGACCACTTTTAACCCAGTCCACTGTTATCATTTTGGTCTAAACTATTAATATTTCTAATCTGGATTATTGCACTGATCTCTTACCTAATCTCCTGCTTCTTCCCTTTGGTCTACGTTTTTCAATGTCAGCTAGATGATATCACTACTCTGTTCAAACTCTCCAGTGGCTTCTCGACTCATTAAAATCAAAGTCAATAGCCTTCAAGACATTTTATAATCTTTGACCTCCTCTCCTACTCTTCCCTGGCCCACTTGAGCAAGATAAAAACCCACATATGCACTGCTGTTCCTTCCCCCCTTTTACCCATATATCTACAGAGCTCATTCTCTTATCTGCTTTGGCTCAAATGTCCCCTTCTCAATAAGGGCTTTTCTGATAACCCTACATAAAACTGCAGCAATTCCTATTCCTCTTCCCTGGTATTTTCCTACAGTACATATCTCCACCTGAAATATTACATATTTTATTAATGTAGCTGTTTATTGTCTCTCTCATCCCAACTAGAATGCAAAGTCCAATGAAGCAAGGATTTTTGTTTTTATTATTCATTGTTATGTATCTGGAATCTAAACTAAGCCTACATATAGTAGGCGCTCAGTAAATATTTGTTGAAGCAATGAATCCCCAGCACCTGTAATTCTTGTAGTAGAACCTTAATTTTCCTTTATGGAACGATTCCTTTTCAGTCCATTAGTACTGACTTCAGCTCATCAGCTTCAGACCTAGTATGTGCCTAGTATATTCCTACCCCCACCCCTCACATGGGTCACATAATTGGTTTAGAGATGGGCCCATACCACAAACCTGTCAAATGACTCTCCAATCCCAGAAATCTGTGGAAAATGTTGGGAAAGAGATATCTCTAATGAGCTTGTTAACCTTGAAGGACAGAAGCTCAGAGCTATTGGAGGCCATCTTGCCACTATGAATGGTGACCCTGTCTTAAGAATGAAGACAGTAAGGGCGCCTGGGTGGCGCAGTCGGTTAAGCGTCCGACTTCAGCCAGGTCACGATCTCGCGGTCCGTGAGTTCGAGCCCCGCGTCGGGCTCTGGGCTGATGGCTCGGAGCCTGGAGCCTGCTTCCCATTCTGTGTCTCCCTCTCTCTCTGCCCCTGCCCCGTTCATCCTCTGTCTCTCTCTGTCCCAAAAATAAATAAACGTTGGAAAAAAAAAATTAAAAAAAAAATAATAAAAAAAAAGAATGAAGACAGTAGACAGAAAAGCAAATAATAACAAAAGAAAAATACTGTTACTTGATGACTTATTTTGAAAACCTGGATCCGACTGTGCCTGAGTCCATTTGAATTAGATTTCTGCCACTTACAACTAAAGAATACTAACAAATTCATACTCTACTCCCAGTGTTCAACTCTAATGTGACACTGCCTCTCTTTCTTAATCTTCTTGTAGCTTCTGTATACTTCACTAACTGGTTTTTATTTATTAGTAAAAGTCAATTCCCTAATTGCTTCCTTAGTCTTCTGAGTAATAAAATTATCAGGTAGGAAAGTAAAGAATTTTTTTTTCTAATTCTTTGCCTTTAGTAGAATGGAACATTCGATACACATTGGAAGAGTTGCCATTCCTCCTCTGAATTGCCTCTGTGTCAGTTTTGTAACTGGAATTGGAAAGCAGCTTCTAGAACATCTGTCTGATTAGGTGACAAGCAGCATAATCCTACAATAATATCACTTGCATTTTCCCCTTTTTATATTCAATCAAATTCCTTTCATTATCTCTATCCTGGCACTTTTAGATCTCCTTATAAGTGAACATTATTTTTGAAGTCAGGAAACATTTATTGAATCCAAACTTCATACCTCGTATTTTTCTAGATGCTAGCAATATAAAGACGAAATTTTGTTTTGTTAAATAGCATTATCTTAACACATAGTAGGTCTTTGATAAACATTTGTTGAGTAGGTAAATAAGTGGATACACTGATATGCAGAACTACTTGAATATTCACTGGGTCTATTTCCTCTGAACAAGATTTACCTTTCTGTTGACATATTTTAGTCCATTCCAACAATTCTTGGCAGTGAGATAACAATAATTTTGATTTACAAACTACTAACTGATAATATACACAGTGTTTTATTTATATTACCACTATTCCAGTCAGTAATCTTTGGGTGAATAGGAACAAAAATTTATTCAAGTTAACTTTAATGAAAAGGCTTTATAGTATATTGCAAAGAAGTGTTGTCAAAGCAATCTAAGAACACTCATAAAGAATTGCTGTAATAGTGCCAGAGAGGAGTTCTGGATTCATTGCATTTTTGGATACCTCCAACAGCAGAAATTCATAAATGTGATCCTTATGTATTATTGTTAATTGCCATGACTCAGTGGTATTCTACATGCCCGCCTCCTTGTCTTGTACTCTGGTCAACTGCCACTCCTGGTTCAAGCAGCTCATGGCCAGAGTTACAAAAACATGACATTAAATGGCAGTCGGCACTCAGTGTGGGAATGACTATTGACAGTGGTGGAGATGGTGGTGAATTTAGGGGAATTTAAGCCTTATTTAAAATGGACTGCCAATTGTTGCCAAGTGGGAATACGGATCTATTGTTGCCACAATGTCTGACTTTTTACAAGGAGCTGGAAATCCTGAGCAAAATTTCTTAATTTTTGAAGGATGGCAACTAAGTTTAAAAAAAAAGAAAAAAGCAAAGAAGAAAACCCTGAATGGGCAAATTCTCTGTCTCCCTCTCTCTCTGCCCTCCACTCGCTATCAAAAATAAATGAACATTTTTTT
The DNA here is from genome assembly GCF_018350155.1 of Leopardus geoffroyi. Taxonomy (NCBI): domain Eukaryota; kingdom Metazoa; phylum Chordata; class Mammalia; order Carnivora; family Felidae; genus Leopardus; species Leopardus geoffroyi. The sequence goes on along the minus strand of NC_059341.1, from coordinate 100,767,567 downwards.
AAATCTTAAAAAAAAAGTAAAAGAAGAAGAAAACCCTACATGGACAAATCCTATGCAAAAATGGTTAATTTAGCAGGTCTACCTGCTTATTCTTAGAAAGGTCTACTGATAATTGACCCTTGGCTAGCATTTGGGAACCTGAACTTTGGGAGGGTTCCCACCATTCCTAAAACTGATAAGAGTGACTCACTGTGCCTGAACTGTTTGTACAAACAATATGGTTTATGCCAAGCAAATGCTTTCTTTCTGGAGTCTGGAATTTTGGTACATGCCTGGCAGAAGCTGCCTACATGATCACTCCCCAATAAAATTCTGGGTGCTGAGCCTCTAACGAGCTTCTTGGCTGGCGGCATTCTATGTGTGTTGTCATAACTTATTGCTGGGGGCAACTAGGCACATCATGTGTGACTCTACGGGAAAGGACCCTTGAAAGCTTATGCCTGGTTTACCCTGGACTTTTCCTACCTGCTTTTTTTCCTTCACTGATTTGGCTGCATATCCTTTGCCATGATAAATCATAGCCTTGAGTATGACTATATGCTTAGTCCTGTACGTCCTCCTGGTGAATCATCAAACCTGGGGGTGGTCTTGAGGACTCCTGACACAAGCCCAAACAAAACTTATCTTTGAGCCATGTCCAGTCCACAGGATATTACTTTTTAACTTCTAATCTAAGAATTGGTCATGGGCAGGACAAGCACCGCTCCAAAATGGAGCATTTTTCCATGCCTTATTTCATTTAATCCTCACAACCCTGCAAAATAAACATTTTTATAATCCCATTTTACACATGAGGAAACTGAGACTCAGAGAGCTTAAGCTTGCATTAAGTCAAATAATCTATAAATAAAAGAGTAAGGACTCAAACAGAATTAAATCCCATTTTATTTCCATATTGCCTCTTTGAAATTATATTTCCCTCCTCATGTTAAAATTTCAGAATCACTTTATTTTTCATTTCTTATGCATAGCATTTATATCTCTGGAGCTAAAGGGTTCTTATCACTTTTCTTTCTTGAAATATCTGCCTTTCTCTTATTCCATTCCAATCTTCCCTTCTTGTCAGCCATGAATGAAGCTTTCCGAGCCTGTATGGAAAGTGGAAATAGGCATGGACAAGAGAAGGGAAGGATAACCCAGCAGTTTGGCCCACCTTTGCTGGCCTGTCAGGAATCTCAATAACAGGGTATGAAGTGGTGTGGAGAATGCAGGACTAATTTGGGTCCACATCCAAGAGAGGATATGATGATTATTACTGACTCCTAGACTACAGAGGTTTTTGTCAGCGGGACAATGATAGTTGTTCCAGAGGGATCCATGGTGTTTGAAGCAACTCTCACTCAGCATCTAAGGGACAATGGAATACTTGGGGTATCAGGTTAAGAGGGTAAGAAATGAACAGGCAGGTTGTCAGGGCCCTGGCTGAGGTCCAGGAAAAATTCCAATCTCAGGAAAAATCGACATGAAAAACAGGAATCTGGGTAGAAGCCCCATTCTGTTTTGTTTTTTTTTTTTAACTTTTTTTTTTTTAACGTTTTATTTATTTTTTGAGACAGGGAGAGACAATGACCAAGGGAGGGTCAGAGAGAGGGAGACATAGAATATGAAACAGTCTCCAGGCTCTGAGCTGTCAGCACAGAGCCCGATGCAGGGCTCGAACTCACAGACCACGAGATCATGACCTGAGCCAAAGTGGGACGCCCAACCGACTGAGCCACCCAGGCGCCCCTAGAAGCCCCATTCTAAGACCTGAACTCCTGGAGTCAAAATTTAGGAAGGGAAAATGCAGCTTGATGGCTAAGTATGTACTCTAGAGTCCTCATCTAGTCCACTGACTATCAAGCTTAGAACAGCAAGATGAGTTTGAGCCTCTTTTCTGAGTAGCCTTCTAGGTAAAGATAGAACTAAGTTCATAAAGCTGATCAGACCTGCATCTGGGCAAAAGTGTAGGGAATGGCACTTCTTACCTAAGGTATACACCAAAATAGGTTTCCCTAGCTTTGCAATATTGATACAACACCTCTCTTGAAAGATTCAATGAAAGATACATGAACTCTAAATGATACTCAGAGAGATACCATTTCAATGGACTCTTGAAATTATATATTTTTTAAAAAAGATTTTATTTTGGGGTGAATCACTGGGTGATTCAGTTGGTTAAGAGTCCGACTTGAGCATAGGTCATGATCTCATGGTTTGTGGGTTTGAGCCCTATGTCGGGATCTGTGCTGACAGCTCAGAACCTGGAGCCTGCTTCAGATTCTGTGTCTCCCTCTTTCTCAGCCCCTCCCCTGCTTGCGCTCTCTCTCTCAAAAATAAATAAACATAAAAATTTTTTTTAAATGATTTTATTTTTATGTAATCTCTACACCCAACAGGGGCCTCGAACTCACAACTCTGAGATCAGTCACACGCTTTACCAACTAAGCCAGCTAGGGGCCCTGAGATTATATACTTTTTTAAAATAAAGTATCATATTACCAATGTGAATGATTATTCCCTTACCAAATGTTCTATGGATATTTTAATGCTAGGCAGTCTCAGTTATAAATATCAGGCTTATGAGTATCCTGTGCATTTATGCATCCACTAATACCTGTTGATATCACATGTGGTCACTATGTGCCTTATGGTCATTGTGCAGTCATACTGACTAACATTTGTTGCATATTTATTCTGTAATCTGCACTGTTTATTTACGTGCATTAACTCTTCATTGATCTCAATAACACTATGAGGTAGGTTACATCCATTTTAAAGGGAGAAAACTAAAACACAGAAAAGTTCAGTACTTTTTGTTGTATGTGAAAATGTTCTTAGCTTCAAGCAATAAACAATTTAGAAAGAGAGATCAGACATACCTAAATACAGACAACCAGTCACACTGCCTCCCCATATATTCACCCAAAAGCTACCTTGATCCTAAATATTTCCATCTTCTGTTCTAGTTGGCATTCAAGCTACTCTAATGCCACCTGTTGGCCAGCATGGGAAACTATCTGACTCAGTACCTTTCCTATAATCCTATTCTGGTGGGATTTTGTCCTACATCACCCCCATTTTTTTTTCTAGTTTTAAATATCCACTTTATTCCACACAATACTCAACACATACCATTTACATCTGAAGAAGAGATGGCTTATGATACACCTATGGTAAGACACTTACTCTAAGAAATTTAATCCACCGTGAAATACCAAATGGATGATTTCAGAAACATGAAAGAGTTTCTTTGCTATAGAGAATTCAAGTGAGGAATGGAGATGTGTAAAAAGGTTTCTTAAAGGAAAAAAAGGATGATACTCTGGACACATTTTGTTTTCTGTACCTCACATTCTTCTCCTGCATTGTCTAATGTCCATAATGTTAGGTTGTCACTAAGCTACTGCATGATAAGAGTTCTGTCTTTGTATGAGTCTTGATTCAGTACATTAGGTTCTGTGATGGCTTCATCAAAAGTGGTTTTAGCTATGACACAAAAATAGACACATAGATTAATGGAGCAGAATAGAGAGCCCAGAAATAAACCCATGCATATATGGTCAATTAATCTACATCATGCAAAAGAATAAAATAGGACTAGTTACTTACACCATACACAAAAATGGACTTAAAATGGATTAAAGACCTAAATGTGAGACTTGAAACCATAAAGCTCCTCAAAGAAAACATCGAGCATGATTTATTTGATACTGGCCACAGAAATATTTTTCTATATGGGTCTCCTCTAGCAAGGGAAACAAAAGCAAAAATAAACTGTTGGGATTACATCAAACTAAACAGCTTTTGCACAGCAAAGAAAACCATCAACAAAATGACAAGGTAACCTACTGAATGGGAGAAGATATTTGTAAATTATATATCCAAGAAAGGGTTCATATCCAAAAGATATGAAGAGCTTATATAACTGAATACCAAAAAGGAAAACAACAAATAATCTGACTAAAATAGGCAGAAGACTCATATAGACATTTTTCCAAAGAAGTCATAGAGAATGGCAACAGACACATAAAAAGATGCTCAACATCACTAATCATCAGAGAAATGCAAATCAAAACCATAATGTGATATCATTACCCTACATGTGTCAGAACGACCAGAATCAAAAAGACAAGAAACAAATGTTTGTGAAGAGGTAGAGAAGAAAGAAACCTCACACACTGTTCATGGGAATGTGAATTGGTACAGTAACTATGGAAAACAGTTTGGAGGTTCCTTTAAAAATTAAAAATAGGGGCACCTGGGTGGCTCAGTTGATTAGGCGTCCAACTTCGACTCAGGTCATGATCTCGCGGTCCGTGAGTTCGAGCCCCGCGTCGGGCTCTGGGCTGATGGCTTGGAGCCTGGAGCCTGCTTCCGATTCTGTGTCTCCCTCTCTCTCTGCCCCTCCCTCATCCATGCTCTGTCTCTCTCTGTCTCAAAAATTAAAAAACATTAAAAAAATGTAAAAAAAATAAAAATTAAAAATAGAATTACCATGTGATCCAGAAATTCCGCTACTGGATATTCAAAAGTCTATATGCACCCCTATGTTCTTTGCAGCATTATTTACAGTAGCCAAGATATGGAGGAAACACAAGTGTCCATCAATAGATGAATGGGTAGGGGTGCCTGGGTGGCTCAGTCAGTTAAGCACCAGGCTTCAGCTCAGGTCATGAGCTCTCAGTTCCGTTGGTTCAAGCCCCGTGTGGGGCTCTGTGATGACAGCTTAGAGCCTAGAGCTGTCTAGCCTAGAGCCTAGACAGATCCTCTGTCTCCCACTTGCACTCTCTCAAAAATAAATAAACATTAAAAAAATTAAATTCAAGTTAGTTAACATATAGTGTAGTATTGGTTTCAGGGGTAATATTTAGTGATTCATCACCTACATACAACACCCAGTGCTCATCCCAACAAGTGCCCTCCTTAATGCCCATCACCCTTTTGGCCCATCCCTCCACTCTCCTCTCCTCCAACAACTCTCAGTTTGTTCTCAGTATTTAAGAGTTTCCTATGATTTGCCTCCCTGTTTTTATCTTATTTTTCCTTCCCTTCCCTATGTTCATGTTTCATTTCTTAAATTCCACATATGGGTGAAATCATATGACATGTATCTTTCTCTGACTGACCTATCTTGCTTAGAATAATACACTCAAGTTCCATCCACATTGTTGTAAACGGCAAGATTTCATTCTTTTTGATCACGAAATAATATTCCATTGTGTATATATACCACATCTTCTTTGTCCATTCATCAGTCAATGGACATTTGGGCTTCATTTTATTTATGTTAGAGAGAGAGAGAGAGAGAGTGAGTGGGGGAGAGGGTGAGAGGGTGAGAGGGAGAGAGAGAGAGAGAGAGAGACAGAGAGAGAGACAGAGAGAGAGAGACAGAGAGAATCTTAAGAAGAGTCCACACTTCATGCAGAGCCCAACATGGGGCTTAATCCCATGACCCTGGGATCATGACCTGAGCCAAAATCGGGAGTCAGGACACTAAACCAACTGATCCACCCAGGTGCCCCCAAAAAGCTGACTCTTAAATACAAAGACCAATCTGGTGGTTGCCAGAGGGCAAGTGGGTGGGGAGAATGGGGGGTAGATACGGAGGTTTAAGAGTAACCTATGGTGATGAGCACTGAGTAATGTATAGAAATGCCAAATTATTATGTTATACACCTGAAACTAATATAACACTATATGTTAATAATACTTCAATAAAACAACAACAACGACAACAACAAAAGTGTTGCCAGTGTGCAGGCAAGTTCTGGGTTATTAAGTATCTCATAGTAAAGTACAGAAAAGTTAAGAGTCAACCCAAGGTGGATGGGTGTGTGGGTTGCATCTCTTTATTGTTTATATCAATGCCTTTTGGGAAGCTTCTCCAGAATTATCTATAGTTTGTTTTCTGTTTTCACCATGTGCAACAAAGTTTTCTAGAAGTAAACTCCATTTTCAGATAAAAGACTTTTCTTTTTGGATTAGTTGCATTGGCTGTTAAGTGTTTATCCAACAACTGCAGGACAGTGGTGCAGATGGATCTCAGTTCAGACTTTACTTTCTCCCAGTAGTTCTTAATTAGTAGCAACTTCTTATCAGACGTGTTGTTCTGCTCTATGTTCAAGAAGATCCTCCAGGGGCACCTGAAGCCCCTGAAGATGTTCTTATAGGCCACCTAGAGCAGACTCCATAATGGCCTTCATGCAGGTGGGTATGTTGGAGCATTCAGCCTGCTCGGCCAGCTTCACCTTCTGGATCACTCTTTGTTCTCTTTGGTGTGCAGGCTGCATTCAGGGCTGGTGGGGCTCCAGGACGAGGACACAGAGGAGAGCGAGGGCAAGGCACTGAGGGAGTAAGCACTGATAAGATATGGAAGAGTCCTCCTCAAGAGCATTCTCATCTCTGCAGCCACTTTGATCTACCTTTGGCTTTAGCAGAGGACCCTCCTGGAGGCAAGAGGCAGGCTGTGGCCTACACACCATTTTTAACTGGTCTTTCTTTTCAGTTCCAATTCTTGGCTTACTCACAGAAAAATTTCACTCCCACTTTCTTTGCTCCATTTGCAAACTCAGTACTTCCCATGTGTCTACCACCTTGAGGATCATGCTCTTGACCTTCCTGCAGAAGAGTCCCAATACTGGGGGTAAAATCAATGATAACAGAAAACTTGACTCCAATGTGTTTAAAAGTTGTTCACATTCCCTCTCAGACTCATCATGAAGTCCTCAGTGACCACTTCATTCTCTTTCACTTAAATCCATATTTTGCTAAATACCAACATTCAAGATAAAGATTTCTCATCCATCTAGTCTTAGGATATTAGAGTTGGAGGGAGCCACAGAGACCATTTGGAACTTAACCCTTCTGTTTAAGGTTCTACTCTGTTTGCCACCTAAAATCCATTTCATAGGGAGCCTTTTATTTATTGTGTGACTGGGTCTCCTTCCTGATTCTACATTTTTCTCCACAGCCCCTGCTGTCATTCATAAAGGAAGGCCTATGTTGGTAGCTAGGATGGGCTCCTTCAATAATTAGGCATGCCATGCCTCTGGCAGGTCTCACTTCTTTGTTGTTGTGCTATTGGTTTATTTACATTACATTCTATTATGTCAATGACATTTAAATCCTGGAAGTTTGTATTTATAAACAGAAGCCAGTACATTCCTGGAAAAATACTATATATATATGTATATACATATATATATACACACATACAGTCTGTACACACACACACACACATATATATACATATATATATACACACACACACATATATATAACAAAAACAAGATACAATTAACAGTTAATATGATAGTTGGGTAGCTTAATGAACATCTTGCTTCTCTGAGGTCTCACCTGGGATTTTAGAGTGAAGTATATCCAGAGGCTGCCAGTGGCAATTTATGAAGGAGCTGTAGAGTTCTACACGCTTCACCATAAACTCTTTAATTCCTCAATATTCAAATGAAGATTTGGATCTTCTAGTAGCTTTTCATCTTAGTTTTCATCCAAGATCTGTGGTTTCCTCAGGTGTAACTGAAGATTTAGCTGGGTGTCTTGAGTAATAAGGTGGTATCCAGCTCCATCTACTACAGCCACAGCTGTAGCCGGAAAAAGGACAATAGCTACGCTGTTGCTCAAATCATTTGCCAAAGAGGCAATCCTGTCAGGGCTAGAACTTGGCTTCACTCTTTGCTAATACCAGTTATAATTATTTTGTTGACTGACGCCAAAACCTGCACAACTCTCCTGTCCTTCCATTAGACAGGAGTTAACCATGAGATGGATTAACTGGTAGGCTTCCATGGCCCCAATTCCCCACTCCTCTTGTTACACTAGGGACGCCAAGAGTGGCACAAAGGATGGCAAAGCTGTCAGCTGTTCTGAGCTTAGGGTTTCAGCATTATTTCCCACTAACGCCCTCTAAGTAGTTTCTAAGAAGAAAAAATACGTATCTCCTTTATTGAAGGCTTTCTTCTCATATCCTATTATTTTTGGCAATGGCAGAGCTGAAAGGGACCTAGAAATTGCTGGTCCCATAATTTCAGGGATGTCCTCTCCCCAATTCTTTAATATTGACCTTTGACAGTTCCTCAGTCTAATATAAAGTGCTTTGCAAAATCAGCTTTAGGGCTCCCCTTCTAACCAAACTTCAGCCTCCCATCCTAAATAGAACTTCTAATAGAACTCCCATCCTAAATAGAACTATCCATCCTAAATAGAACTTCTGGACATGCCATTGTCTCCTGGAGACCTTTATCAGGGCAATGACTCAAAGCAGGAGTTTGCGGTTTTTCCTGAAGGCCACATTCTATCCTTTGAAGCCCTCATTCTTCTAAACTGAATAGAATTAGAGGTACCTCAATCTTCTCTACATGGTTTGCATATCTGCAGGAGCAAGAGAACCCTGCCCCATAGCCTGGCTTCTCGGCTAGCTCATGGGTCATGTTCTTCAGAGTTTGTAGTATGTGGTTAGGGCATTTCTTAGTTTCAGTGTGGACAAAGTTCCCTTCTCTAATTGGCTTCTTTCAGTTCCTTTTAGTAGGTATGGAATGGGAAGGAATTTTTTTTTTTTTTTTGGGACAGAGAGAGGCAGAGCACGAACGGGGGAGGGGCAGAGAGAGAGGGAGACACAGAACCGGAAACAGGCTCCAGGCTCTGAGCCATCAGCCCAGAGCCTGACGCGGGGCTCGAACTCACGGACCGCGAGATCGTGACCTGGCTGAAGTCGGACGCTTAACCGACTGCGCCACCCAGGCGCCCCAGGAATTTTTTTTTTTTTTAATTTTTTTTTTTTTCAACGTTTATTTATTTTTGGGACAGAGAGAGACAGAGCATGAACGGGGGAGGGGCAGAGAGAGGGAGACACAGAATCGGAAACAGGCTCCAGGCTCCGAGCCATCAGCCCAGAGCCCGACGCGGGGCTCGAACCCACGGACCGCGAGATCGTGACCTGGCTGAAGCCGGACGCTCAACCGACTGCGCCACCCAGGCGCCCCCAGGAATTTTTTTTTTAATGTACTTTTTCCACAGCCTTTCTTACCCTTTCATTTTACAAGTGAAGAAATTGAGAGCCAGAGAGATAAAATGATTTGGTTGGATTCATACAGACAGAGAAGAGCAGAACAAAGGACTGAACCCAGGGTACTTGCTTCATAGACAAACACTTTATTTACCTGTTTGACTTTAAAAAAATGTTTTATGTATTTTGATAGAGAGTGTGCGTGCATGCATGTGTGAGTGGGGGAGGGGCAGAGAGAGAGACTCTTAAGCAGGCTTCACACTCCGTGAAGAGCCTGGCATGAGACCAGATCACAGGACCCTGGGATCATGACCTGAGCCAAAATCAAGAGTCAGGTGTTTAACCCACTGAACTATCTAGGTGCCCCTGACCCGTTTTATTTAAAAATTAATATTGTAACTGTTTTTATTGTGAAATATTTAATATTCAACTACATTATGGATTCAGTTAATGACATCATCTCAGAAATGAATCCTTATTTAAATCAACTTTTCCTATGGGAAACTACATTTTTAAATCCAAATATTCAATTTCCTTGGTGTCAGTCAATTCATGCCAGTAAAATACTATAGACTGGTGGCTTAAACAACAGACATTTATTTCTCACAGTTCTGGAATCAGGGGATTCCAAGATCAAGGTTGGTAGATTCCACGGTTTGTGGATGGTTCCTTCTTGCTGTGTCTTCATATGGGGGTTGAGGAGTTAGGGGAGAGAGAGAGGAGCACAAACACTAATCTCATCATGAGAACCCCACCCTCACGTGGTCTGTAAGTAGACGTTTCTGACTATTTCCTAAACTGTCCTTTCCTTGAGCTCTTATTTACAGTATGGGCCTGGGCTTGTCCTTCTCCTGTGTATACGGTTACCCTGTTTCATCTAAACTGTCAACTCTTTGAAAGTAATTATTACCGTATTATTGAGATTTTTTAGTAGTTCTGCAAAAACATATATGATCATTAAAATTAAACAAAGTGCAAAATTTGTTAGAGATCACATTTAAATAAAATGATTGAAATTTGAAGAGAAAATGTAAACAACAGAACTTTTTTTTCAGAGAGTAATTAACCTTTGTATGAAATGGAGGAATGGACTAAGTCACTTGCTGAGGTTCCTTTTGGACCTAGGATTCCATCATGACCTTATTAGCAATGGAGTGGCAGAAAGCAATGGGATAGCCGATCTGGGCAGGCTTGTGACTTGCTTATAGTCAAAAGGATATGGTGGAAGTGACACTATATGACTTCCAAGGCTAGGTCATTAAAGGTGATGCAGTTTCTGTCCTTTTGGCTGGAACACTCTGGTTTTATAGCCCTAAAGTGCCCCTAATACTGTTAAAGCTTGTCACTGTCTGATGTCACTAGCATGAGAGTCCCTGAGCCTGACTCACAGAAACCATAATAAAATGACTACTGTTGTTTTACTCCACTAAGCTGGAGGTGGTTTATTACAAAGCACTGTGACGAGGGCAAGTAAGTTAATATTACTGGAAGAAACAAACAAGGACTGGGAAGACCTGGGAGGGAAAGAAGTAAAAACGAGAGAAGTCTGCACTTCGGTAGTTTTTAAAGAGCTAATTACAGCATATGTCATATAGAGAACGGATTTGTTTGTGTATGTGGCGGGGGTGGGGGGGTGGTGAGTGTACACAAGCACTCATGGATATGTGCCCAGTCGGGGAGGAGGGTACCAATCTGCATGCTCTACTTTGGGAACTTAAACAAAAAAAAAGATTATCTAAGAATTCTATTTTCATATGGACCCGAAAGTCTACAAGAAGAAAGTATGAGGATTTGAAATTGATATCATAGTATTTTCCACAACTAATACTTAGTTGTGACAAGTTGTGATACAAGACAGTCTTATTACAAGACAGTGATGAGACAAAAATTATACCCACCCTGACTTTGGTTTTGTCTTTTTAAAACTGGCCTTTAAAATTACCCCACCTACTCTCAAGAGGATCCCTGAGGTGTTGAGAATAACTGCACTGGAACCTCTCCCCTAGCCTCAGTCCTCTGTCTCATGCCCATCCCATGTCCATTCTTTAGTAGAGGTACTGCTGTGACTAAGATTCCAGGCTCTAGAAAGACTGCCTGGTTTTGAATTATGGCTTCTCCATCCACTAGTTAGGTGGCTTTAAAATTCCAACAATTGGGATATTCCTTTTAAAGAAAGAAAAAATCAAGGGAATTGCCCAGAATCTACCCGCCCCAGAGAAAGAGGGACCGGTTAAGAATAAGCTTCAATGAGTAAGAGACTTAAAAAATATAAACATACAGGATGTTATAAGCTGCCATACAATGAACTTCATTCTGAATCTAAAAGTTAACCTAGAAAAATAATGAAGGAAAGAAATCTCACTTTGTAAGAAATCAAGAAAAGTAAGAGAGTTCTCTATATTGACTGGAAGAAAATGAAGAAATTAGATTCTGAATCAGATTACCTTTTTGTATATAATATGTGTACCAAGATTTCCTCAAATACAGTACAAAAGTTTTGTGCTTTAATTGCATGGCTAAGATAAAACAGGCAGATGACCCAGTATGGACCAAGAGTAATAAAGGAGAAGACAAAATCTATTCTTTGGATAGATATGGCAAAAATAAAAACAACACCTGCATTTGAGAAATTGTAGGCAACCTCCATTTAAGGGATACCTTTGACTGGTTTCACCAAAGATACAAGGCCTCAATTCACCAGCAACATAGCTCCCTTCCTTCCTTTGTGTTGCTCAGGCCTAGGCTATGTACAAAACAAACAATTCTGGAACCAAGCAGATCTCTAAAATCCAGGAGACACCATTCAAGCACACGAGATAAGATAAATATTTGGATATGTACACAAAAGCCAGTCTGTTTTCCTGATAAAATGATTTTGCAGAGTTTTATGCTTTTCTAAGAGACTACGAAAATCAAATTATTTTTTCTTCAAGTAGCACTCATACTCAGCCTCCTAAGACCCTGATAAGCAGCTAGTTTATAATACAGATATGAAAACCCCTGTCTTTTAATATTCTTTGGGAAATAACAGGAAGTAAAGATCCATGGAATTAAAATACTTTCCCCAGTACTAGGGATGGAAAGTATGAAAATTTATTTCATTTCATTTATTTAATGAAAATAAACTGAGTGATAACAATTAAGGTGATAACAATTAAGGTAAGTTTGAAATGGGGAGTAGTTGCAACCTTGACTGGTCCCAGTTAATGAGACAAAGCTCTCACCTATTTGAATAAGGAAACCAAGAGTCAAAGATGTGTTATTCATTTGTGCATAGGGGAAAAAGACATGCTAAAACTCTTCTTAACAAAGAACCTCATAAATATTCAATTACCTTTTAAAAAGTAGAGAGGTCACTAACATTTTTTTTTAATGTTTACTCATTTTTGAGAGATAGAGAGACAGAGCACAGGTGGGGGAAGGGCAGAGAGAGAGGGAGACACAGAATCAGAAGCAGGTTCCAGGCTATGAGCTGTCAGCACAGAGCCAGATGTGGGGCTCAAACTCATGAACTGTGAGATCATGACCTGAGCCGAAGTTGGATGCTTAACTGACTGAGCCACCCAGGTGCCCCCAGAGATGTCATTTTTAAAATAATTACTGGGGAAGCAAATTATTAAGATAACCAGTTAGACCTGCAGACTGTTGCAGGTTGTAGAGAACTTTTCAACCTCTCAGGTCTGGCTGCCTTTAAAAGACTCCTTTGTATAAATACCTTTCAAAGAGAGTTTTATAACAACAGAAAACAGTTAGGTATTATGTTTTTATATGAGTGTCCCCAAACTGAACAGGAAAATTAGACTGATACTTTTCTGAACATTCTAGATTCAACCTTTTATCAGAAATACCTTTATACTGCTGAACAATGTCTGCTTCTCTATAATAAAAGAAAGAACACTTCTCGCCTTCTTTGTTTTTCTGAAAAATTCCAGGGATACTTAGCAGGAAAAGGGCAAAACTTAAAGTTTAAGTTTGTTAGAACTTCTGGCAGCAACTGATAGAGACCCAGCCGAGCTACATAGAAAGGGAAAATGGCAGAGATGCAGGACCAGGGCCCCAAGCACCAATGGGAAATCAAAAGAGGCTCTCTACCCTAGGTCTCTGCTTCCCCTCCAAGTCTTCATTCTTCTCTCTTCCTGCACACTAGCTGTCTCTCTAGGCCACAGGACAGAAAATACCCACCATCAACAACTCCTTTTCTAGAGTTCAAGACAGCTGAAATCCTCAGGATTCCAAATCCCCAGGGAAGGAGTCTCACTGGCCCATCTTGATCCCCAGGGTGAGTGTATGTCCCTCATTCTTGCAAAATGATTCCATTCCAGGTGATTGCCTTTATATATTTCATAGGTTAAGTAACCCTATTACATTGGAAATATAATAAACTCTGTATCAGCACATTTCAAGCTATTATCATTGCCTATTTGTGATGGTGTTTTCAGAGCAGTAATAACAAGCTCACTCAAATAAACTAGTGTTTCCATTTCAACTGATTTATTTGCAAGAAACAAGTTTATATGCTAATATGCAATTCTGATTCACATGAACTATCCATTAAAAAGTTAGAAGTGTCTTTTTAAGCTCATAAGCACTGAGAAGCGATGGTCTTACCTTGCCTTATGAAGAGAAACAAGGGAGAAAACTTGGGGAGTAAAAGATATTGTTCAATTTACCAAAGTCTGAGTATGGATGTTTGATTTTTATCAGATGATCTATTTTCTTCTATTTTATCATAATAATCTATTTCTCTAATTTCATAAAAATAGATACGAGATAAGCACTATTTAGGAACCACTCAGTAAAAAGCTGGTGTTGCCTATGCTTTCCATCTGTAGGAGAATTTGGAATATAAAGAATTGAAGAAAATTTTGATTACTCAAGAAAATGCCCATTTATTCAATTGACAAATATCTATTATGTTTTTGCTATTGTCTGGTGCTTGGCATACAGTGACCAACAAAACAGACAAATTCCTTTCCCTTTCAGAGATTACATCTAGTGGGAGAGACAGTTAATAAACAAGTAAATCCATAAAATTATGTCAGGTGGTGATAAGAAATATAAAGGAAAATAAAAACAGTATGAAGGGAAAGAGTGCAAGAGGTTCTAGTTTAAATAGAGTGAATGGTCAAGGAAGCCTCTTTGAGGTGATACTTGACAAGAATCTAAAGGAAATAAAAGGAGTAAACTATGTTAATATTTGGGAGATAATGAGTTTTGAAATTCTGACTGTGGTTGATTCCCAAACAGAATCCAACAAGCTTCTTAAAGTCATCAAGTGAATTTTCCTACAGGACAATCTTAGTTTAGGCAGTGAATGTACTGGTTCATGTGCTCTCCATCAGCTCTGCCACTGCAATCTCTGGTTCTGCCCCCACCATCATTCTCTTGTTCATCTTGGGCTACAAAACACCACCAACAATACTAAGTTCCTCGGTTCTTTACAAGACTTTCTGGAGAATGGCACAACTCTTTCAGCCAACCTTTAGATGGTCATCTTAAGAGTGGTAAGGGTGGAGTAAGGGGACGTGTATATGTATGCATCTTTTTTATTCTCATCCCTTTATCTCTATCAGCTGCCCAGACAAACCTGACAAATAAATATACAATGAAGTCATAGTGTACTTATATACAAGCAACTTCAAAATAAGCTCCCAAAGTGAGTTCCCCTCCCCCATCCTAATATCTTCAAACACACAAACACAAAATCAAATGCTGTTCCCAATGTCCCCAAATGGAAATTCTGGCACCAATACTGACTGGCCTCATATGGTTAAAGCTCATTTGGCTCTCACTAGCTAGCTTTCCCTACTGAATTTACAGTTCCCATGTTGTCGTAAGCTGGGACCCCAGGAGCCAACTCTAAGACTAAGTTAATGTGTATGATGTTCATTAAGGGATGCCTTGGGATCAGCAACTGTGGAAGGGAAGGCAAGGAAGCAAGAGTAGACAGAGGGAGAAGTTGATGCTGCTGTGATGTGGTCCCAATGACAGGCTGACCTGATGCTACAGGGAACTCTAGAGCTGGAATGGTCCTTCTGCACTGCCCAAGGTGGGCCAAAAAGAGTAGATCTTTATACTCCCACACTGATCAATTATTTTGAAGAAGCCCAAGCCACAGAGAAAGGACATGTATACATGTTTAGCCAAAAGCCCTTGCTGAGGTCCCAGTCAACAGCCCACATCTCCTGTACACATGTGGGTGCAGAAGCCTCAAGATGACTCTAGCTCCAGCCACAGTCTGACTGCAGCCACAAGAGCCTGCGCTTAACTGAGTCTAGTTAGCCTCCAAAGCCATGAGTGATGATGATAATAATAATAAATAAATAGGCTATTGTTCTGGGCAACTGAGTTGAGGTGGTTTATTACACACAGCTATTGATAATTAGAACAGTGACGAATTCTACTAAGAAACTGAGGCAGCTTTTTCTTAACATCTTCTAGTAAAAGCACTTAGTATTATTGTCTTCAGATCTAACCATCATCCTAAAGTTCTCTTCACAATTTCTCTCAAGAGACTTTCATACCTTCAAAATAAGATCCTAAGATCTGCCTTTAACCTCTCTGAGGTAAACAAGCAAATAATTTTCCTGTCTTAGGTAGGATGTAGATTATGACTCTAAGGACACTAAAGTAACAACTTATTTTCTGTTGACAGAAACTGTGCTACACTACAGAACCAAGTAGCTGCATCCAATGGAATTACTGCAGTTTATTGCTTTTCCTTTTATCTCTTCACATTTACTAGTTCATTCTGAGACTCTGTTTTAATATGTAGGAAGCCAATGCTAAATACCTTAAAGGAAAAAAACAGTCAACAGTGAAAGAAAAAATTTTTTTTCAAGTTCATGGAAGTCGCTGAAGGATTTAAAAAGAATATCATGTTCTGATTTACAATTTCTTAAATGTTTATTTCTGAGAGACAGAGAGAGAGAGAGAGAGAGAGAGAGAGAGAGAGAGAGAGAGACTGCAAACAGGGGAGGGGCAGAGAGAGAGAGAGAGAGGGAAAGACAGAATCCGAAGGAGGCTCTAGGCTCTGAGCTGTCAGCCCAGAGCCCGACATGGGGCTTGACCTCATGAACTGCATGAACCACAGGAACCATGAGATGGTGACCTGAGCCAAAGTCAGAAGCTTAACCAACTGAGCCACCAAGGCGGGGCGCCCCTGATTTACATTTTTAAAACTATGCTGTTTCTGTTGTGTGAAGAATAGAAAGGCGATGCCATAGGAGGGCTATGGCAATCATCCCACAGAAAGATGATAAGACAAAAATCAGTAGGATTGGGGCACCTGGGTGGTTCAGTTGGTTAAGTGCTTGGCTCTGGATTTCTTCAGCTCAGGTCATGATCTCATGGTTTGTGAGTTCAAGCCCAGTGCTGGGCTCTGGGCTGACAGTGTGGAGCCCTGCTTCGGATTTCCTCTCTCTGTCTCTGTCTCTGTCTCTCTCTCTCAGAATAAATAAATAAACAAAAAAATCAGTAGGATTGATGATGACTTCAATATAGAAATCAGGAAATGTGAAATTATCAAGGGTTTCTGAAATGAGCAGCTGGAAGAAAAAGCTAAAAGAGAAGTGGAGGGGAAGGAAAGATTCAAAGTTCAGTTTCAGCCATGTTCAAATTCAGATGTTTCCATAATGAAAATATCAGAAAAGAACACTCAGATAATGCCCTCTGGAACCCAAAGAAAGGTGTGGGCTGGAGTGGGGAAAATAAGAGAACAATCCAGTTTGCAAATGTGCTCCTGCATTTGTTGTTTAATCAAAGTGCTTTCAATTTCATTTAGAATCTTCAAAAATTATTGTTCAGTCTTATAGAAATGAAGATGTGCCTTATTTGTAAGGTTGCTGTGAAATGTCTGCCATCTGGTGGACATAAATAAATATAAATTTAGATGTAAATTTTTCTCATCCAATGGAATAGAAACATTACTGCCAAGTTGACCAACATAAGTCTTTCTAATATCACTGTCTTGCTAACAAACATTTACATCTTTGTATTTCTCATTAGGGAAAACATTTAAACCTAAATCACATCAAAGTATACAGTACTGGAAAGATTTATAAGAGGAATCCTTAGTTTGATAAAATATTAAAACCAAACACACGTATAATTCCAAAAACTGGATTTTCTAAGAACTACCTTGGAAAAAAAATGTAGCCTTTTGGCTCTTTAACAAAAAATAAATTAATATTTATCTTTCCCCCAGATCACAGTCAGTGGGTGCTGGGGAGCTGGCTTCCATAGGCTCATGAGAGCTGACTGTGCACATCTCTTCCCAACTCTAAGTTCAGTGATTTCAGGTTGGTAACTTGAAACTGGCCATGGTGGGGGTATTTTTGCTACAGAAATCAGGAGATACTTGAAATCAGAGTTGTTGGTTTTTTTGTTTTTGCTTTTATTTCAGAAAATCAGTTTAGCAGCATATTATACATACCTCTGTTCTCCCTTGAGTCTACCAATTAAAAAAAAAAAAGCATTCCATGAAGCAGTAAGTTTCTACTTAAATACACATTTCCAAATTTTGGAACACTATGGAATTTTTTAGGAAATACTATTTGAGTTTTATATTTTTCTTTAGTTGGAGGAGACCAGAGTGAACTTTTAAAAGGTTATTCATTATTAAAATTATTGCATAAAGGTAATAGATCTCAAATTGTAGTCTTTACCAGTCCTGGCATTTGGATTCCTTGTACTGATGATCGTCAGCTAATAGGAGTGATGATTAACTACATAGCTCCAAAATTGGGATCAGAAACCTAAATGCTCTATATGCTTTGAGACCTTCCTTTTAGAGGGGTGAACTCAAAGGATAGAAGTTCTTATTTGTCTGATGACTCAGAAACAGTCCCTCTGATATTTTCTGAGAGCACTGTGATCAGCTTACCTTTGCCTCAGGTGACATTGCCTTAAAGAGGCGTTTTAAACCATAAATGTGAGGTAATTCATTTCTTACAATCCAATCTCTTGTTAACACATAAGGACAACTCCTACACATAAAGCTATTGGACCAGGGTCTTTATGTTCAGGTTCTCTACCATGCCATTTTCTAAAATGGGATTTTCAGACCTTGTGAATTCCATAACCCTCAGATCAAAGAAAAAGCAGCTTTCTGCTTTCTGAAACAGAAATGAATAGGCCTGTTTCATGTCAGCTGAGGTTCAATATGGCAGAGAAATTCTGTTTAGTGGAAGAATTCATAGGGTCTTTCGATTAGCCTTCAGTGGTAACAAGTGATAGTATTTCATAATAGGTGCAAATGGATTGAGATGGGGATTTGAACAGAAAGGGTATTTGAGTTGGATCATGTTATGAGGCAATGGAGATGTCCAGCATTACTGGTCATTAAAAATAACAATTAGAGGGGTGCCTGGCTGGCTCAGTGTGCAACTCTTGATCTTAGAGGTGTGAGTTCGAGCCCTCTGTTGGGTGTAGAAATTGCTTAAAAATAAAATCTTAAAAAAAATTTTTTTAAGTAGTAATTAGAAAAGTTTTACCAATGTAATGCATTCCCACCAAGTAGCTTCAACTTTCACTTTCTTGAGGGCAGCAATTTTGGTATCTCCTACACCTAGCATAAAACCTCAAAAGATATTTGTTTGTTATGCAGGTAAAAGTGAATGCATTGTTAATTTAATGCCTATTTCCCCCCAGGAGACTGCAAGTTCCATTAGTTCAGGGATCATATCTGTCTTATAAACACTGTATCCTCAGTGCTGGCATATAGTAGGGAATTTATACATATTGATTGAATGAACTAAAAGAATATAGATATTAGGTATGATACATAGATACTGGATCCAATGCAGATACATTTAAATTTGTTTTGCAGGTATTCTGGCTTATCAGAATGCCATTTTGTCTTTTATAGGTGATTATATAAAAGCAATTAGGAGGCCTAATTTAACCATCTCATGATATACAGGATTCTGATTTTGCAGGGTCTGAATTTAGTGTAATAAGGAAATTTTCTTAGTTTCCTCATGTCAGACACTAGTTGAGGAAAAAACAATTCACCCACAATGTTCTTGGAGTAACTCTTTCTACTTTTTTTTTTTTAATGTTATTTTTGAGAGGGAGGGGGAGGGGGAGAGGAAAGGAGGGAGGGGGACAGAGAGAGAGAGAGGGGAAGAGAGCGGGAGAGAAGGAGGGAGAGAGGGAGACAGAATGTGAATGGGGAAAGGGCAGAAAGAGAGGGGGATAGAGGATTCAAAGTGGGCTTTTGCTGACAGCAGGGAGCCTAATGTAGGGTTCTAACTCACAAACCGGGAGATCATGACCTGAGCCAAAGTTGCACACTTAACCTACTGAGCCACCCAGGTACCTCCTCCTACTCTCCTTTAGAGAACATGAGATCTGTGGTTCCCCTGAGTTACTCAAACCATTGTGCTTTCCTTCCCTTTTCTTTTCACAGACTGAAGGACCCTGATCTCCACCTCATGTCTAAGACTTTCCATGAGACTTTCTTTGAAAACTGTCAAATTAAATAACTGGTATGTTTTTGCAATACAAAATGTTACCCATTCAACCCTAGGGATAACAGGGAGTAAAAGCCATAATTATAATAATCCAATTAAAAGTGGGCAAAAAATCTAAATAGACATTTTTCTAAAGAAGATACATGAAAGGCCAACAAGTACATGAAAAGATGTTCAACAGCATTAATCATTAAGGAAATGCAAATGAAAACCACAGTGAGATCTCTCCTCAAGCTTGTTAGAATAGCTATCACCAAAAAGACAAGAGATAACAAATGCTGGCAAGGATGTGGGAAAAGGGGAAAACTTGTGCTCTGTTGGTGAGACTGTAAACTGGTACAACCACTATGAAAAACAGTATGGAGATTTCTCAAAAAATTAAAAATAGAAATACCATTTGATCGAGCAATTTCACTTCTGGGAATACATTGAAAGAAACAAAAACACTAACTCAAAAGGATATCTGTACCCCTATTTTCATCATAGCATTGTTTGTAATAGCCAAGATATGGAAACAACCTAAGTGTCCATCAGTAGATGAATGGATAAAGAAACTGTGGTATCTATATACAACAGAATTGTATTTAGCCATAAAAATGAGGGAATCCCGCCATTTGGGACAACATGGGTGGACCTTGAGGACATTATGTTATGGGAAATTAGTCAGACAGATTAAGACAAACACCGTAAGGGAGTGCCTGAGTGGCTCAGTTGGTTAAGCATCCGACTTCGGGTCTGGTCACGATCTCATGGTTCATGATTTCAAGCCCTACGTCGGGCTCTGTGCTGACAGCTCAGAGCTGGAGCCTGCTATGTATCCTGTCTCTCTTTCAGCCCCTTCCCTGCTCTCACTCTCTGTCTCTCTCTCTCCAAAATAAATAAACATTAAAAATATTTTTTAAAAAAGACAAATACTGAAAGACCTCACTTACATGCAGAATCTTTTTAAAAAATCAAACACATAAAAAAAAAAAAAAAGATCATATTTGTGGTTACCAGAGGCAGGGAGTAACGAGAGGGGAATTGAAGGAAGATGGTCCAGTTATAAGATAAATTAGTACTAGGGATGTGACATACAGCATGCTGACTATAGTCAACATAGCTGTGTGATAAATGGGAAAATTGTTCAAAGAGTTCTTATCACCAAAGGAGAAAAAAAATTTTTTTTACTTTCTCCTTTTATTTTATGTATATAAGATGATGGATGCTAACTAAACTTATTGCAGTAATAATTTAATAACATAATCTTTATGCTATAACCTTAAACTTATACAGTGATGTTATGTCAAATATATCTCAATAAAATTGTAAGAAAAAAAAAGAGTCCCTGAGTACAAGCCTTTCTTAAGATAGATGTCCTAAGCAAGAATTACATGAATCTCTGGATGCAATCAGATAGTAAAAACCAATACTCCATGCTAAAAGGTACTACTTCCTTTTCATTTTGTGAAAAGGAAAAAGCACAAGGGCAAGTAAATACTTTAGCCATATAGAGTAGAAGAAACAAGAACTTTGAAACTGTACAGAACCTGGTTTTAAATGTCATTCTCGTTTGCCCTTGAGAAAGTTACTGAGCCTCTTTGCACCTTGATTTCTCTTATGAAAATCCAATTAAAAATATCTAAGTGTGGTTGTGAGGATCAACTGACACCATTTAGCATAATAAAGAACAATACAAATCATTCAATAAACATGTATCACTTTATTACAGATGTCTTTGTGATATATGGACCACAGAAAAGCTACAGATGTCTACAGAGAAACTCTACAGAGAATTAAAATACTGAGTGCATCTTCCCCTTTGTGTTTATATTGTAAAGAGACAATATAAAGCCAGTCCAGCTCTCACCACCATTTTCTAACATCCTACTATCTATTACCTTTCAGTTCTTGTAAGTGCTATAAAATTAGTTTCCCCTTGAGGATAGCCACTTATATGCCTAATAACCACAATCTTCTAATATGTGTTAGGTTCCAGTTCCTGTAAGTGCAACAAAATTAGTTCCCCCTTGAGTATGCTACTTATTTGCCTAATAGGTAGAGAACTGAACACAACATTTTGCCTCACACAAACTGTTCCTCTTTCTGACTTCCTGATTCCTGTGAATAACATCAAACATTTCCCAGTAACTCGTGCTTGAAGCTCTAATCATTTTTTTCACAACCATTTCTCCCTCACCACCACTTAACTGATCATAGTTCCCACAGTATTTTCAAACTCTATTTCTACCTATTTCCCCTTCTAGGGTCACCATCCTAGTTCAGGCCTCCAACCCGGTTTTCTTGCCTCAAGTCCCTTTTTGCCATCAAATTCTTTTCATCTCTAGTTCCCAAATAAATCTTAAGCAAATAATGCTTCTGATTTATTGAATCAGAAAATTGAACCTGTTTTACCCCATTACCCCATTACCTCTGCCTCTGCTGAAACACCTCTGGTGGCTCCTCATTGCTTACCAAACTCTAGGCTTTCAACATCTTCCACAAGATGACCCCTTACTACCTTTCTGACCTTATCTTTAATTACTCCTTTATTTGCATCCATCTTGCCTCTTCCCAAGAAGTCCCTGTGCCTTTTTACCTTCATACATCTATTATTGTTTCTCATACTTTGAAAAGCCTACAATCTCATTTCACCTGTCCAACTCATGTCACTCTTTAAGGCCAAACCAAATGCCATCTCTCTAGCAAGTGAAATAGTAGATTACAGAAAATTCATTTTAAAATCGATGAATTTATTTAATTCATTAAACACATACAATGAAATAAAATCCTACCCTGAAGGATTAGGTTTGTTCCTGGCAACAAGATTAAGAATTAAAATGAAATCATTAGAAAATTAGTGTGGGGGTTTGACTAGTTAGACAAAAATAGAGGCCAGGAGTCTTTATTTTGGCAAGAAGAACGGAGGGTTAGAAATGGGGGACTGAGCTAGAGCCAGAATAGACTATGATGGGTTATGATTACCAGTTAAGTTGGTGAGAACAGTTAGGCCAGTATTGGTTACAATAGCATAGACTCGTCTGAGAGTGTGAAAAGTTGTGCATAAATGCAAATTATGTGAAAATGGATTGCTACCACACTTACAAGTTAGGTTCGCTTATGGCCAGCAGTTCTCAAAATGTGGTCTGTGGACGACATGAAGTCCCTGAAAACCTTTCAAGTAACCGCAGGGTCAAAACTATTTACAAAATAATACTAAGACATTACTTGCCTTGCAAACTGTGTTGACATTTGTACTATAATTCGAAGGCAATGGTGGTAAAATTGCTGGTGCCTTAACAGAAATCATCGCAGTGATACCAGCCTATACTGATAGCCATTGCATTCTTCACTGCTATATACTCACAAAGAAAAAAAAAGTTTCATTTAATAATATGCTCGATAAAATAGCAATAATTACTCATTTTATTTCACATGAACTACTAATTCCATGTCTTTTAAAAATTCTATGATACAAAATGCATACAGCATTCCTGCTGCATACCTAGGCACAATGGTTGTCCTGAGGACAAGGATTTATGTGATTCGGTTGTGAGTTGAACAAGCCATTTTTTTTATATGGAACACCATTTTTACTTGAAAGAATGACAGACAAACTACAGTTATTCAGACTTGGGTATTTGGCAGATATTGTCTCAAAACGTAGTGAAGTCTGTCGCTTCAATGAAAACAAACTGCAGCATTTGTTGTTAAAAGATAAAATTTGAGCTTTCAAGAGAAATTCAGAATTTTGGGAAACTTGTATCCATCCATGAGTTTGACAATTTCCTAATTCTTTTATTTATTTATTATTATTATTTTTAAAATTTTTGTTTAATGTTTATTTATTTTTGACAGAGAGAGAGAGAGAGACAGAGCATGAGCGGGGGAGGGGCAGAGAGAGAGGGAGACACAGAATCGGAAGCAGGTTCCAGGCTCCAAGCTGTTAGCACAGACCTTGACACGGGGCTCAAACTCATGGACCATGAGATCATGACCTGAGCTGAAGTCGGACACCCAACCGACTGAGCCACCTAGGCACCCTGACAATTTCCTAATTCTTAAGGACTTTTCTGATGAGATCAGTGACGATGGTAATAAATGTGAGTTTTTGATAATTCCAAATGAGATGTATCAGAATTTGGAAGATATGTATACCTCAGTGAACCACTATTTTCCAAATGACCAATGCATGATGTTACAAAATAATGCATAGTTCCATTCAAAGTTCAAGATACCCCATTATACATCAGTGGATTTTAATGTTACAGTATACAAATGTCCATCCATACAGCTTCAGATTCCACATTGCTACTAATCTTTAAGAAACTATCACTTGTAGGGTTTTGGAGGTGTGATATCAAAGAAGAATATTCACAACTATCTTTTTAAAAAAACTATTAAAATTCTCCTTCCTTCTCCAATTACATATGTGTATGAGACTGGATTCTCTAAATTTAATTCAACTAAAACAACATATCAGAACAGATTAAAGATAGAAGTAGATATAAGAATTGAGTTGTCCTGTATTTGCTCTGTGGCAACCCCGCTCAGAAGGTAGCCTCATTTTGGAAGTAAAACATTCGCTGATGTTAATAGTACTCTCTTGTTTAAACAGTAACAATCATAATGTACTGAACAAGAATGATTTTAGATTTTCAGAAAGTAGTGTTCACCAACAGGCAGGGGAAGATTCACCAACAGAAGGAAGATTGAGCTCACCTCCTCCCATGGACACACACCAAGGCAACAACTACATGTAATGCAAACTCATTGTGAAAATGACCTGAAGACTAGCAGAATGGACCTTCCACAGGTAAAGTCATAAAGAGAAGGCCATATCAGGGGCACCTGGGTGGCTCAGTCAGTTAAGTGTCCAACTTTGGCTCAGGTCATGACCTCACAGTTCGTGAGTTCAAGCCCTGAGTTGGGTTCTGTGCTCAGAGCCTCTCTCTGCCCCTTCCCTGCTTGTGCTCTCCCTCTCTCAAAAATAAATAAACATTGAAAATAAATTTTAAAAAAAGAATACCTATTCTTCTCAAACTATTCTAAAAAATAGAAGAGGAAGGCCTGCTTCCAAATTCATTCTACCAGAACCAAAGTACAAAAAAACAAAATTACAAACCAATATTCCTGATGAACATAGATGCAAAAATCCTCAAAATATTATCAAACTGAATTTAAAAATATATTAGTGGGGGCGCCTGGGTGGCTCAGTTGGTTAAGTGTCCGACTTCGGCTCAGGTCATGATTTCACGGTTCGTGGGTTCGAGCCCCGCATCAGGCTCTGTGCTGAATGCTTGCTCAGAGCCTGGAGCCTGCTTCAGATTCTGTGTCTCCTTCTCTCTCTGCCCCTCCTCCACTTGCACTCTGTCTCACTCTGTCTTTCAAAAATAAATAAATGTAAAAAAAAATAAAAATAAAAAAATAAAAATACATTAGTGTGTTAACTAACTGGAATTAAAATTAAAACTGAAAAAAAAATACATTGAAAGAATCATTCAGGATGTCCAGTGTATGCAAGGATGACTCAATATCAGCAAACCAATCAATGGGATACATCACATTAACAAAATGAAGGATAAAAATCATATGATCATTGTAATGCAGAAAAAAACATCTGACAACATTCAACATTCATGATAAAAACTTTCACAAAATGGGTTTAGAGGGAACATACCTCAACATAATAAAAGCCATATATGACAAACCCATAGCTAACATCATACTCAATGGTGAAAGGCTGGAAGTGTTTTCTCTAAGATAGGAATAAGACAAGGATGTCTACTCTCATTGCTTTTACTGAACATAGTACTGGAAGTCCTAGCCACAAAAATCAAACAAGAAAAAGAAATAAAAAGCATCCAAACTATTAGGGGAAAGTCAAACTGTCATTATTTGCAGATGACATGATACAGTATGTAGAAAACCCTAAAGACTCCACCAAAAGACTATTAGAACTAATAAATTCAGGAAAGTTGCAGGATACAAAATCAATTATACAGAAGTCTGTTGAATTTCTATACACTAATAGAAAAAGAAATAAAGAAAATAATCCCATTTATAATTACACCAAAAAGAATAATATACCTAGGAATAAATGTAACTAAGAAGGTGAAAGATCTGCACTCTGAAAACTATAAAACATTGATGAAAAAAATTGAAAAATGACACAAACAAATGAAAAGATATGCTCATTGACTGGAATAATTAATACTGTTAAAACGTCCATACTTACCCAAAACAATCAACAGATTCAATGCTATCTTCATCAAAATACCAATAATATTTTTTCACAGAACTAAAAGAAGTAATCCTAAAGTTTGTATGGAACTGTGCAAAGAAGACATTGAATTGCCAAAGCAATCTTGAGAAAGAAAGAGCAAAGCTGAAGGTATCACAATCCCAGATTTCAAACTATACAACAAAGCTATAGTAATAAAAACAGTATGGTATTGGTACAAAAATAGACAGATCAAGAGAACAGAAAGCCCAGAAATAAACACATGCTTATATTGTCAATTAATTTATGACAAATGTGACAAGAATATACAACGGGGAAAAGACAGTATCTTCAATAAATAGTGTTGTGAAAACTGAACAGATACATGCAAAAGAATGAAATGGGACCACTTTTTTATGCTGAACATGAAAATAAATTCAAAATGGATTAAAGACCTAAATGTAAGACCTGATACCATAAAACTCCTCAAGGAAAACATAGACAGTAATTAGACACTGGCCTTAGCACTATTTTTCCAGATCTGTCCCCTCAAGTAAGAGAAATAAAAGCAAAAATTAAAAATTGGTACTACATCAAATAAAAACTTTTTTTTTTTTTTTGCACAGTGAGGGAAATGATCAACAAAATGAAAAGGCAACCTACTGAAAGACAATATATTTGCAAATGATATACTCAATAAGAGGTTAATATTCAAAATACATTCTCAACACACACTCATACAACTCAACACACACATAAAAGCAAATAATCCAATTTTAAAAATGGGCAGAGGATTTGCACAGACATTCTTACAAAGAAGACATGCAGGAAGCCAACAGACACATGAAAAGATGCTCAACATCACTAATAATCAGGGAATTGCAAATCAAAACTACAGTGAGGGGGGTGCCTGAGTGGCTCAGTCAGTTGAGTGCCTGACTCTTGATTTTGGCTCAGGTCATGATCTTGTGGCTGTGGAATTGAGCCCTGAGTCAGGCTCCATGCTGGTCATGGAGTTTGCTTAAGATTCTCTCTGGGCACCTGGGTGGCTTAGTCGGTTAAGCAGCTGACTTTGGCTCAGGTCATGATCTAGCAGTCCATGAATTCAAGCCCCGCATCGGGCTCTGTGCTGACAGCTCAGAGCCTGGAGCCTGTTTCAGATTCTGTGTTTCCCTCTCTCTGACCCTCCCCCATTCATGCTCTGTCTCTCTCTGTCTCAAAAATAAATAAAAGTTAAAAAAAAATAAAAAAAAAAAGATTCTCTCTCTCATCCTCTGCCCCTCTCCCCAACTCCCCCGTGTTCTCTCTCTCTAAAATAAAAACAAATAAAACACAGTGAGGTATTACCTCACACCAGTCTGTTTGTGGGACTGTAAATGGTACGACCACTATGGAAACAGTACAGAGTTACCTCAAAAAATTAAAAAGAGAAATATCATACAACCCAGTAATTCCACTTCTGGGTATTTAGCTGAAGAAACAAAAAGACTAATTCAAAAAGATACATGCAGCTCTATGCATATTACAGCACTATTTATAATAGTCAAGATGTGCAAGGAACCTAAGTGTCCACAAATAGATGAATGGATAAAGAAGATGTGATAAACATACACAATGGGGGCACCTGGGAGGCTTATCGGTTAAGTGTCTGACTTCAGCTGAGGTCATGATCTCATGGCTCAGGGTTCGAGCCCCGTGTCAGGCTCTATGCTGACAGCTCAGAGCCTGGAGCCTGCTTCAAATTCTTTGTCTCCCTCTCTCTCTGCCCCTC
The DNA here is from genome assembly GCF_018350155.1 of Leopardus geoffroyi. Classification (NCBI taxonomy): domain Eukaryota; kingdom Metazoa; phylum Chordata; class Mammalia; order Carnivora; family Felidae; genus Leopardus; species Leopardus geoffroyi. Next base: position 100,740,115 of record NC_059341.1, on the reverse strand, counting down.
CCCAACTTGTGCTGTCTCTATCTGTCTCTGGCTCTCAAAAATAAATAAACGTTAAAAAAAAAATACACAATTGATTATGGATTACTATTCAGCCACAAGAAAGAATGAAATCTTGCCATTCACAACAACATGGATGGACATAGAGGGTTTTATGCTGAGTAAAATAAGTCAGACAGAGAAAGACAAGTATTACACGATTTTACTTACATGTGAAATCTAAAAAACAAAACAAACAAACAGAAAGAGACTCATATAATGCAAAGAACAACTGGGGTTGCCAGAGGGGAAGGGATTATGGGATAGGTGAAATAGTGGAAGAGAACTAAGAGGTACAAACTGCCAGGGGGCCTGCGTGGCTCAATTGGTTGAGTGTCCAACTTCGGCTCAGGTCATGACCTCACAGCTTGTGAGTTTGATCCTGCATTGGGCTCTGTGCTGATGGCTCAGAGCCTGGAGCCTGTTTTGGATTTCTGTGTGTCTCTCTCTCTCCCCCTTCTCCACTCATGCTTTATCGCTCTCTCTCAAAAATAAATATTGAAAAATTTAAAAACAGGTACAAATTTCCAGTTATAAGTCACAGAAATGGAAAGTACAGCACAGGGAATATCATCAATAATATTGTAATAACTTTGTATGGTGAAAGACAGCAACTAAACTGATTGTGGTGAGGATTTTGTAATGTACATAATTGTCAAACACTGTATTGTATACATGAAACTAATATTGTATATCAATTATACTTCAATTAAAATCGATCGATTTCTTTTTAAAGTTTTATTTATTTATTTTGAAGTTTGGGGGAGGGAGAGGCAAAGACAGAGGGCAATAGAGAATCCCAAATAGGCTCTGTGCTACCAGTGCAGAGCCTGATCTGGGGCTTGAACCCATGAACTGTGAGATCATGACCTGAGCCAAAACCAAGAGTCAGATGCTTAACCAACTGAGCCACCCAGGTGCCCCAGGAATGAATTAATTTTTTTAAAAATCCTGCTATAATTTCTAACATGATAAATATCAACAAATTTAATCCATATAAACAAAAGCTCTTTGGAATTTTCCATAATTTTTTAACATTAAACATTTAAGAACTGCTGCTCTTGACAGCTGCCCAGGGCAGCCTTCTTAGGACTGTTAGGAAACAGAGGTTAAGGAATGGATAGCTCCCCTGTTTAAGTGGCTGTGTGTTTTGGTTCAGAAATTGTTCAAATCTGTCTTGGGCCAAAGTAGAAGAGAATCTAAGGTCAGATGAAGTTAGGATTACCTGCATCCCCTGGTTTATTGATGTCTATTCCAAACTTTAGCTTTATTTTGTCAGAGTTCTGATATCCTCACCTCAACGTAGCCTCTCAAGGACAGACTGGCAATACAACTAGATTAATAGAACTCCTAGGTCTGTTCTTACGAATCATACCCTTCCTAGTTAAGAAAACGACAATTATCTTCACCATTGTTAGGTAATCACGTGGTCTAAGCTCATAATCTATATCATCCACTAGGATGCAAGTGGAGAATGTGGGCTGCAAGAAACTGGGGTGCTTATTTTGCTTTAGAGGAGGAGAAACTGGTGAAATATGGGATAGATATAGAAAATGAAGAGAAGCTTCAGGGTTTTTTTTTTGTTTTTTTTTTTTTAATTTTTTTTTTTCAACGTTTATTTATTTTTGGGACAGAGAGAGACAGAGCATGAACGGGGGAGGGGCAGAGAGAGAGGGAGACACAGAATCGGAAACAGGCTCCAGGCTCTGAGCCATCAGCCCAGAGCCCGATGCGGGGCTCGAACTCACGGACCGCGAGATTGTGACCTGGCTGAAGTCGGACGCTTAACCGACTGCGCCACCCAGGCGCCCCGAGAAGCTTCAGTTTTATGATCTTGGTGGTGGGGAGGAGACCCAAGAAGAGATTGGATAATGTTTACAGGGCTTTAGGAATGAGATTTCATAAACAACCCTAAATTTAGTTTCCTGTATGCAAGAGTTTCCCTGATATAAGTTGGATTAGACCTTGGGGATTGCTTCAATTTGATGAATGAGCATCTGTTTAAATGGTTTGTAGATGGTTTAAATGGTTTGTACATGGCTAAAGTACAGTGAAAGAGATGAAGCACTAGGAAAATGGAAAATATAGTTTATGTGGAGGGAAGGTTCCATTATAAAATGGAAGGTTATATTATTGCTATTGGGGGAATTCAGTAATGAAAAGGAATAATGATCTAATTATTTGTCTTGATAGTAGGCAATGGTCCTGTCAATTAGACTAAGTCAATAAAGGAAAAAGTAAATGTTGACCTAACAGGCAAAAAGACACTGACAAAAACAGGATAGAAATGGGAAAGAGGGTCTAATCTTTCGTGAGAACAGACCAAATTAGGGTTGAGTTGTAGCAAATTTCCAGGTGTAAAAAGCACTCTAAGTGCAGACTCTGTGGTGGTCACTGGCCTATTTTCTCTCAGATTCATCATTCCCAGGCTCTCCCTTGCTCTACACTCTGAATCACAGGATATGACCAGGTTAAACCATATTTCCCAGTATCCATTTGCCAACTGGTCACTAGTTAGTTTCAGCAAATAGAAGGTAGTAGTGGGAGATCAGAAGGGAAAATGAGGGAGAAGCATCTTCGCCACTAGGAAAAAGGCACAGGAAACCATCGTATACAACACTTGTCACTTGGAAGGCTGCCAGTTTTGAGTGGACTCAGAAAAAGATAGTTCCTGAGTACAGTTACTCTTCATTTATGGACCTGAGAAACTAAAAGAAACAAGTTATCTGCCTCCAACATACCCAACATTCAATGGTGGCACAGATTTAGTATAATAGTTATAAACATTACAGTTCAAAAAGGGGGAAAATGAAAGGTAAAAAGAAGTCCTTGGTCCATAACATTTTGAAATACAACTAGGTAAATGTTGGGAGTTCCTTGATTAGGTTCTTTGTCTTTGGGATAATCCTCCATGGCTCTTGATTCTGCCCTCTGGGTTCAGCCCTCTGAGTCATCTTTCCTTTTTTATGGATGACTTTTTACACATGAGTAGGTTTATCAGCCTATTTCCTGCCAGTAAAATTTGGGGGGGTCTGGCAGCCTCCTTTTGTTTTATAATTCTGTCTTTCTCATTCCAAACTGGCATTGTTTTTGCTGAAATAAGTTCCTCAAGAACTTGATGGGTCTTCATGTATTTCAGTGAGGTTTACTCCATTAGACAAACACCACACAAGCTATAGTTTGTTTCAAAATAACCTCATCTCTATCTCTGGCTCCTGCTGAGAGCCTAGGACTGTGATTAAAGACCTTGTCCTTTGATCTCTTTCAGGTTTTAACAAAAGGTTGTGGACTTATTCCCTGGGAATTTTCTCTAGAGTAAGCTTTCCTTTTTTTTTTTTTTTTTTTTTTTTTAAGTTTATTTATTTGAGAGAGACAGAGACTGTGTGAATAGGGGAGGAGTAGACAGAGAGGGAGGGAGGGAGGGAGGGAGGGAGGGAGAGAGAGAGAGAGAGAGAGAGAGAGAGAGAATCCCAAGCAGGCTCCCCACTGCCTGCATACAGCCTGACATGGGGCTTGAACCCATGAAACCATGAGATCATGACCTGAACTGAAACCTGGATGCTTAACCAACTGAGCCACCCAGGCATCCCTAGAACAAGCTTTCCTGATAGTGTTCAGAATCCATTTCCTAGTGTTAATATTTTTACCATCTGGGGAGGATGAAGATTTTCAAAATTATCAAGTCCTGATCCCTTTTTGTTTAATAGTTCTTCCCTAAACTGTCTCTCTTTTCTTGAATTTTACTCTTACGTAGCAAGAATAAACCAGTAGTCACCTTCAACACTTTGCTTGGAAATCTCCTTAACTGTATAACCAAATTCATCATTTACAAGTTCTGCTTTCAACATAATGGCAGGAGGTAATTTTACTAAGTTGTCTGCAACTAGGATTCCCTTTCCTCTAGTTTCCAAGAACATGTTCCTCATTTCCTTCTGAGTTCTCAATGTTAATGTCCTCATTTTCATATTTCTACTGATAATCTGTTCATGCTTTATCATGCTTTTCAACATTCTTCCAGCCTCCACCCACTGCTCAGTTCCTAAACCATGGACATATTTTTAGGTATCTGTTACAAGAGCACCCCACTTCTAGATACCAAAATCTGTATATTTTATATTTATGCGCAACAAATCCCATAAATTTAGCAGCTTAAAACAATACACTTTATTATCTCTGTTTCTGTGTGGGTTAAGAGCCCAGGCACACCTTAGTTGGGGTTTCCATTTTTGGGTCTTTCCTGGTTACACCGAATGTTTTGGGTGGGCTCTGTTCCCATTTGGAGGCTCAAGCAAAGAAGAATCTGCTTCCAGATTCTCTGAGACTTTTGGCAGAATCCATTTCCTTGCAGCTGTAGGACTCGGGGCTTTAGATGTTTTTTGCTGGCTGCCATCCAGAGGCTGTTTTCAATTTCTAGAGGCCACCTGAGTTTCTTGCCACATGGTCCTCTCCATAGGCAGTTCACAACACAGCAGCTTGCTTCATCAAAGCCAGCAGGAAAATGAGAAAGAACAATTCTGCTACCAAGATGGATTCTTACATAATGTACCATAATGACGAGAGTGATGTATCCCACCACATCTATGATATTATAATATAATTATGGGAATAATATCCTATCACCTTTGCCAAATTATATTGGTTCAAAGCAATTTACAGGCTCCATCTTATGAAAATTAATAAAGGGAAACCTCACTAAAGTGAACTTGGGATAATAGAAGGAAAAGCTGGAATGGGAAGCCATACCACTTAGTGTCAATTATAGGAAGAATTGTCAATTACAGATCCCTGAAACAAGCATTCTCAACAGGCAAGAATCATTAATCACAGGCCCCAAGAGGGAAAGATGTACATTGCATCTGCTACAAGAAACTACCCCTGTAACCCTGCCAATGAGAAACTGCCACTACCCTAGACTCGTGCTTTTCTCCAATGGATTTTTGTTCAAAAACAAACCCTCCCAATGTCCTCCTTTTCCATAAAATAACATTCTTTGCCTTTGTTAGACAATCAATAGTTTTGCTATAACTTGCCGTTCCTGAATTGCAATTCTGTTTTTCCAAAATAAATCCATTTTTGGCTGGTAAAATACCTTTTATCTTTAAGGTTTACAACCTATATTTAGGGGTAGGAGCTTAAAGAAGGACATTAATATTGGAAGACAGAGACCACTGGGAGCTACCTTAGGGTCTATCTGCCACACACACATAATTTCTCAGGACTATTTTTAATGACGCAATGCTAAAACTTCATTGAAAAGAGCACATAAAGGAATTCCAAGATGCAGTATCTCTCCTCCATAAAAGCAGAACTTGCCCTGATATTAGATTGGGCTAGGCTGGTAAGTGGAGCTCAATTAGTTTCTGTTGTAGACAGAGCATTTTATCAAGTATGAACCTGGCAGATCTTGACAGCTCAGAAAGAGCAACAGAAGTAATTGAATATAAAGGAGAAAACTGTTAAAGAACATTTATCACAAAAAAAACAAAACAAAACAAAACTAGTTTCTTCAGTTATCTCTATTAACATGGTGTCTGTCACCTCAAGTGGTAGCCACCACTCATTCTACTTTGCTAGAATGACTATCATTCACTTTACTTTGGTCATTTGCCAAATCATAAAGATGAAATCAGATGACTGTCAGGTCACATGTTGGCTAGGGATGGAATTACAAAGAAAGGAAAATCATGACACTCGGGGATATAGTTATGAGGAAGGAAAACCAATGGAGGACTTAAGAAAAGGACTTGAGTCAGAGTCATCTGACACCATGGCTAGCACACTAAATTTTTAAAATTCTCACATAAAACTTCTAAAATGGTTACCTTAAGATTATACTGACTAAATAGGGTTGTTTCCTTTACTTAAAATTGGGTTAGTGTTCTTTGAAATGTCTAAAGAAATAGGGCTACCATTGGTTGAATGTATTGTATGTACAGGCCACAATTTCAACACATTTTTATGGGATAGATGCTATTTTCAATCCTTTCTCCTAAGTATGGGGAAATTGTTCATCTCAGTTAGGATGTTGAGTAACTTGCCCAAGGTCACACAACAAGTAAATGAGACAGCCAAGATGCCAGAGCATACCTGCTGACTCTAAAGTTAAAGCCTTTAGCCACTGCATTACAGTGTTGCCTCAGGCTTCAAGATAGAGGAATCTCAAAAAAGTTTTTAATATTTAAAAATAATTTAAGTTTTTCTGTACCTCATTTTAGTCTATCTTAAACTAGTGAGCTTAAAATTTGTTTTTCTCTGGAAGATGCAAACTAATCTGTAGTGACAGAAAGCACATCAGTGGTTACTGGAGAATGGGAGAGGGTTGGGAGGGCCAGGAGACAGGAAGAAGGAAATACAAAGTGGCACAAAAAACTTTTAGGAATGATAAATATGTTCACTATTTTGAACTATGGTAGTGATAGTTCACAGTTGAATACATGTCAAAACTTATCAAATCATACTTTAAATTGTACAGTTTATTGTGTGTCAGTTATTCTTAATATTACAGATGAGGAAATAGATATCAAGAAGTTAAAGTCCCTTGTCCAAGATTAGCCAGAGAGGCGGTAGCAGAGACAGGATAAAATACAGTTTTAAAAATTCATGAAAAAGTACTGTTTTTCCCTCTCAGTTTGATAATTTATCCCTACATGGTTTCAAAAAGGGCTTAAAGAGACATAAAATATGAAATATATATTATAGGAAGAAGATTGTATTTAAGAACTCTCAGTTAACTTACATATCTCAGTTGAGCACTGGAAATCCATGGTGAATTCATTTAATGAAAAAGTTTAATGTATCTCATTAGAAGTTTGTCATCACAAGCAATCTGAGAAATATATATTTTTAGGAATTTTATAATTATGTGACCAGCAGGGGGCAACTAAATACTTCAGAAACAGCATCATATACGGGAAAACAAATTAAAATTGGAGACTATGAACGTTCTCAGTTGTACAGAACTTAATTCTTTTTAAAATGATAAGTAGGGGCGCCTGGGTGGCGCAGTCGGTTAAGCGTCCGACTTCAGCCAGGTCACGATCTCGCGGTCCGTGAGTTCAAGCCCCGCGTCGGGCTCTGGACTGATGCCTCAGAGCCTGGAGCCTGTTTCCGATTCTGTGTCTCCCTCTCTCTCTGCCCCTCCCCCGTTCATGCTCTGTCTCTCTCTGTCCCAAAAATAAATAAACGTTGAAAAAAAAAAAAAAATTAAAAAAAAAAAAAAAATTTAAAATGATAAGTAACACCTAGCCACACATTCTCACAATATTGAATTTGTGAAGACAATTAGAACACTCCCCTAAGTAAAATCTATATACTAAGGCCTATATGTGGCAGATTGTTTTGGTTGTTTTTTCAGTCTACAAGGTTCTTTGCAAAAATCTATGAATTTTATAACCATTGAGTTTTTTTTAACTTTGTGTTATATAATATATAATACACATTGACATACACCTGTAGGTTATTCTAGGATTCTGAGATTTCACTTGATATTCTAAAATCAAAGTAATTAAGATTTGCATAGAATCTCATTTTTAACCCAAAATTTAATAAAGTATCATTTCCTAAGTTTCTTTTAAGACTAATTTTTAGGTTGTTATATTAGTCATGGTTCTCCATTGAAACATAACCAACTATGGGGCGCCTGGGTGGCGCAGTCGGTTGAGCGTCCGACTTCAGCCAGGTCACCATCTCGTGGCCCGTGAGTTCGAGCCCCGCGTCAGGCTCTGGGCTGATGGCTGAGAGCCTGGAGCCTGTTTCCGATTCTATGTCTCCCTCTCTCTCTGCCCCTCCCCCATTCATGCTCTGTCTCTCTCTGTCCCAGAAATAAATAAACATTGAAAAAGAAAAAAAAAAAAAAAAAAAAAGAAACAGAACCAACTGTGTTAGAAGAGACCTATATGGTCAAATAATCCAAACTTCCTCCAGACAAAACTACAATAAGTGGCACAACTAGTTTAAATTTAAACTAAATTTAAATAAATTGAATTAAATACGTCTAGTAGTGGTGGAGTTCTGCCAGAGCTCCAGTGTGGAGTTGGGAAGTACTATAGGATAAAGGTTAAGCATGAATTCAGGGGTCAGATTATCCAGGTTCACATAATGCGTTCTCTACTTACTTTCTGTGTAACATTGGATGAGTTACTTAAATTTGCTAATCCTCCATTTCCTCACCTATACAAAAAGGACAGTAATAATAGCTATTCATAGTACAAATTGCTAGTGTTAATCAATATTCAGTTCTCTTTTTCTTCTGGGCGCTCAGTAGAATGACTGTCATTTCTCAGCACCCCTGCAACTGGATGGGCACCTGTGATTCTGTCTGGTCAATGAAATACTGTGCAATTGACACGTGTCAGTTTCTAGATGAGGCCATGAAAGGTCAATATGAAATTTTTTAGTGTTTATTCTCCTACTGGGACAATCATGGAAAAAGACTCATATTAAGATGGTGGCACCACAAGGTTAAAGAGCCTAGATTATTATGTCATCACATGGAAGACATGAGCCAGAGCCAACCTGGAGCCAGAGCCAACATTTTGGAATTAGACATAAATCTCTGTTCAGTTAAATCATTGATTTTCCAGCTGCAGAATAACCTAGACTATTCTGTTCTGTCGGAGTTGTTCTGATGATTCAATCATAGTATGAGAATTGCTTGTCTGATAAACAAGAAGAACTCAAATATTGTAATTATTATGTTGAATCAATCATTGATATTGAATCAACGAATATAAAGCATTGCTTTGTTGTTGATTATTATAATGATTCAAAACTCAGTCAAATTAGAGTACCAGGTAACTTTTGTTTAAAGTATTCTAACTCTTTGAACTTCTCCTTGGAACATTGCCTAACACACAGTAGGCATTCAGCAATAAATGAACAAATTCTTGTTTTGCTGATTATCTGATCATTGCTATCATTTTTTTCTGAGATCTTTTATTCTCTTGTTAGACTGGCAAGATTCCATTTTCCATTTTTTTTTTATTAGACCTAGCTTCTCAATAATTGTTCTATCAATAATGGGGCTTAGCCAGTGACAGCTCCTTATATATCTTAGTCTGTTCTGAATTCAGAAACAATTGATAGGGTGTCACATAAAGATGAAAACCACCTTCTTACTGATAAAGCCGCTTAGACAAAGGACTTCAATGTACAGCCACAATGAAGCTTTTCAATACTTTTCCCCAGGTCCAAATGGGAGATGGCATAATAAAAGGAAAATTTGGGTCTTCAGGACAGATAAACTTGGACAGAATCAGTGCTCCACACTCACTAAGGTCAAATGTAGAAAGAATGAGGGTTAGGATTCAGGCCTGCCTGTAAAAGCAAGCCCAGGCTCTGATCCATGTGTATTTAGTTTATTACACAGAATGAGAAACAGGACAGAACATAATCTGTTGTGGGTAGGTAGATTTGAAAAATATGGCAAGAAAGGGGCTAGGTCTTATTTTCTTCTTCTTAAATCACGAATTAAATAAAATAGCTCTTTCTACTTAGGGAAAATAGCAGAAATAAAAGTGGAAGGTACACTTCCCTAAAGTTCTGAAAGTAGCATATTTCTAATTTAAGATCCAGGTAGGAGAACACCTAAATATATAAGTATATAAACTTATAAATACATAAATGTCTAACTGAAGATTACAATAATTAGAGATTATATATATATGATTATGTTGCTCAGGAGGGAGGACTAGGCTAGAAATACATATTAGATAGACTAAAAAGAATGAGAACACAAGATCCATTTTCTCCTCTCTTTTCTAGGAAGAAGATATAGAGTGAAAAGAGAAGAGGGCTGAGTATGAAATTTTGGAGCAATGAAGAAATAGCAGAGAGAGAGAAACTTGCAAAGAATGAGGAAGAGTCAGAAAGGTAAGAAGAAAACTAATATGACGACATAAAAACTAAATAATAAATAAGTGAATTTCTGCCAAAGATCAACAGAAGCATACAAAGAAGTTGCCAATTCGTGAGGACTGCTACAGTGAAAAGGCTACATGAATCTAGAGCTGAGCCCTATGAACCATGGGTAAGATGAAAAGGCAAAGGAAAATCTGCAAGCAGACAGGTTTTAAAAAAAGTAAGCAGCTAGGTTGATGCCCTGGCAGCCTCTTAATGCTGGAATGTTTAGTCTCGTGTTGATGATGATTCAGAAGCTATATGTTAAGGCTTAGTAAGAAATAGTGATTTTCTTAAAAAAAAAAATTCTGTTACTATGAAAGTAGTACGTGCAGGACAGAAAGTTGGAAACTATATATAAGTAAAATAGAAGAATAAAAACATCCATATTTCCCATCTATTACCACTGTTAACAGCTTATTGTATATCTTTGCATACCTTTATTTATCCCTATATATGCGTATAAATATATATATTTAACCAAAATAATTTCATACTTGTGCAGTTTTACAACTTGCTTTTTAAAAATTAACAATCTCTAACCTTTCCAATAAATGAATTTTAATCTTACCTAAAACCCAAATTCAGATTTTCCCATTAGTCTCCAAGTTATCTTTTCTCTGAAGATTACTAACTAAAAGTAAGGAATTATTTATTTTTCCTTTCCTGCATAAACCATATTTTAAGGTAACCAAATAGTTCTAGGTATAAAGGCAAGCTCTATTTTACTGAAAAAATGTCAGAATATAAAATGAATAATGGAATTAAAATTATTTTGCAATTTTTATTAAGATTATTGACTTGTGCAAGGGTTTACAACAAGTGTTAAAACATGAGGTTTATAGAAAGGGAACTGGGCATATGCATAGTATCAAAGTAATACCAAACAAATTACTTCCCAGTCACAAGTTTATAAAGTAGAAATGAGACTGCCATATCATTAATTCAATTATCAGTCTGAGCATCAATAACTGAATCAAATAGCATGAAAGATGCTGTAAAAACAATATACTACATCACCTATAAATATTCTAGCCCCAAATGTTTAATTTGAATCCACCAAATCTCTACATCTGATATCTTTAAAACATTTCAAAAAGCAATTTTTACATCTACTGAATATCATAAACAAGATATCCCGGATATTCTATTGAATATCAGAAACATTGTGAGGGTAGAAGAATAAGGAAATGCATGTATTCCTGTATTGTGCTTAAAGATAATTTTTTTTTACTATGATTCGTAGTAAACCGAATTATAATAAACTTAAGAAATAAGTTTGGCAAGAGGGGATTGGCTTAGAGTGTGGACTCCATGTACTGCAACACTCTAAAGGCTGTTTGAAGTCTTACTTGAATGGAAAACAAAACTCTGAAGTTGAGTCTATCTCTTGATTGCTGTAGAAGAAGCTTTCATTCTTACATCACATGTGAGACTGATACCTAAATCGGGGAATGTACAGATTCTTAGATAAATCTACTTCCGTAGCCTGAGGTTATGTCCATCTATGTATATTCTATAATTCTCAGAATTAGGCCAGCTGCCACAAAGCCTTGGTATCAACGTAAGGTTGGTAGAGTATACAGTCTGTGTGTAATTGTTTTTACCACTGAGTAAAGTGAAAATACAGTTAGTAAAATTGTGTACAATGTAATATTCCCCAAAGATAGTAATCATAATAATTTATGTTTCTTGAGTTAATTCTCATAACAACACTGTAAAATAAAAAAAAATTTAACTCTACTTTACAGATGAGGAAAGAGGCTGGGTGAGGTGGCAGGGCTAGTAAATGGCAGGGCTAACATTAGAACTGAGATATATCTGACTTTAGAGGTGGAGGTTAACTGCACTATACTGTACTAGTTCAGTGAGTCAAAGTTATATTGATAAGCTTTGTAACATTGATTAAATTGGTTGAGATTTTTCTTTGGACTTGATAGTGATATTAACTCATAACAGTTTCTGGATTATAACTGCTAACCTAATGGGAACATCCATGCATGAAATGAAAGCACTTAGTTCTTGTCAAATATTAGCACTGAAGAAATAAAACATTAACAGAATACTTTCAACTCCCCCCCCCCCCCCCCCCCCCCAGAAAACAGTCAGTGCTAGTCAGGCAAAGCTTAAACTTTCACTTGACTTTTTGTTGCTACTTTTTATGAATTTGACAGTTGTGCATTTGGAATCTGTTCAAATTCTATTTGTAGCTGAATCATGTGAATGCCAAGGAGATCAGTACATCTGCTTCTTAGCATCTCTAATCTGTATTTGCAGAAGGCTTTATATAAATTTGAACATGCTAACGTGCTTAATCAGATTTATTTACCACAGTTCATATGATGTTTGGCCTTTCACCATGGCTTAACAGAGGTTTGGAGCAAATAACAGATTGCATGAGTTGCTTTTGACTTGAATACTTTTACCAAAAAATAATCATAGACAAGACAAAGAGGAAATGATTACTATCTTACAGGTAGAAAATAACAAGTAGTAGGTGTAGAGTACATGCCCATGGATTTGACCTACAGGTAAAGAAAAGAAAGTGACATAATATGAAGGATTTTTTTTTCCCTAAAGCATGGGCCCAATTATATAGCATGTGTCTCTAGATAATGAGACATTTAAAAACACCATAATCAAATATCATTATCATATCTAAAACAATTAACAATAATTCCTTGATATCAGGTAATATCCAACTAGTATTAATATTTCCCTGGTTGTCTCATTAATGTCTTTTGTAAAAGTGCTTTGAATCAGAATCTAAAAGAGGTCCACGCATTGCATTTGGTTGATATCTCGAGTGACTCTATTTTAATACATTAATAGTAACTTCCTTTTTTTCTTGACCTTATTTTGGCATAAAGGTCATTTTCCTCTGTAATTTTCCCTGTTCTTCGTTGAGATAATTGTCTTCATGGTGTACTACTTTTGTAATAACTTCAGGAAGGAGGGGTTGGGATGCAAACAATGTCAGGTCCAAGACTATTGGCTGACAGCAAAAGATAGTCAGAAGTAATCAACACCGTAGGACCACAAGCAGTGAAGTATTTGGCCATCTCTGGAAAGGAGCTGACATTTAAAAATGAAATCATAAATAGATGTATCCCAACTCCACTCCATTTCCAGGAGGGTGTTATAGGGATTAAGGGTTAAAGGAAACCGGTGGCAGAATTGGATTGGGAGTCTGGTCTCAGCTGTCTGTGCATATAATAGCAGGCAAAAGTTAGGCTCCCATGGGTATTGACAGAAAACAACTAAGGGAAAATATCAACAGGGCTTAGAACAGAGGGATGAACCTGACAAGAATGCATTGGACAGACATTACTGGAATATAGGATAGGTGTCTTCTTTCTTCACCTTGTCACCTTTGGGTACCAGTGTTCTGGAGGAGTTAGAAAGATAATAAATTCTTAGGAGATTTGACAAAAGGCATCTAGGTAACACCTGCCCTTGTTGGGAGTGGTACGTAGATTTCTACCTGATGATGTTGTGTGTATGGAACTTTCATTCCCAGCAGAGAACAACAGAAATGAGAGTTTTGAAACACTGTTAGTTTATAGGGCGAGTCTCTTGATAGCTTCCCATTCATTTCAGAAAAGAGGTGGAGTAACTTACAGATACTTAATTTTTTTGTAACTAGGATGGGCCTTGGACCCAGTAAAAACTGATAACTTATTAAATTGAAAGAATTAATGTACAATCTAGTTTATATGAATTACTTGTGAACTGTCAGAAAGTTTATAGATGTATAATACAGGTTGGACAAAGCTAACTGGAATAATCTATACTAGTATAATATAGAATCTCTCGAACATTAAAAACTATAAAGAAATGGAATTCATTTGGACATTCTGCAGTGAAATTATAGATTTGGTTTCATCAAGAAAGCATTAAAGAAGTAAGTTTGTTTCAAATAATCTCATGTGGTTGAGGAAAACAAAGAGAGTAAAGCTTTGGTTAAAAAAAAAAAAGTAAGTTATAATTTCTCTGCATTGTAGTTACCACAACTTTGGAAATTTAAGGAATTATGCATCCTATGCTTTTCATGTTTACATAATTGTGACAAACAGCTTTTTATACACTGTCTTTTTAAAAATTCTTTTTCTTATTTTAAGTAGGTCCCATGCCCAACATGGGACTTGAACTCACAACCCTGAGATCAAGAGTTGTATACTCCATTAACTGAGCAGCCAGGCACCCCTATGCTCTCTTGAAATTGAAATGAAAACCATACTTATAGCTGGGAATGTGTAGTCCAGGTAGATATCAGAAAGAAATGGGTTCTTCTTCTTCATTTAAAAATTTATTTGGAGTTCAGGATGCCCCCTGGGCTGACTTAAACCTCAGGAGTCAATCTTTACAGCCTGAGCATAAATTTTCTAACTATTTCCAGAGATAGTGTTAAAAGTCATAGCATGCATCTAATTTTGAATAGGCAATGTGGGTGGAAAGGGTAGGCAGAGCTCTTCAATAAGACTTAATTGCCCTTAACCTGTGAATACATAATTATATAATTTGTTATGATGAACTTTCATTTTTAGACTTCTATGGTGGGACTCATTAATTCTTCATAGATATGTGAAAAATAACTCTAATACTCTATTACTCTAAATCATGATCTCCTAAATATATGCTAATTTCTTAGTCTGATTATTAATAAATCATCTCTGCTGGTACATTATGCAAATTTGAAATAAAAATGTCATGACGAAAAACACTTAAAATGCTACAGCAGTACAGTTATTTAAAAAGAGAATATCAATAAAATATTAATATAGTTTTGCCTATATGGATAAGAGAAAAAAATAAATGAAAATGTTTAGTGCTTTTGCTTTTTTTCAATTAAAAAATTTTTATTTATTTAGAGAGAGAGAAAGAGCATGTGGGAGAGGGGCAGAGAGAGAGAGATGGGGAGAGAGAATCCCAAGCAGGCTCAGTGCAGTCAGCACAGAGCAAGATGCATGGCCCTATCCCACCAACCATGAAATCATGACTTGAGCTGAAATCAAGAGTCAGATGCTTAACCGACTGAGCTACACAGGTGCCCCTCGTGTTTTTGCTTTTAAGGGCATATACCAGATGGAAATAATAATACAAATGGGAAAAATACTTGCTCTGATGAGGTCTGTTTAATAGTAGGTATAAGGTAAGAATCTGATTGGACTTATTCTGATGTTAGGAATATGAGTGATAGCTATATTTTCTTTTAAAAATATTATTAAATAATTTTAACAATTCTGTTTTGCATAGTTGGTGGGTTTTAGATTCATGCAAGCATTTACCACTTTCAATGCTCTTACTTCAGTCTTAACTCCAGACCTTTTATAGGGGGAGCATTTTATTTTTGTCTGAAGAGAGAAATTTCTTTAGACTTTCTATTAGTGAGAATCACTATTAGCAGCAAACTCTGCTTTTGTTGGCCTAAAAATGCCTTTGTTTTGGCCCCATTCTTTTTTTGTGGTGGGGGAGGAAGGGCAGAGGGAGAGGAGAGAGAATCTTAAACAGGCTCCACACCCACCCCTGATTCCAACTTGGGGCTGGATCTCATGATGCAGGACTCAATCTTATGACCGTGAGATCATGACCTGAGCTAAAGTCAAGAGTCTAATGCTTAACCAACTGAGCCACCCAGGCACCCCTGGCCTCTTTCTTAAAAGACCTCTTCAAATAGGCATTGGATTTTCTTTTAGCCCACTGAAGGTGTTATTCCATGGTCTTCTGATTCTATTGTTACTAATGAAGGTCGATTACCAGACACTTTGAGAATAATCTATTTTTTTCTCCACTAATTTCAAAGTTTTCTTTTCCTTTTGTTTTTGGTGTTTTATAGTTTTGCTGTGATGTATATAAGTGTAGATTTATTATTCTTTAATTTGCTTGGGAACTGGGGGACTTCTTAATCTGTGAATTGGAATCTTTCAGCAGTTCTGGAAAGTTTTCAACCATTATCATGTCTAATATTGCTTCTGCCACAGTTTTTTCTTTCCTATTCTTTTGGAGTATCAATTTATTTCAGGCTTTCTCACAATGTCTTCAATGTCACATAAAGTCTCTTTTATATTTTTCATTTTTTTCTTTTTCTATTGCATTTGGGCAACTTCTTCATCTCTACCTCCCAGTTCACTAAATTGTGCTTCTGCTATGTCAAATAGACTATTAAACGTGTCCCCTGAGTTTTAAATTTTAATAACTTATATATTTTAATTCTTTAAGTTCCATTTAAAAAATATCTTTGGTCATTCTTTATACTTTCTTGTTTTGTGTATGTATTTTCAAGGTCATCTTTTATTCCCTTATTCATATTTTATATAGTTATTTTATAGTCTGTGTCTGGTAATTTCAATATCTGAAGTCTTTTTAAATGTTTTTGCTATCTTATGTTCACTGTTTCTCACTAATGGTGTCTTATTTTCTTCTGTGCTTGTTATTTTTTAAAATGTGAGCTATTTTCCTAAGACTTTTACTTATTATTCTTTAAGGCTTAAATTGAAGATGGGTTCCTCCAGAGAGGACTGGCATTTGCTTCTGCCAGATGTCTGAAAGTACTATCAGTCAAACATTCTTCTCAATTATCAGCTGAATACCTTCTGGGATCATCCAGGTAATATGAATTCAAGTTATATTTTTTTGTGTGCATAAGAGCTGGATTGTGAGTCTAAATTCTCAGATATGATTTTGCTTTTCCCCTCTCCACTAGGTGCCACGTTTAAGACAGTAATTTTCTTTGTAGAATATAGGGGAGAGGTGTGTATGCTACTAAGGGGCAAGTTTATTTCTAATACATCTTTACAGTAAGTGAATAATCCTTGGAACTGCAGCTTTCTGTGGGCATAGGGCAGGTCATAGGTTTTGTCTTTTATAAGGCCATGAACACCAAAGCTCATGTTAACTGGATTTGGCAAATGCCCTTGGGGTCATTTGGAGTGAAACTCTCTATCTAGATGTCTGCCTTCATTCCAGTTTTGAACTACTAATTTCTTTATCACCAGTTAATCAATACATTTAATAGAATTTAAAACATTTTTCCAGGATTTTTGTTTCCAGTGTGATCCCTGAGTGAGGTATATAAGCCATGATATTGCCAGAAATATAAGCCTATATTCTTTGTATTTTATTATCCAAATTTTCATTGAGGGATATTTAAGACAAATAATATTAAACAGAAATACTTAAAATCAATATGTAAATACTTTGCAAGAAAATCTGTAGATTTTTCAAATAGACTTTTTTTTTAATGTTTATTTCTTTTTGAGACAGAGAGAGACAGAGTGTGAGCTGGGGAAGGGGCACAGAGAGAGGGAGACACAGAAAACGAAGCAGGCTCCTGGCCCTGAGCTGTGAGCACAGAGCCTGACGCAGGGCTCAGACTCACGAACCCCGAGATCGTGACCTGGCTGAATCGGACGCTTAACCAACTGAGTCAGCCAGGCACCCCAGACTACTTTTTTAATATAAAAAATTTTTAATTTATTTAATTTTTTTTTTCAACGTTTATTTATTTTTGGGACAGAGAGAGACAGAGCATGAACGGGGGAGGGGCAGAGAGAGAGGGAGACACAGAATCGGAAACAGGCTCCAGGCTCTGAGCCATCAGCCCAGAGCCCGACGCGGGGCTCGAACTCACGGACCGCGAGATCGTGACCTGGCTGAAGTCGGACGCTTAACCTCGTGACCTGGCTGAAGTCGGACGCTTAACCGACTGCGCCACCCAGGCGCCCCTAATTTATTTAAATTATTTTAATGCTTACTTTTTAGGGAGGGAGAGAGAAAGAGTACGAGTGGGGAAGGGGCAGAGAGAGAAAGAAGACACAGAATCTGAAGCTGGCTCCAGGCTCAGAGTTGGCAGCACAGAGCCCAACACAGGGCTCAGACTCATGAACTGTGAGATTGTGACCTGAGCTGAAGTCGGATGCTTAACTGACTGAGCCACCCAGGAGCCCCTAATATAAATTTTTGGTTGGGTGCTTACCACATATCTAGTTGATGTCTATTAATTAATTAATTAATTTATTTATTTAGGGAGTCTGGGGATGCACATGTGCTTGAGTGGGGGAGGAGCAGAGGGAGAAAGAAAGAGAGGGGGAGAGAGAGAGAGAGAGAGAGAGAGAGAGAGAATCTTAAGCAGGCTCTGTGCTGTCAGCACAGAGCTTGACATGGGGCTCGAACCCACAAACCATGAGATCATTACCTGAGTGGAAACCAAGAGGCGGACACTTAACCGACTGAGCCAGCCAGGCACCTTGTAGATGTCTATTATTTTGTTTTATTAAATTGAAGATTATTATTGTTCTACAGTGCATTTAGCCTTAGAACCACTTATCTGTTGGCTTAAATTCACTTAAGCTGATTTGTGAGATTATACTATATAACAATTTCAAAAATCTCTGTGATTTAGAACAACAAATATTTATGATTCACTCTTGCTTCATGTTAGTAGCTGCAGGTCAGCTGCTGGTGTACTGCTCTAAAGGTCAGTTTCAGGTCTGCTCCACGTATTTTCTCATTCTGAGACCCTATTTGGAACACGCCTTTCTCATGGCCAGGCAGCACAAGACCAAGAGATTGACCTGAATGTTGCACTCAAAAAAGCAGTTGGCATGTGTTACATCTGCTCATAAGCCATTCGTTAGAGCAAGTTACATGGCCGAGAGTAATAACATAATCTACCACAGTCTTCAAAGTTGTATCGAATACCTTATTTATGTTTGAGGTTGCTGTCAATCTTCTCTGAGAAAATGAGGATTTTAACCTAAAATCTTCATTAGCAATCTTTGGCAACATAAATGTCTAAATGGATAGGCAAAAGTAAAACAAAAAAACAGAAAACAACTTCAAGCCAATCTCTCTCATTCTAGGTCAGGGATGATGCATATTCTGTGGGAAAAATTATCGTGCCTGTCAGTGCTTTAACTGATTTGGAAAAAGAACTTCTGATTGTCAGAAATGTACAATGAATTAAACACTAGGCGTAAGAGATTCTTACTGGAGTTAAAATGGAATAGTTATAATAAAATTGGACAATTACATTAAAAAGTTTTATTAAAAATATTATTCTCAAAATAATTTTAAGAGTAGCAAACTTGCAGGGTATGTAAACATAGCAAATGGGAGTTTTAGGATATTTTTCAGTTATAGCACAGGATCACACATTACAGTTTGTTTATGTTGTGATTACATCAAAATGCTAGTTTGATCATTTCCTGAAATCATACGATATTAGATGTGAAAGGATCTGAAAAGTATGTATTTCTCATTTGCAATGTATTGATACATCATTTTGTTGCAATCAATTGTGAGGTATGTCAAAATCATCATTCATGACAAGCAACTATTACTAGCAACAGTTAAAATACAATTACAAAAGATATACTTACATTTGTTGTCCCATAATATCTTCACTTTCATGAACTTGCATTGACTTTTTTTTTTTGAGTGTGTTTGATAGGAGTTCTAGGTAGTCAGACAATAATTTGCATAATCCTGGCTGTTTGTTTCCAATGTGAATATCATTCACTAAAAAAAAAAAAAAAAAGGTTGAATAACATTGGTTAAACAGCATATAGTCCAACTCCCTACTTTTTTAAAAAATTAATTTATTTGGGGGGGGGTGGGGAGAGAGAGAATCCCAAGCAGACTCTCAGCCATCAGCGTGGAGCAGGGCTTGAACTCACAAACTGTGAGATCATGACCTGAGCTGAAACCAAGACCTGTGCCAAAACCAAGAGTTGGACGCTTTAACCAACTGAGCCACCCAGGCGCCCCCCCCCCACCAACTGCCTACTTTTTATCAGAGCTTGATATGCAGAGAGTAATTCATCCAGTCACACATCTAATTAGCAGAGTCTGTAAACCACCACCACCTTGCTTCCAGAACGGTGCTTTCCGTTCCAACAAAAGACTGTTTATTTTCAACAACCAATAGAAGAAATTTGGGCTGACGCAGGAGAGGATTGTCAAGGAGATTTGCTTTATTTTACTGATCTGTAGTTTTAGTTCCCAGAGTAAAGGAAAAGAACCAGAGAAACAGAGCCCAGAGGGTATATTTTGCATGTTATTTGTGCTCCAAGAACATTCTTTTTCAAATCTATTTGATTGCAACTCACACAAAGAAACACAGTTTAAATCACAACATAGGACACACTCTTATCCTTCCCCACAAATGAAACAAAAATTTCACAAAGCAATTTCTTGTCCACACTAAACGTGTACTCTGATCTTTATATTCTATTCCATTCCAGCCTATTTGTTAAAAAATAAAATTGATTTTTAAGTCAATTTAAAAAATAGTGCTCTAGAAAATAGAAGACATTTCAATCTGATGCCAAACTCCAAAGTTACTGAGTTAGTGTCATTCACAGAATAATAAAACTTTTTTCGTATTTATTTGAACTACAAATACAGTATCTCAGACTTCAGAACAGAACCTGTAGAATCTTTCCCTCATTGGAACACCAGCTCATTACAATATCTCATAGATTCCAAGACCCATTGTTTCTCACATTTTAACATCTCTGAATTCAAGATGTGTCCTAAAAAATATCAGTGGCTTTGCATAGTTTAAATGGCAGTATTTTTCTTTCTTCACATGAAATAACGGTGAGTCCTAAAGTCTATTTCTTAATGTGTCATGAAATACATTGATAATTACGATCATATAGGCCAAACTCTATTGGTTATTCAAGTATCCAGGTGATCAGAATGCTTTTTGAGGTCTTGTTAAGAAAACGTAATGAGGGCATAAAACATGCTTAAGCAAAAACCCTTAGTTCTGGGCCACAAGGAAAAATGACTTACAAACTGAGAAAACTTTCTCATGTGCTTGCATGGTTAGGGTTTGATTATGATCTTTCTGCTTTTCTACTTCCTTCATTTCTGTATTGTTACTTTCTTTCCTCTGGCCATTGGCATTTCTATTCTTTTCCTCTCATCACCAGGGGTAGGCGGGGAGAGTTCCTCGGACCTGGGTTTAAAAGGAAAGCAAGTTTACGTCCAAAAGTTAGGTACTTAAAAAAAAAAAAAAAAGATTAGGCTTTATTTTAAAATTGCAACCAATTGCTAAATCCTGTGGATCTGTTTAAACTGCCACCAACCTAACACATTGTGAGACTTAATGACTGTAGAACTGGCACGAAGGATGCTGAACCTGACTAGGAACAAAAATAAGTTTGCTAGGCTATTTTCATCCCAGCGTGATTGAGACACACCATCCTTTCCTAAAAAACAACAACAACAACAAAAACCCCACAAACTCTAATGAGGAAGACAGTAAATTAAATGCCACAATTAACGTGGTACTAGAAATAGGAACAATTTGTTACTGCTTTTCAAACCAGACACCACGATGCCTTCTTTTTTCCTTTGTCTAAAACTTTAGTCAAGCCGAGGCTGGGGAGGCGGGTCTCAAGCTCGGGCCTCCGGGCCTCCGAGTGGGCGTGGGGTCCTGGGCCAATACCAGTGAGCTCTATTGTGCAGTCTTCTCAGGTTAGGCAGGGCCCTGCAAGACCGGTCCAGACCACGCCTCAGTAGATCACGGGCGGGCGGCGGTGGGCTCGAATCCCGAAGCCGCCCTCGGGTGTGCGGAGGCAATTCGGATGCGATAAGACTCTGGCAGAACTAGGTGTTGACAGTTGTTCCCGCGCGACTCCCTCCCGGCCCGCCGGGGAGGCGTCTCCGCGGCCGCCTCCGCGCGCCGTCACGTGACGGGAAAGAGGGGAGGGGGGCTGGGGGCTGGAGCCCGCGAGCTGGGGGCGGGGCCTGGAGGGGGAGGGCGCCCGAATGCAGCGGATCTTGGCGGCTGTGGGTGCTGAGAGAGGCGGCGACGCGGCGCATGACAACATTAGGCCGCGACGCGCTCGGGGCCAGGCGGTGGTGGGAGCTGTAGCCCGAGTGGCTGCAGCGTTAGCTTTCGCCGCGGCAGTGGTCGCAGCCAGTAGCGGGCGGACTGAGGGAAAGTGGAGCCCGCCCTGGCCAGAGGACCGTGGGCCGCGAGTTCCCGCCCCCCTCGCGGGCTGAGCCGGCAGCGCCTCCGCGGCCGCGAGCCAGCGCCCTCGGTCTGGGCTCGCGCCCTAGCTGCCTCCGGCGACAGCAGCCGAGAGAAGTTGGGGTCCGCCCGGGCGCGTGCAGGGCCCCGGAGGAATCGGCCTGCTCCTCCCCGCCTCTCCGGGGGCTCCGCACCGGTGAGTGTCACGCCGGTCCCTGGGTCGGGGGGGGGGGTGGTGGCGGGTCTGCACCCCTCCGGGAGACCGCACCCCCATCCCCACGTTCTGAGCTCGGGCCAGTGGGGACTCCCCGAGCCGGAGAGTTCCTCTTTGGCTCCTTTGTCCCTTTTCGGAGTGGGGGATTCCAAAGGCTGGCGGGGGTGGAGTATTTTGGGGCCCACAGGACGTGCGTCTGCAAACCTTACATAGCCGCGGAAGGGGCGGTGGGGGGGGGGGGTTGGTAAGAGCATTTTGACTGCCCCGAGTGACTCTTCCCGAAGTTTGGGCCGACCTCGGGGTCTCGCCGGAAGCCCCCGCCCGGGGGAGAGCTGGCGCTTTGTCACTTGGTGCGGTTAAGGCGAGGCTCCAGTTTTCCTGTGACAGCCCTAGAGGAGGCTGTGCCGCGCACCGCAGACCGCACCCGCCCTTGCAGAGCCGACACGGTGACACGGTGTTGTTGCTCTCAACTCAGTTCCTGTGGCCTCCTTGTAACATGGGAGGAAGGCGAAGTCTTTGCTGTACTTTTAAATGTATTGTTTGTTTCCAAGCCTTTTCTCAAGGGTGGAATCCGGTTCTAAGGAGCTTCCAATGGAGCATGCTTCTGGTTCATTGAGCCACCCACTCAAGACCAGCTGAGTGAAGCAACAGTACTTGCAGATTTTCCATTCACAAAAGTCATTTAACACACTCTTCCTTATGAAAGACATCTGCCTTGGGGAACTTGCCTAATTTCATTTTATCTAAATGCTGTTTGAAATAATAGATAACTTGGGCGCCTATTTAAGCAGATGGGAAAACTTCTCTAACTTATGGTGTAAGCATATTTGCGTTCAATAGTTTAATGAAGTTTTTGCCTTTCTAATTCTAGAGGAGCTGAGTGACTTCTAATTAGTATTAGAATGTCCTATGTATGGTGGGGTTATTAGTTTTTATTTATGCCCCCTGAAACTTAGCCTCAAATTAATGCCACTTTAGGTCTTTTCAGATAATCATTTAAAACAGGTTTGGTGTGTGTGTGGTTGTTTTTTTCGGTTTTTGTTTGTTTGTTTGTTTGTTTGTTTGGTTTTTTGTTTTTGCCTCCCTTAGGATTCCAAAGAAAGCAAGGATTGTGGAGAGACATGGGTGAATTGCTTGTTAGGGCTTCTTCATTCCATCAGGTGTTATCTAAAGTTGATCATGCTTAGCGACTATGGTCAATTTTTATGCTTGCTAGAACCTGTTTTACAGTGAAATTAAGATCATACTAGTTTTATAGAACAGGTTGGGGAAGGGAGAGTAAGGGTATGCAATTTGTCCTTTATAGAAGATATAGCTAATTTTACATATTTGTTGCCCCTTTTTTGTTAGTAACTGTGTATGAGATGACTACAATATGCCTGTTCAAAGTGCTGGGAAAGGGAATAGATGAAACCTAAGAATTACTTTTTAGGTCTTTAATTATGGAGATTAGGTTGTTGCGGTCAATTTCCATGTGAACCGTTTGAGCCACAATATGTTACAGCTGCTTAGAAATGGTTTGATTAAAAATGGCTATGGTTTATTTCTTATTGAATATTAGTGTGGTATCTGTGATATGGGAAAGATGCTGCTGTCATTTTTCAGTTAGAATATTATTACATTTTGGAGGCAATCAGATGTGTTTCTTATAGCACATTTATGGCACTTATAAATTTGGCCTTGTTAAAGAGCAAATTGCAGAATTTCTTTAGTGAGTACTCCTCCTACATTTAAACTTGGTTTAGAAATAATCCTTCAAGAGCAGGTTCCTTAGAGCATGGGTGACAAAATAGGAATTGATGCTTAGATGTAGTTTTCAAATTTTGTGGAAAATTCTTATGCTAATAGCAACACCTGAAGTATTATATTTGAATATAATACCCCAAGCTGAACACACTTATAGCAATGATCTTGGAGCATCAAGAGTTCAAAAGTAGGAGGCGTAAGTCCTGCTTGTGCCTTGTGAATATGACGTACATGTAATGCATATATACAATTTGAATTGAAAAGCCTCTGAGTACTGCATAACGAAGGTGGCTGGGTGCAAGGAGATTGGTGGAGATGCTTGATTGGAGCAGTTGTAGCTAAAGTATCATTTTCTTGTGGATACAACTCAGGAAGAGATGTCTGGACTAACCTGTAGAGGTAGATTTCACGTCCATGTGTGGGAAACCCCTGAGAGATTTTAGATCTGTCCTTTCTATCTTGGTTCCCCATTCCATTCCCTCATTTTCTCGAAGGCATGAAGTTGAAGGTCTGATCTGAGAGACCTTCCAGACTTCTTCCTCCCTGAAAAGTTTTATCAAGTATGCAAGGGAGAAAGCTTTCTTCAGAGGCCTTGTAGGAAATGAATGCTTGTCCTTGATCATACTCTTACACCCCATGTTATTTTTACCTTTTTTAAAGTTGCAACCATGTAAACCATCTATGATAGCAAGGGCCTGTCTTTTTTGCTCACCATCCACTCTGCAAATGCTTAATAGTTACTGAATGAAAACATACAGTTCCAGATATATGACAGAAGAATGAAAAGGAGTGTGTGATAATGTAGTCCGAAATAGATACAAGGAGTGAGGTGATAAGGAAGGATGTTGGATTAGGAGGAAGGGAGCAGGTCATAACTGGGAAACTTTCTTAGAGGAGGTAATTCGTGAGTTAGGTTTTGCAGAAAGCTGTATATCTGAAGATAAGCAGATGTTTTAAGGGGGTAGACAGCATGAACCAAAGCATTTAAATTGGACTGGGTAATCATGGGATTAAGCACAGTGAGTCTTTTTTGGTAAATTATGAATAATTTTTCTTCCCCTTATAACTGTTCTCTCTCCCAGATAAAAAGATTGGCACACTTTATAAGAACTAAGATTTAGAGTACTTGAGTTTTGGAAGTGACAGTGGTATACTGAAAGCAAGAGCATTGAACTAGGGGGTTCAGAAAATTTGAAACGGATTTCTGATTAAATCTTATACAAGTAAGTGCCTTTGGGCAAATCACTGGGCCTTAGTTATCTCATTTGTAAAAGGAAGACCATAATCCTTATCCCATATGGTTATTGGGAGAATGAAGTTTCATAATGTGTATGGAAGTGCCTACTTCAATATCTAAGACATAGAACTTTATGTTAAGTTGTTTAAAATGGATCTTTGTCTTTAGATTATTAAAAAATATTTTGGTGTATTTATCATGACCTCATATCTACTTGATCTTTGAGTTGACCCTTTAAATTACCTTTAAATTTATAAGTATCAATTTTAGATGCTTAGTTTTCTTTCAGTCAAGCATAATGTTTTCTGACAGAAATGAGGCTTGTTTCATTTTAATGTTACCAGGAAAAATGCTAGATGCCTTAAATTTTTAAAGCTTTAAGTAAGGGATATGTGTGGCTGAAAATCTGAGCCTTTAGGCTTTTCTTCTTTATAGAATTTGTTTTTGAAGAAATAGTCCATGCCTATCATGTCATGTGTTCATTGTTGTGAAGACACAGGGGATTTTCCTGCTATTAAGGAAAAAAAAAATTACCCAAAACATCCTCTATGTTTTTGGTGATTTGAATGACTATAAACCATGGTGGATCTCTACCTGTGTGCTTTATTTTAGAATTCAGTATTTTTTGAGTAGGCTAATGGACTTCTGTATCATTTCTTATCTAAGCTTTTTGCTGTGGTAGCTATTTGGTTATGAATCTCAATTTTTCACTACACTTTGTGAACTCTTTGTAGTGTTTATAATCCTTGGAGCAATCTGTCCTTTGTATAATATTTGGAAGGGAATTTTATTATTAAAAAAAAAAACTAAAAAAAAGTCTGGAGTTTTGAAATGATAAAGACGCCAGTTACTACCTTCCATATTCACAGACCATCAAAGAAAAGAGGAAATGGTTTTGGGATTGGAGACTCTTTTCACATAAAAAGGAGAAACCTTTGATTTAGGATTGTTAAAAACATGATGGATTCAGAAGGAGATTGTTAGAGCTCCTGCAGGTAGCTTAGTAGGTGTTGTTGCTGGTAATACTATTACTAATAACAGCTGATATGTGTTGATTGCTATGTACCAGTTACTAGTTTGAAGTATTTGCCATGTTGGGGTACCTGGGTGGCTCAGTCAGTTGAGCGTCCGACTTTGGCTCAGGTCATGATCTCATGGTTCGTGGGTTCGAGCCCCACATCAAGCTCTGTGTTGACAGCTCAGAGCCTGGAGCCTGTTTCACATTCTGCCTGTCTCTCTGTCTCTCTCTCTCTCTCTCTGTCTCTCTCTGCCCCTCTCTCTCTGCCCCTCCCCCACTCACACTCTGTCTCCCTCTGTCTCAAAAATAAATAAACGTTAAAAAAAATTAAAAAAAAAAAGAACATAGTGGATATAGTATTTTTAAGGTGACTTGTTAAAATTTTTTGAATTCATACTTTTTTAGGGTAAGACTGACATACAGACTTAGTACGGAGGATTTTTATATAGTAATATTTGAGGGTCACAAATCTGTGTAATTGAAATCTATCCTATTGAAATTTTTCACCACTGAAAAAGCAACTTGTGTTTTGACTGCCAAGTGCCACAGTAGTTTATCAGATTACATAATTTCTTACAGAGAAGACTCGGGCCCCTGTGGAAGTTATGAAATCTGGGTAGGTAAGTTTTGATGGTGTGGGAGTATGGTAGGTCTGGGGAGAGAGCAGTCCACTCTAAGTAGCATTATCTGGGTTAGAGTAAACAGGTAGAACACCTTGAACATGAGGGCGCAGGTACATTTTTTAAGTACAGATTGGGGGTGAGGAAATTCTGAAGACCAGCCTTGCTACTGTATATTTTTGCCTGTTTTGACTGTAATAGCACTTAAAATCAGCAAGTCAAAAGTAAAGAAAAAACAATGCTGTGCATCATAGTGGGGAGTTTGTAATAGTTCCTAGCCTGTTTTGCAAGATGTGGGGGCTTTATAAATATTTATTAATGATCATAGAATTACTCTCTTACTACCTATTATTTTATAAATCTAAGGAGGCCGAATAGCATAGGCTCTGGAGCCAGACTACTTAAGTTCACAACCTGCACAGCCTCTTATTAGCTTATTGCCCTGTACGTGGTCTGGTGCTGACATGGCAGAAGAAGATAGTATATTTAGGCAGAGTAGGGCCCAGAGTTTTCCATGGTTCTTATGTAGTATGAAAGAGATCTAGAAGTTCTCACATAATCCTAGTGAAAAAAATAGAAGTTAACAGAGTGGGAGCCAGCAAGCTTGTCATGAGGCTACTATTGTGAAGGGAGGGACCACGCAGTAATTGTTGGGGGGGGGGGAGGGCAGCTCTGTAAGATTCAGCTCAGTGCCCACCACAGTTGGTACTCCCTCTTGCTGTAGTATAGTTAACACTGGGAAGTAGTTGCTCAGCTAGGAGTGCATTTCTGTCATTCTCTCCTCTACCCTTGTGATCCTTCCCTGCATCTAGGTGGGGCCATGTATGTGACTGATTTTCACTAGTGGAATGTGAATGGAAATGATGTGTTTTCACTTTAGCATAGAGTGACAGAAAAGCAGGTGTTCTTTCTCCAACTTTTTTTTTTCCGATCCAAGGAACCAGGAGCACTTAAGAGGGTGGTAGAGCCATGAGATTGGAAGGATTTAGAGTCCTTAAATTACCATGTGGAAGAAAGCTGTACATCAAAGAGGAGTGTACCCGTAATATATTGTAATTTTAATGGGAGATTTTAATTGTGTAAAGTTAATGGAAGATCTGGGGTTTGTTAAGCAGCTAGTATTGCTTTAACTGTAAGCTTGGGCTGCCTAGGATAGGTAGTTGAGTTCCTAAGAGTATCCATACCAGCAAGAGCTGAGGTGGGACCAAGTTAATAGATCCACTGGATATTGTTATATTCTCATCAGCATGTGCCGTTATGACTCTCCTAAAACTCTGAAGCCCATGAGGACCCAGAGGGCATGGATCTACATTTAGATCCATCATAATACTTCTTGTGCCCATGAATGCTCTGTGCTCAGACACCATTATAAGAATGAGAAGCCATGAGAAACTATGAAAGTTCTTTTATAAAAGTCTGAAGCGTTCCCTCAAAGCAGGTTTCTCCATCTTGGCACTATTGATATTTTGAGCTGGATAATTCTTTGCTGTGAGTGGCTGTCCTGTGCATTGTAGTATGCATAGCAGCATCCCTCTATCCATTACATGCCACTAGCACCTCCCCTTGATCATACAACCAAAAATGTCTCCAGACGTTGCTAAATGTCCTCTTGGGGGCAAAATTGCGCCTGGTAGAGAACCACTGTCTTAACCAAGTTAAGCTGAAAGAAATTACTTTAGACTGAAAGACACTTAGCTTTATTTAAAAGACTTTTTCTCCTCTTAGGAGAGAGGTAGAGTTCATGGGAGAGGTTTGTTTCTGAACATGCAAAAAAGGAAGCTATGTTGTTTTTGTTTTCTTTTTATTTTATTTTGACAGAGACAGAGACAGAGAGAATGAGTGAGTGGGAGAGGGGCAGAGAGAGAGGGAGAGAGAATCTCAAGCAGACTCCAAGCTCAGCATGGAGCCCAGTGCAAGGCTTGATCCCATGACCCTGGGATCATGACCTGAGTCAAAATCAGTTTCCCCTTCCCGTCAATTCTTTGGCATAGTGTGCTTTATATTGTGTTCCCTATTTATCTGGAGTTGCCTCTAATTCTGCTTCAGTTTGCACTAGTTGCTTTTTAAGTCTCTTCTGGGAACTTCCTTTTAGTGTACTCTTGAATTGAATCCATTCTATTTTAGATCTTTTTTTCTAAATTTACTTGATCTTTTTTCTGGAGTCCTTGAGTAACTTCCTGAAAAAGTGTGTTTGATGGGTAAACTTCTAACTTATTCTATGTACAAATTGTCTCCATTCTATTCTAACATTTGACTGATAGCTGGGCACAATATTGTAGGTTGCAAGTAATTTTCCTTTAGAACTCTGAAAGTATTGCTTGGTTGTCTTCTAGCATCCAGGGGTGCTGATTAGAAGCCATATGTTGGCTAATCACTATTTTTTCAAAGATGATTTTTTATTCTGTTCTAATAAAGATTGTTTTTGTTTTGTTGTTGTTGTTAAAGTTTATTTTTGAGAGGGTGGGAGGGGCAGAGAGAGAGGGAGAGAGAGAGAGAGAGAGAATCCCAAGCACAGAGCTGACAGCACAGAGCCCATGTGGACTTGAACTCATGAACCGTGAGATCATGACTTGAACCGAAATCAAGGGATGCTTAACCAGCTGAGCCACCCAGGTGCCCCTAGGTTGTTGTTTTGGTTATTTGTTTTAGGCACTCCGCTGTTCTTCTTGTCTAAATGAGAGTCTTCAATTCTCAGAAATTCTCTTAGGTCTTTGTTATTTTCCAAGCTTCACTTTTTTGTTTGCCTATGTGCTCTTAGGTAGGCAGGTATTTTCTCTCTTGGATTGACCATCTTTGTCTCATTTTATTTTCATAGTTTGTGATTCTTTGTTCAGGGGATTTTTTTTCCCTAGTTTTTTTGTCTGATATTTTTGGGTGGGTAATCTGTGAATTTTCTTGTTCTGTTTTTCTTTTCCTATCATTCTTCTCTGTTTTATGTTGTAATACTTGCTGCTCTTAGTCTCAGAATATGTAAGATAGGTTTTTGAAACATAAGGTTCTTTTGTGCTTCTTCGATTATCTCTTTTTCCATTCTGGTCACTTTCTATGTTTGTTTTTGTAATTATTATTTTTCATGATTAGTTTTCCTTATATCTCTGGTGTTTCTTGGTTGTCCATTCATGTTTAGAAAGAAGGACTGGGCTTCTGGTCTGGGTCTCCCCTCTCCCACCCTGTTCCTTGGACTGTTTTCCCTACTAGTTTTTTCTTTGAATAGGAACTCTAGCCACAGCATTTCAGGGCTGGACAGTACAGGGTAGGGCCTGTCTATTGGCAAGCATTGTTTTAGGGTACGAGAGAGAGGAGCTAGTTTCCAGCCTGTTGGCCCTCTAAATGCCAGATGAAAAGGGTTTATTACTCTGCCAGCATCCTCACTTTAGTCTTTCCTAGTCATTTATCTTCTAGAAAAGCAGAGTGTCTTTTTGCTTGGGGGTAAATGTTGCCCTTAGTTGTTTAGGTGCTTGCTTGGAGATGGGGGATGGGAAATGTAGTTGTTCTCATATAGTCAAGTAACATTTAATTCTGTTTTTCACCCCACAATTTTCACCCTTTGCTGTATCGTTTAGTTTGCAATCATGCCTCTCTTGGGTCCTGTCACACATATGGGTTCCCACCCTTTTGTGTCACTCTTAAAGGGTATAACGGGCGTGTGGTTTTCTCTGCTTGTTATGTCAAGCTATACACACACACACACACACACACACACACACACACAACCCCTATTTCCAATTTTAAATTTATTTGCTCTTACGGCTTTACTTCTTTCTGTATGAACTGTATGAATTTTTATTTCAATGGGGTGGGGTAACTGGAGGGAAATTTTGTATTTAGTCCATCGTCTTTTATTAGAGTCCTTTTCTAGCTTCTTAAACGTCAGATATATAGAAGTATTGAATTATTTTTTTTTAAATGCAGGCTTATTCATAGAAATTGTGATCATGATACTATGTTAAAATATAATGATGTTCCTTCATTAGTGATTTGTATAGGTGTTTATATCTGTTTGCCAGTTGGTCCTAAAACTTGTACTCCTTTTGAATTCTTGTTTGCTTCTTAGTTTTTCTGATTCCCCTTTTGTTGTCCTCTCCTCTATCCCGGTTTGCACATGTCATTATGATTCTCTGCCATTTCTTCTTTGTTATTTGGAAACTGAATGAGACCATTTAAAATTGTGGATAAAATATTGACTTTGCTCCAGAGAATAACATGTTAGCTTTAAGCCCATGGCTCTTGTGATATTTTGATTACTGAGAAATGTTATTTTCTGTGTCTTCACTGTGTCCAGATAGGTGAGGGCTTATTCTTTTATATTTATTTCTCTCCCTTAATTGTTATAGCTACTTTGGTTCAGTAGTTACTGATATTTTTCTCTATTTTCCTTCACTTCTACCTTATAATCTTTGGTGCTTTAATTTTTTTTTTTTTTCAACGTTTATTTATTTTTGGGACAGAGAGAGACAGAGCATGAACGGGGGAGGGGCAGAGAGAGAGGGAGACACAGAACCGGAAACAGGCTCCAGGCTCTGAGCCATCAGCCCAGAGCCTGACGCGGGGCTCGAACTCACGGACCGCGAGATCGTGACCTGGCTGAAGTCGGACGCTTAACCGACTGCGCCACCCAGGCGCCCCAATCTTTGGTGCTTTAAATGTTGAACTTAGGGGCGCCTAGGTGGCTCAGTTGATTAAGCATCCAACTCTTGGTTCCAGCTCAGGTCTTGATCTCAGGGTTGTGAGTTCAAGCCCCATTTAGGGTGTGAAACCTACTTAAAAAAAATGTTGAACTTAAATTGCCTAGCTAGTTCGTTGGAGGCCTTAATTTTCATCTCCTTCTTTCATTTTATAGTCATAAAATTTCTTTAACCTGTTCTCTTTTTTATTTCCCATTCTTTACTGAATCTTTAGATATCAGATTGATTGATTGTAAATTATCCTGAGGAAATACATTTAAATTTATTTCTTTCCCCTCTCTTCTGTGGTATTGCTGCATTTCCCCATTATTCTTGTTAAGTTTTCTCTTATGACTTTGTAATTCTTTCTTCTATAGCTATGATATCTGCTGCTGAAATGTGTGTGTATGATTAGAGTCATAATTCTCCTGCAATCAAGTTTTTACAATTTAGATTTTAAAAATGCTGACTACTTTGCATTTGAAATCCTGTCAGAAGGGTTGTGATATGGAAGGCTTAAACCCCCAGATTTGGCCTGATTATATATTATGGGAATTACACAGTAAATACTTAATTGAAATTTAAAGTAGCTTAGGAAATAAGTCAGCTCTTTATTTGCCTAATACAGGGGAGGTCAATGTTGTAAATATTCCCTAATACAGTGGACATCTATTTACTGATTATTTTGTGAACTTTTTTTATATTCTCTGAAACTCTTGATTTTTAGAATTCAGAGATTGGACTAGGTAGTGGTTATAGGTCTTTTGCTTTACTTTTTTCACATATCCTTAACATTTTCAGGTATCTACTGTCACAATTAATTTCCTTCTTGATTGGCTTGTTACGGTGTCCTTTACTGTTTCTATTATGTTTAGAGTTTTGGTACTTTTTCTTACACTTCTTGAAATTTCAAAATATAATCTTTAGTATTATATAGGTAATATTTAACTGTTTTCAAAGGTTTTATTGTTTGGGGGATTATGGTTTTTATATCTTTATTTTCCCAAGAATTTATGATTATGATGTAGGGATTAAAAAAAAATAGCCTGTCATTACTGACAAAAAATTCGTCAGGAAAAATGGAGATACACTTAAAAGGTTGATCGCTTAACATATTTAACATTTTAACTAGCAAGGTGTCATGTATTTGGTTATCTTTGTGGTTTCTTTATTCACAGTATTGTAATTCACAGCCTCTTCAAACTTAAAAGTTGAAATTAGTGAAACATTTTGTGTCTGTGGGGCAAAGTATGATTTTAGTTAAATTCAGAAAATATATGTTTTTTTAGTATTCTCTAAAAATGTTTTCGTTGTCATCATATTTATTAGTTTTCTTTTAGGAACAGGATTTCAGTGTTAGAATTATCTTTATAGTTTTTCATTTTTGGTAGTCATTCTTAAAGTGTTAAAAATTGTGTTGGTTCTCATAGATCCCTTTTGAATTGGCATGCAAAAGTATAATTATGAGTCTTGGTTCTCACATGATAAATTAAAGATGATGAGTACTTTGGTTGTGGTAATTTATACCTACAATTCAAAACCCAAAAGCATCTAGGCCAGAGTTAGGCACCCAGATACTCATTTTTCTTTCATGTCCAAGGTAGAAAGCCATTCTCTGTCTGTATCAAAATATGAAGAAACTGATTGTGGGATTGAATAAGAAAGTCAATACCAAAATTTTTTGAGATTGTCTTGAATTAACTTTAAATTTTGAATTTTAAAATGTTGATCCTTGATAAGAACTCTTAGCTTAAGTATGGGCATTAATTTTACTTGTAGGAAGCTAGGTAACTCTTTTGGTTTATTATAAAACCAGTTACCATACTTAATAAATGAGAAACACATTCATTTTTTCCTGGTATCTTGATTTAAGATAAGGTTCATATTTTTCTTAGAAAAGAACCTTTCAAGAAAACAAAATTTATGCATAATCAAGTAGTTTTAACTGTAATTTAAAATATTGTACCTAACTTTAAAAACAAAGACTTAAAATCCAAGAGAGACATTTAACCTGTAGGACTAAATTATTAATATATGATTGCCAGTATCCTATTTGCAAGCACTGTCCTTAAGTGGTCTTGATTTATTACTGTCTCAAAAATGCTCTTTGAGACCCTCTGTCACAGGCTTGGGCTACATAACATTACAAACACCAACTAATTTAGTAAACTGATGCACTGGGAGAATAAGAAACCTGCCAGAAGTATTGTCTTTCCTACTAAGTAACTGTGTGACCTTGGCAAACCACTTGGTCCTGTGGATCTTAGTAAAATTGAGAGCTTGGAACAGATAGCTGCTTAAGTTCTTTTGAGGATTCCTTGAAAATGTTAAGGGCTAGAATTCTAGTCAGATGATATACTATGTAATATAATCTTTATAATAGATGTGAAATAGATGGCATTATTCCCATTTTTGGCAATGGCGTGATTCATGTTGTACAGACTCCATATTTAAGTAGCATGCTCAGTCATGTAGCTACAAAGAGGCCAAGCCGGAAGTTGAATCTTGGCCTATCTCATTTTATATTCATATTCTATTTAGTGAACCAAACTGCCTCTGCAAGGCATGTTGTGACAGTAGACCACCAGATTTTATTCCTAAAATTTATTTCATTTTTTAATCTTTAGTTCATAGTAAATGTGCTTATGCTTTACAGCATCTGTTATTCAAGAACACCAGAAGTCAAGGGTCAGGCCTATCCATGAATTGTGCCTGAAGTAGAAATGTGACCAATTTTTAAATATACTAGAACTTACGTGTCTAAGAGATAACTGGTGTTCACAGTTATTTAGATTTATTTCAGTAATGTTGTTGTTCAAAAACCTTTTGGAACTATTCTTTCTTTGTTTCTTTTGTTTCCTCAGTCACATTCTTTTAACCTACATTCTGTGGTGGCAAATGACATTTTTTTGAGGATGGATTTGACACGTGGAAACAGTGGGAAGTCATTCTGGACCAAGTCTCATACATAAAATTAGGGATCAAAATAAGGAATGACATTTTTAGTTAAAAATCAGAAGGCCAAAAGGGATGAAACCTATCACTGTAATGTCACTTGGAAGGTGGTTAAGAAAGAGATTAGAAAAGAGGAGTTCCAAAATTGTTTTGTGTGATGACAACTTGGAATATCCCCTAAAAATGACTACTCTGAATGGAGTTAACCTTTATTTGGATGTAAATTCTGCTTTGTTAAAGTTACATCTTGAGATAGTTATACCTGTTCTGCTTGCCACGTAGGTTAGTACTATGCCGACTTAGCGTGCACTTTATTATTACTTTTTTAATTTTTAATTTTCTTTTGGTGGTGGGCACAGTTTAATCCACTTCATGCAGACACTGACCCACCTGCTCAAGGAGCTTCAAAATACATTGAACCACCTAGTGTCTGTCCCCCACCTCCTGCAGACACAGAAAGACACTTGGCTGAATGAGGTTGGGGTCTGAGGATCCAAATGCCTCCATTGTGGGACAAGGCAGCAGTGTGGGCCCAACTAGTAGTGGAGGCAGTGCCCTTTCTCCCCAGAGGAGAAGTGCAGAGACAGGGCTGAGGCCCCAGGCAAGGAGGCCTCATTCTCACTGTGCTTGGCAGGGTAAGCCAGACAGGGTCCTTCCAGGTCGGCCCGCCTGGCTGTGGGCTGAAGCTCTGGGGAGGCGCAGGGGCCAAGATGCCACTGGGGCTGGCTAGGCAAGGTGGGCAGCAGTGCCGTTGGGTCCTGGGCACCTAATGCTCAGTCCTGGCCTTCATCTGAACACCACTCGAGAGCATGGTCCTTGTGTTTAGCATGTACTTTAGAGAAGAAGAGTTGAATGAATTACAGACAGCAGATATTCTTTCCGTTTTAAAGGAGATCAGAGTGTATAGAACATTTCTTTGCACACTAATTGAACTTTTGGTCATATTAATATTTGTGGTTATCCATATATAGGTTTAATTCTGAACAGGGGCTGGCTAGGCAAGGTGGGCAGCAGTGCCCTTGGGTCCTGGGCACCTAATGCTCAGTCCTGGCCTTCATCTGAACACCACTCGAGAGCATGGTCTTTGTGTTTAGCATGTACTTTAGAGAAGAAGAGTTGAATGAATTACAGACAGCAGATATTCTTTCCGTTTTAAAGGAGATCAGAGTGTATAGAACATTTCTTTGCACACTAATTGAATTTTTGGTCATATTAATATTTGTGGTTATCCATATATAGGTTTAATTCTGAACAGCTACTCCCATCTCATTTCCTGGCATGAACTAAAACTACTTCTGTTGCTAAGCCTGGATGTACTCTTTGATGCAGGTATACATGTAAATTAATTTTTGTGCAAAAATTATCTTAGGCTGCCTTATACGCTTAAATATTAGTGAATAGGTTTTGGATATCAGTACTTTATTAGTGCAGTTAATAAACAATATGCCTATATATCCTGTTGTAGAGGAACTTATGATAGGAAGATTTCATTTTACCTTTTGAAGGTGGTATTTTTATTGATTTAAATTTCCAGGTAGTGGAATTTAATGAAACTTCCTCATTTGTAGACATTGGAGGATAGTAAAAAAATGCCTGTAATCCCTTTTTAATAATACTTTTCCTTTTGGGATTTCAAAATAATTTAATGTTATAGGACCATTAATTCAACAGATATTTGAGTACAGGTCACTATGCAAGTGGCTAAAAAAATTCAGAGGAGACTACACAGACATTGACCTCTTTGAGCTTGTGGTAGGGGCAAGGATGGGGAATAGACTGTAAACTGCTAATTGCACAATTCACTGTATTTATCATGTGGAGAGTGCTAAGAGGAAGAAATATAGGGTGATACAAGAATTTGCTGACCTAGTGGGGGAGGGGAGCCAAGAAAGGTGACTTCAGCTGAGGAAAAAATAATATTTCTGGCAGAACATTTTGTTTAAATATCCTGGAACAGCAAGGAACTTGGCTTTTGCTAGGAACTAAAAGAGTCTACTATGGGGGGGTGTGTAAAAAAAAACAAAAACAAAAACAAAAAACAGAAGGATTGATAGCAGTGTGGTGCAGTAGGCAAAAAACTGGGTCATGTAAGGCTTGATAGATCATGTTAAGGATTTTGATTTTTGTCTTAAGATCTCTTGGAAATGATTAGAATATGTTAAAGGATCATGGTTTAGAATGATCACTCTGGATGCTATGTAAAGAATGGTTTGAAGGCAGCCAGGGCAGATGCTGGGAGACATATTAGGTTGTGTTGAAATTAAGGTATCTGCAGTTTATCCAAGGGAGAATCATGTAGGCCAGTGGTTCTCAAAGTGTGTTACCTGAGAATTAGAAATGCAGATTCTTGGGTTTCTGCTCAGACCTACTGAATCAAAAACTTAGGAGGTGGGGCTCGGAAATCTCTTTGTGAGCAGGCTCTCCAGATGGTTCTGATGCAGGTCGTTTTTGAACTTCTGCAGGTCGTTAGACATGTTGTTTTGAATGTAGGAGAAAAGTTCTAGACTGATGGTATGAATAGGGAGTTACTGCATGAAAGTGGTAGTTGAAAGTGGGGGGGTAGAGAAGAGGTTCCAACAGAATGAAACCCTGAGACACTAAATTTAGACTCAAAGTCTTGGACAGAGTGAAGGGAGCTAGCGAAAGGATTGACTACAGGGACTAGAATGTCTGGAAAGTCTTTGAATAAGGGAGTGGCAAAGCAAGCATTAAATTTGCCAATGAATGGTCTTTATGTGATTGTAGTGGAATTACAGGTGAGCACCAGTGTCAACAGGTTGAAAAAGAAATGGGGAGAGGAGTGAAGGAAATATAATTTACTCATTTAACACCTACCCTACTCTTTGGACAGATATTTAATATTCCAACATTATGGGAAATAAAAATAACATAGAGGACACCATAAGAAGTATCATAAATAACCTTGAGAGACAGCATGAGAGTCTGTGGAAAGCTATATAATCTCACTGTTTGAGCTCATTGATTCTGAAATTCATAATTTACATAGAGGACTGAGCTCAAGTTTACCATTGTCTTTACCATGTTGCAAGGAATGCCATAGTAAAATAATAAACTATGTGGAGGAATGTTTAGCCTACTAAGAATTATGTTTTTTGTTTTTTGTTTTTTAATTTTAGCAACAGAGAGAGAGAGCACAAGCAGGAGAGAGGGGCAGAGGGAGAGAGAGAAAGACAATCTCAAGCAGGCTCCACGTTCAGTGTGGAGCCTGACATGGGGCTCGATCCTAGGACCCTAGGGTCGTGAACTGAGTGGAAACCAACAGTCAGATGCACAACTGACTGAGCCACCCACATGCCCCAAGAATGTTTTTAGCATGACTAAAACCACTTTAGTAATATGCATTTATGTAAAAATAATTTTTAAATTACAAATACTCTTATTTATTACAAATACATTAATTTACTTTGTATTACTACTATGTATCTAAAGGAAAATGTCTTTAAATGAGTTTTATAATTCAGCCTTTTACTTAAATTACCCTATATGTTAGAACTATTCGAACACATAAATGTTCTGCTATTCTTAAAGGACAACCACATTTAACGTGAAGACAAATTAAGATAATTTGAAGGTGAACCCCAATTACATAGTAATATCTTTGAAGCATATGTGTGCACACAGTAACACTCAGGAGTGGGGTGGAGGAGAGACAGTGAGAGAGGGAGATTGAGACTTAAACCATTTTGAGATGTATTTCCTTTTCTGGAAGTATGTATTTGTCTAAATTTTATTTTTATTTTTTAAGTGGGCTCCACACCCAATGTGGGGCCCAAACTAATGACCCCAAGATCAAGAGTTGCATGCTCTATGGATTAAGCTAGCCAGGTGACCTAATTTTTTTTTTTTTTTTAAGAAAAAATTAGGTTATTACATCAACATGTGCTGACTATAAAATTCAACAGTTACAGAAACTCATAAAGTTAATCTCTGCTGCTACTGGACCCCATTTTATGTCCAGAATAGTCCATGTATGTGCAGTTTGGTGTTATTCTTTTAGGTAGTCTCCTTACTCCCCACTCTCCATGCCCTGTGTGGGTATTTGTATATATAATTCTTTAAAAAACAGAAGTGGTATTATAGTACTGTTTTGCAGTTTTTTCACCAGTCAGTAGTACATCTTAAATATAAAAGGCCAAATCCTAATAATTCCTTCCATTGACTTTATTTTTTGTTCTTAGAACGTTAGACTGGAACTTATGAGACCTGGGTTCTGGTTTCTTTTGGCTTTCTGATCTTGGGCAAGTCACTTAGCCCTTCTGTTTTTAGTTTCCTTATCTGTAAAATTTAGAGATGGTGAATGGATGATTTGAAGATTTCTGATAGCTCTAAAATTTATTTAGGAATGCTAGGATTTCACAGGGCAGACATTTCCTTGAATTTTATACGAAAAGTGATTATGTTAACCTGCCTATTACACCCAATGGGGTAAGTTCTTGCCAAGTTAAAAACACAATAGTTGGGAGAGGGAGCACTTTAGAAACAAGATTCAAAAAAATGATATCCCATTATTTGCTAGTGTACTCAGTGTGCATACCTGTTGCTTTTAGGATTGTGCTGACCAGACAAACAAACAAAACCAAAAAAAGACTTTCTCAGAGCCTATTGGGTTTTTTGACTAAAAATCACAAAAATCTGTGCCGGCGCAAAGCCTGATGCAAGGCTCGGACTCCCGAACCAAGAGATTATGACCTGAGCCGAAGTTGGAAGACCTTTAACTGACTGAGCCATCCGGTCCCCGGTTATCTGCACTCCTATTCCTAATCTTTAGCTTTTCTTTTTCTTTTTTTTATTTTAACTTTTAATGTTTTTTCATTTTTTGAGAGACAGAGACATAGCCTGAGTAGGGGAGGGGCAGAGAGAGAGGGAGATACAGAATCTGAAGCAAGCTCGAGGCTCTGAACTGATAGCACAGAGCCTGATGCGGAGCCTGAACTCACAACTTTGAGATCATGACTTGAGCCGAAGTCAGATGCTTAACCGACTGAGCCACCCAGGTACCCAGCTTTTATTTCTCTCATATTACCTTTTATATTTTAAATTTATCTGGCCTTCTCATTTGATTTTTTGCTTTAATCTCTTTTTTAAAATTTAGTTATTTTTTTTTCTAAAATAAGACTTTAGTAAGGCAGAGACACAAAAAGCTATCAAGAAGAAGCATTGAGAAAACTAGTGACTCCAACAATGGCTTGCCCAAGGAGAGCTTTAATTTAGATTTACTTTTTATTGTTATATTATTTTTTCTATAAAGCTGGCTGTTGGGTGGCTGTTTCTAAGATAAACAAAAAGATGCTTCATGCTCTCAGCAAGAGATTCAGGCAACTCCCGCCACCCCTTTCCATTTATCTAAAAGTAGCTTTCAGTGCTTCTCATAAGAGACTTTCGTATTCTTTTAAATTTTAAGCCTCTTCCTCAAAGCTTTAATCTGAATAATACAGATGTGTGATGGGCAAATTTCCCACCTCTAAATAAGGTAAGATTATTTACAGTGATAAAGCCTTTGAAGTACATGTGAAGGGGACTGCTCTCATGTTGATTGTCATCCCTTTAGACATTTTGAAGGTGCTTAATTTAAAAAGTTCACAATCCTCATTTTAAAAAGAATAATTTTTAGCAGTTTCAGCCTCCTGAAAATCTCCTTTCAGCAAGAAACAGTGTTGGGACTTAACTAATATTTTATTGCTAATCTTATTATTAAAAGCTTTTTTTTCTATTTTATATTTCTTAAAATAGTAACTTCCTTTTTTTTAGTGTGTATGTGTGTGTATTTATGAGATGCTTTAAAAAGTAGTTTATAGTATAAAATACAATCATCAAAGGAAATTTTAAAGGGAAAATCATGATTCTGAATGATATAACACATTAATATTTTTTTCATGCATTCATAATTATTTCAGGTATTACATTGATGTATATCGTGTGAGCCCAAGAAAGCAAAAGTAGATAATAAGGTCATTCTTTAGTCCCTACATGTTCTTTCAGCTAAGGCTTCTAACTGGATATTGCTTTGGTGTAGATGGAACAGATAAAACCTTTTGTGTTATCTGACTGTCACTACATTACATTCTTGTTCAATAAGAGACTTGAGTTAATTTAGTCCTGTAGCTATGTTGTCCTCACCATAGCTACATTGCTGCTACTCTGTTTAAAGGTCAGTGTTATTGCCCTTTAATATTTCCTCTTTCACTGTGCATCTCATTCTCTTTCTACATTTCTATACATTTCTGTCTTAACTGGGAACTAAATTAGCTTAAGTTATTACTAGCCATCTTGGCTGTCACTTACCAGAATTAAAACCCTGAAATGACACTTTCCTGTTCTATGCATAGAATATAGAAAGGAGTTACTTTGGTTAATATGTAAAATCTTAATAAAGGTTTAAATTGATTTGAATGCTATAAGAATGCTAACTTTGCATTCTTTTATTAAACATATTTAAATGCATATATGGAATAACACTCCGAAATTGTAAATGCTCAAGAATCCTGAGCTTGGTTGGTTTAGGTCTTCTGAAAAATAATTTTAGCATTTTGACGTCTTTTAAGCAGCATGCCATGCGATAATTTTTGTTGTAGCTGAATAGTTCTTTTGAGGAGATTTTTTATATCATGTTTTTCAAAATAATCACAGATTTTACATACTGGAAAATGTAGCTTTCATAATTTTAGGAGTGCAAGGACAGCTGCACAGTAAGTCCATATGTTACTTAGCTATAGTTATATTTTAATAATTTTTTCTTTAGGGAAAGAACTATGGCTAACCTCCAAGAGACTGAAGCTGATGGTTGTAATCATTTATGTTTTTTTCAACAGAAAGAACTTTTTCTTTTTTTTTTTTCCTATTTTAAATAGTTGAATCTATTTTTCTTGTGAAGTTGAGTTTATTTATGTTGTGCCATGGCATCAATTGGATGAAGTTCCTATTTTGGATCCTACTGTAAAATTTAAATGAATATTTATGTCAGATGGGAAGATTACCCTGTTGTGTTTTTTTTTCCTGTTATTCCTGTATATGGACTTACTGCCACAGTCATGCTAATTTTTCTCCTACATGCTTGCTCCTTTATGCCTCTATTCTTCTGCACATTACCATTCCCTCCACCCGCAATGCCCTTCTTTTTTTCATCCATTTCCTTTTCTCCTTTTAAAATTGGCATCTAAAGTGATTTCCTCTGAAAGTTCTTTCATGATTTATTCTATGTAACTGTTACTTGTTTTCTTGGTTTAACCTTAACACTTAACATGGATAGATACAGATTGGACCAATCTGAGTTGTGTTTCTCTGACATACCAGGTATAGTGTTAACTTCACTCAATTTTTACAGCTATCCTGTGAGTTATACTCATTTTTTTTTAATTTTTTTTAATGTTTATTTATTTTTGAGACAGAGAGAGACAGAGCATGAACGGGGGAAGGTCAGAGAGAGGGAGACACAGAATTTGAAACAGGCTCCAGGCTCTGAGCTGTCAGCACAGAGCCCGACACAGGGCTCGAACTCACGGACCGCGAGATCATGACCCGAGCTGATGTCGGCTGCTTAACCGACTGAGCCACCCAGGCGCCCCGAGTTATACTCATTTTACAGATGAAATTAAATTCCATGAGAATCCTAGTTTTAGCCATGCTAGAATTTGAACTTATCACTAAAAAAATTGCTTTTTACAGTGTCATTCTGCCTTATGTATTTCTGTAGTCTTTCTTTTCTTGCTATCAACTTAACCGACCAACAGCACTGAAAATAGTTTTTGCTTTGGGTCTTTAAAAGTTTTATTTAATATAATTTGCATAGAGTAAAATATACCCATTTTATGTATAAAATTTAATGCATTTTGACAAATGTATACACCCACGTAACTATGTCTACAGTCAAGATATAGAACATACTCATCAGTCCCCCAAATCCCTTGTGCCCTTTCCCCACTTAATATATCTCCTTCTCCACTGTCCCAGCTCTTCTTCAGGCAACAACTGATCTGGGTTCTATCCACTATACATTGTTTTTGTATGTTCTAGAATTTCATATATATATGCATAGAATGTGTACTCTTGTGTGGCTTCTTTTGCTCAGCATTATTTTTGAGGTTGTTCTTTTTTATTGCTGGATAGTATTCCATTATATGAATGAATATACTATAATTTGTTCATTCATTTTACCCATTGGTAGAAATTTGACTTGTTTTTAGTTTTTGGCTATTACAAATAAAGCTTCTATGAAAAACCCATTTGCAAGTTTTTGGCTGGATAGGTTTCCATTTCTCTTGGGTAAATACCTAGGAATGAATTTACCATTTTCCATTTCCACTGACAATACATGAGAGTTCTAGTTGTTCCTCCTCCATGTCAACAGTGATATTGTCAGTTTAAAAAATTTAGTGTTTCTAGTGGTTGTGTAGTAGTATCTCATTATGGTTTTTTTCATTTACGTTTTACTGATGACTAGTGGTATATTGAGCATCTTTTCATGGGTCTGTTGGTCATTTGTATTATTGTTTGTTTTTGGTAAATTGTTTAAATCTTTTGTTTATTTAAAAACTTTTGTTTTTATTATTGACTTTTAAGAGTTCTTAATATAGTCTGGATCCTAGTTCTTTGTCAAATGTATGTATTGTGCATGTTTTCTCCTAGCCTGTGGCTTACCTTTTCATTTTCTTAACTCTGTTTTTGAAGAGAAGCTTTTAGCTTTTATGGAGTCTAGCATACCAATTTTTTCTTTTGTGTTTTTTAGTCTCCTAACAAATTTTTGCCTACTCTAGATTTGTGAAGATTTTCTCTCCTATTTTATTCTAAAAGCTTTATATTGAAATATTTATATTTACACTTATGTTGGCTTTTATAGTTAAATCTCTGATTCATTTAGAGTTAATTTTTGTGTTTAGCATTAGAGTCAGGTGTTTTTGGTTTTTTTTTTCCTTTTAATGAAGTTTTTATTTAAAATCTTTTTATTGGGTTTTCTTGGCACTTCTGTTGCAAATTAATTGACCATATATGTGTGGTCCATTTCTGGACTTGCTATTCTGTTGGTATACTGTGGTATGCCAATATCATCTCTTTTGCTTTATAAGAAGTTTTGAAGGTAATATAAATCCCTTAACCCCAAATCATTTTGGAAATAGAAAAAAAAAAATCTTTGCATAATTTACTCTCTTGCTTTCACTGCTTGTGTTTTTGTACATGTTGATTTTTGTTTTCATTTACCCTTTTTGTTGCCACCAACAGGGCTTTGTGCATGATATTTTCCGGAGGCAGATATTGTTTATATTAAGGAAGACATTAAGTACTTTGAGCTGGATAGAAGGAGTTAGGCAGCAATTGATGTTCTTCCCTTTGTTCAAAATCACTGGTAGTAAGCAACTCTAGGTTCCAGTGGTATATCTATATGATTTTGGAGTAGGTCAGGACGTAGGGTCTACAGAAGCCAAGTATTTAAATACCAGATCTGAATTTGGACAGGATATGAAATTATAACACTTTTCAATTACTTTAAAATCATGTTTCTTTTTCTCCTTTTCCTGTCTCTCCTTAACAGACATCTTAGCCTTACCTAAAGTAGTCTTTTGCATGAATATTTGAGAAACACTAATGGCAGTTGCTAAAACTAAAGGGTGTCTAAGTGGGAACATGTTGAATTGAAGAAAAATGTTA
Source organism: Leopardus geoffroyi (assembly GCF_018350155.1). Taxonomy (NCBI): domain Eukaryota; kingdom Metazoa; phylum Chordata; class Mammalia; order Carnivora; family Felidae; genus Leopardus; species Leopardus geoffroyi. The sequence continues at coordinate 100,696,082 of NC_059341.1, read as the reverse complement.
GATGCAGATTGCATTTAATTTGGTTTAACTACATGTAAATGGAAGTAAAAAAATGAATACTATTTGTGGTTTTAAATTAGCACCCAGATGCCTTCATTTTTCTTAAGCTGTCATACTTTAGAATAAAAATAATAGAAAAGGTAAATGTAACATATTCAATTACATATTTTTATTAATCTTTTATTTGTCTTTTTTTTTTTTTTTTGTCCTTCCAATTGCATGCTTTCTTAGGGACTTCATCATCTGTTTATTTTGTATCTTTTTTCTTTACTTTGCATATATTGGAAATGATGAGTCTTGATTATGCCTTTTAATGAACTTATTCTTGTGAATAATGAGTCTAGGCTATGGTAGAAATATGTGCGTATTTTTTCTTCCTATTGAGATGACATTTATCCTTGAGGGATGTTTCTAAGCTTTGCACTTGACACAACTTAGAATTTTGGAAACCACGAAGGTGATGAGATAGGGATTTATAGCTTCCCTTTTTTTTTTTTTTGGTTGCTGGGATACATTGATTATGGTCCAGGGCATTAGAAGGATTGGTCATACACTTTGTTTCCACTCCTGTTATTTGCTTCAGAAAGACTGCAGTAGATTATAAGATCAGACAAATGGAACTGTCAGTCAGCTGCTCAAATAGATATTTTTAGATATGTTTCTCCTCTTGATAGTAATCATGCAGTTGACCACAAATCCTTCATTTGATAGTGGATGAGAAAATAAAAAGCAAGAGCTCCAGAGCTCTTTTGGATACTAAGACCAAATTAAAATTGAGGTAGAGATCACATTTCCAATTAAACACAGTTGTTTCTCCTTATGATTCTGATCAAAACCTGATCTTAATGATGTTTATGTGATAGGTCTTATTTACTAGAATTAAAACATCTAGCTAGAAACACATAGGTGAAACACATAGGTATTGTTGCCTTTTTTACTTTATAGCTTATATGGTGTTTTATGTTTCGGGTCTACATTCATTTAAAAGTATTTTGGAGTTAACTTTCATTTTGTTATTCAAAGTTTGCCCATTTTAGTCCATTTAGGGTTCTTTGGGTTAAGCAACAGGTAGCTTTGGCTGACTTAAGTAATATACCAGAATGATAAGCTTATTTTCTGAAGTAAAAGTTGAAAAACCAAGTTTTAGAATAGGCATGTAAGCAGCTCCAGGGATCTCGAGAGCAGGAAGCAATGAATAGGCTTGCATTTGTAGAGCCTCCCTTAAGCTACATAGTTCTCTAATTGTTTTTCCATTCATGTGATCACTCTGCGCATGATTCACATATCTCAGTGAGTCAGATGGGGACTGATTGACTTGGTTTGGGTTTATTGCTCACTCTCTGCTAGGAGAGGGCAGGGTACCAGGATTGCATACACTAGAGAAGGGATGCTTTCTTTAAGGAAGATCAAGGTGCATGTTACCACAGGAAGGAGAAGTGGATGTGGACAGGTTAAAAAAAAATCAATTACTGCTATAGTTTCTTGGGTGACATAATATTTCTTTAATCTTACAATGCAGTGTTAACTATTTCTTGGCTGAACCCAGACGTTTCAGCCTTTATAAATTTGCCATGATCATAATAAACCGTTTATTAAATGCCCATGAAGACTGGTCTGCTTTATACTTCAGTTGCTTTTCCTCTATCTTTTGTTCATACTATTAAGTGACTGTTTAAACCATGTAATGTTAATTATTTGTAAGAAAGTTTTTTGTTTCCACTATTCATTTAATGATTTTTTTTTTTTCGGTGCTTGCTATGTGCCCTGGCACAAGAAGCTGAGGTTTCAAAAATAAGTAAGAGCAAATATGCTTTCTTCCCCCCAGCTTTGAGATATAATTGACATTGTGTAAGTTTAAGGTATACAGTGTCATGATTTGATGCATGTATATGCTACAAAATGTTTACCACTATTATGTGTTAAACACATCCTTTATCTCATGTAATTACCATTCTGTTATGTTGTGGTAAGATCATTAAAGCTCTGCTGTTAACAGCAGCTTTCAAGTATACAATACAGTATTGTCAACTATAGTCTCCATGCTGTATGTTACATCCCTGGAATTTATTTATCTTCCTATTTTTTAAAATATTTATTTAATTTTGGGAGAGCACATGTGGGAGAGGGGCAGAGGGATGGGGATAGAGGATCAAGTGGGGGAGGGGCAGAGAGAGGGGCACAGAGGATCCAAAGTGGGCTCTGCCTGACAGGCTGATAGCAGCAAGCCCGATGTGGGGTTCAAACTCACAAACTGGGAGATCATGTCCTGAGCCAAAGTTGGATGCTCAACCGACGGAGCCACCCAGGAGCCCCTGGAGCTTATTTATCTTATACCTGGAAGTTTGTACACTTTGACCAACGTCTCCTCATTTCCCCTACCTCTCAGGCCCCTGGCAACCATCATTCTGCGCTCTGTATGAGTTCAGTGTTTTTAGATTCCACATATAATTGAGGCGATACAGTACTTGTCTTTCTCTGGCTTAGTTTAATTTAGCATAATGACCTTAGGGTCTATCCATGTTGTTGCAAATGACAGGATTTCCTTTTTTTTATTATTATTTTTTTCAATGTTTATTTATTTTTGGGACAGAGAGAGACAGAGCATGAACGAGGGAGGGGCAGAGAGAGAGGGAGACACAGAATCGGAAACAGGCTCCAGGCTCTGAGCCATCAGCCCAGAGCCTGATGCGGGGCTCGAACTCCCGGACCGCGAGATCGTGACCTGGCTGAAGTCGGACGCTTAACCGACTGCGCCACCCAGGCGCCCCTGGATTTCCTTTTTTTATGGCTGAACAATTTTATAAATACATTATACACACACACACAGATGTATACACATATATCACATTTTCTTTAATCATCTGTTGATGTACACGTAGGTTGTTTCCATGTCTTGACTGTTGTGAATAATGTTGCATGAACATGGGAGCAGTGCTGTAGTGAATATGGGATATCTCTTCAAGATAGTTATTTTACTTCCTTCAGATAAATACCCCGACATGGAATTGCAGGATTGTATGGTAGTCCTGTTTTTAACTTTTTGAAGAACCTCCATACTGTTTTCCATAGTGGGTATACCAATTTATATTCCTGGCAACAGTGCACAAGGATTACCTTTTCTCCATATCCTCACCAACGTTTGTACCTTTGTTTTTTTTTGATAACAGCCATTCTAGCCGGTGTGAGTTGATATATCATTGTGGTTTTGATTTGTATTTCCTCTATGATTAGTGATGTTGAGCACCTTTTCGTGTAACTGTTGGCCATTTGTACGTGTTTGGAAAAATGTCTATTCAAGTCCTCTGCCTGTGTTTAAATCAGATTTTTAAGTTTATTTACTTTTTTGCTATCAAGTTGTATAAGTGCCTTATGTATTTTGGATATTAATCCTTTATCAGACATATGGTTCACAAATAATTTCTCCCATTCTGTAGATTGCCTTTTCATATTGATTGTTTCTTTTGCTGTGCAGAAGCTTTTTAGTTTCATATAGTCCAACTTGTTTATTTTTACTTTTGTTGCTTGTGTATTTGGTACATATCCAAAAACTCATTGCCAAGACTGATGTCAAGGAGCATTTTCCCTATGTTTTCTTCTAAGAGTTATTTGGTTTCAGGTCTTATGTTTAAGTCTTTAATCCATTTTGAGTTGATTTTTGTGTATGGTATAAGATCGGGATCCAGTTTCATTCTTTTGCATGTGACTATCCAGTTTTCCCAACATCATTTACTGAAGGGACTACTACCTTTCTCCACTGAGTGTTTTTGGCTTCCTTGTCAAATATTAGTTGATCATATGTGTCTGAGTTTATTGTTGGGTTCTCTATTCTGTTCCATTGGGTCTGTGTCTGTTTTTATGCCCGGACCATATTATTTTGATTACTGTAGCTTTGTAATATAATTGGAAAAGGGAAATTGTGATGCTTCTACCTTTGTTCTTCCTTCATTCTGAAAATTGTTTTGGTATTTGGAGAGTTTTGTGGATCCATATGAATTTTAGGATTGTTTTTTCTACTTTTGTGAAATGTGCCTTTGAAATAATGATAGGGATTGCATTGTATCAATAGATGGCTTTGGATGCTATAGACATATAACTATTAATTCTTCTGATCCATGAACATGAGATGTCTTTACACTTTTTTGTGTCTTGTTCGATTTCTTTCTTCAGTGTCTTACAGTGTTCAGTATTTAGATCTTTCACTTCCTTGGTTAAACTTATTCCTAAGGGGGGGTGCCTGGCTGGCTCAGTCAGTAGAGACTCTTGGTCTCAGGGTCGTGAGTTCAAGCACCACTTTGGCAGTAGAGCTTACTTGAAAAAAATAAAAATAAAATAAAGCCAATTCTTTAAAAAATGTTATTCTCGACTATTTTATTCTTTTTGATGCTATTATAAATGAGATTGATTTGTTTCTTTTTCAGATAGCTTATTGTGATATAGAAATGGAACTGATTTTTGTTTACTGATTTTTGTATCCTGCAAGTTTTACTGAATTTATTTATTAAGTCTATCAGGTTTTTAGATAGAGTGTTTAAGATTTTCTGTATACAAGATTATATCATCAGCAAACAGAGACACTTATTTTTCCTTTCCAATTTGGATGCCTTTCATTTCTTTTCCTTGCCTAATTGCTCTGGCTAGGACTTCTAATACTGTGCTGAACAGGAGAAGTGAGAATGGCCACCCTTGTGTTGTTCCTGATCTTACAAGGAAAACTTTCAGCCTTTCACCAATGAATATGATGTTACCTGTGGGTTTTTCATATATGGCCTTTATGTTGAAATGTGTGCCTTCTCTACCCAATTTGTTGAATTTTTAAAAATTTTTTCAGTTAGTCGTGAAGAATGTTGAATTTTTTCAAATGCTTTTTCTGCAGCTATTGACATGATCATATGATTTTTGTCTTTCATTTTAGTAGTGTGGTATATAACATTTGTTGATTTGCATATGTTGAACTATCCTTGCATCCTAGGGATAAATCCTATTGATCATTGTATATGATCTGTTTAATATGCTGTTGAATTCTGTTTACTAATATTTTGTTGAGGAATTTTGTATTTATAATCATCAGGATATTGGCTGTTTTCTTGTATCCTTATCTTTGGTATCAGGATAATGCTAACCTCATTAAATAAGTTTGGGAGTGTTTCCTTCTCTTCAGTTTTTTGAAAAAGTTTGAGAAAAACTGGTGGTAATTCTTCAAAAATTTGGTAGAATTTACCCACGTAGGTATTTAGTCTTAGACTCTTCTTAATTGAGGGCTTTTGATTATTGATTCAGTCTCCTTACTTGTTATTTGGTCTGCTCAGATTTTCTGTTTTTTTATTTCTGCATTTCTTGTAGGTTGTTCAATTTTTTGGTGTATAATTGTTCATCTCAGTCTTTTATGATCCTTGCATTTCTGTGGTGTCTGTTGTACTGTCTCTTTTTTCATTTTTTTTTCTTTTTAATTTTATTTTTTCAAAAAGTTGGTTCTTAATTTCATTGGTCTTTATATTGTCTTTCTATTCTCTATTTACTTCACCTCTGATCTTTCTGCTAACTTTGGGCTTAGTTCTTGTTTTTTCATTCTTTCAGTTGTAAAGTTAGGTTGTTGGAGATCATTTCTTTTTCTTAATTTAGGCATTTATCACTATAAACTTCTCTTTTACCACTACTTTTGCTGGATTCCATAAATTTTGGTACGTTGTATTTATATTTTCATTTACTTCAAGATATTTCTTTATTTCCCTGTTATTGACTCATTGGTTTTTCAGGAGTCTGTTGTTTAAATTCTACATATTTGTGAATTTTCTAGTTCTCTTATTATTGGTTTATAGTTTCTTACCTTTGTGGTTAGAAGAAACACTGGCGTGATTTCAGTCTTTTTAAATTTGTTAAGACCTGTTTTGTAACCTAACATAAGATTTATCATGGAGAATGTTCCATGTGCACTTGAGAAGAATGTGTATTCTGCTGCTGTTGGGTGGAATGTTCTGTATATGTCTGTTAGGTCTATATATATTTGTTTATTTGTTTATATATATGTATTTGTTTTGAAATATATATATAAGCCCAGTGTTTCCTTCTTGATTTTCTGTTTGGATGATTCATCCATGTTTGAAAGTGGGGTATTGTATTGCTGTCTGGTACTCTCTTCAGATTTGTTAGTGTTTTCTTAATATTCTTAGTTGCTTCAATGTTGGATGCATATATATTCACAGTTTTTAAATCCTTATGATGAATTAACCCCTTTATCATCATATAATGACCTTTTTTTTTGTCTCTTGTTAAAGTTTTTGACTTCAAGTCTATTTTGTCTTATGTAACTGTAGCTACCTCTGCTGTCTTTTGGTTTCCATTTGCATGAGATGTTTTTCATTCCTTCTCTTTTGAGCTTATGTGTGTTCTTGAAGCTGAAGTGAGTCTTTTGTAGGCAGCATATAGTTGAGTCACTACAAAAAAAAATGTTTATTTATTTTGGTGGGTGGGGGGGAGCACAAGCAGGGGAGGGGCAGAGAGAAAGAGAGAGGGAGACAGACAGTTCCAAGTAGGCCCTGTGCTATTAGTGCAGATCCTGATGCAGGGCTCAGTCTCACAAACCTTGAAATCGTGACCCAAGCTGAAATGAAGAGTCAGATGCTTAACTGACTGAGCCACCCAGGCGCCTCATTTTTTTTTTTTTTTTTAATCAAGTCCACCACTCTGTGCTTTTCCATTGGGGTGTTTATTTACATTTAAAGTAATTATTGAGAGATAAGGACTTACTATTGCTATCTTGCTAATTGTTTTCTGGATATTTTACAGTTCCTTTGTTCCTTTCTTCCTCTCTTTGTAAATTGATGATTTTCCATAGTGGTACATCTTGATTACTTTGTCATTATTTTGTGTATACCTTCTATAGGTTTTTGTTTTGTGGTTACTCTGAGGCTTACCTGAAATATATTATAGATGTTATAGTCTATTTTAAGCTGATAACAACTTTGGTCTCATTAAAAAACAAAACAAAACTGCTCTTTCATTCCTCTCGCTCACATTTTGTGTTTTTGATACCACATTTTACATCTTTTTTTATTTTGTGTCCATTTACAAACTATTGTAGCTATAACTATTTTTGATATTTTTGTCCCTTAACCTTTACATTTGAGTTAATACACCACCATATTACAATATTAGAGTATTCTGTATTTGACTTCTTACTTGCCTTTACCAATGTACTCTTTATTTTCATAAATTTCCCTTATTACTAGTTAGTGTTTTTTCATTTCAGCTTGAAAAACTCCTTTCAGTATTTCTTGTAAGGCAGGTCTAGTGGTGAAGAACTTCTCAGGTTTTGATTGGGAAGGTCTTACCTTGTCTTCATTTCTGAAGGACAACTTTGCTGGGTAAAACATTCCTGATTGGCAATTTATTTCTTTCCATACTTTGAATATATCACCGTTTTCTCCTGGTCTGCAAGGTCTTTGCTGAGAAATCCACTGCTAGACATTGGGATTCCCTTCTTTGCAAGAGTTTTGCTTCTCTTGGTGCTTTTAAAATTCTCTTTGATTTTGGGGCACCTGGATGGCTTAGTTGGTTGAGCTTCCGACTTTGGCTCAGGTCACATGATCTCATGGTCTGTGAGTTCGAGCCCCGTGTCGGGCTCTGTGCTGACATCCTGGAGCCTGCTTCAGATTCTGTGTCTCCCTCTCTTTCTGACCCTCTCCTGTTCATGCTCTCTCTTTGTCTCAAAAATAAATAAACATTACAAAAATTAAAATTCTCTTTGATTTTGGACCATTTTATTATAATGTGTTTTGGAGAACATTGTTTTAGATTGAAAATTTGGGTCAACTTGGATGTCCATATATCTTCCAAGTTTGAGGAATTCTCAGCCATTATTTCTTTGAATAAACTTTCTGCTCTATTTTCCCCTACTTCTCTTTCGGGGACTCCCATAATGTGTACTTGATTCTCTTAATGGTGTCTTACAAGGCCCATTGATTTCTGCATACCTTTTCATTCTTCTTTCTTTCTTGCTCTTCTTTCTGCATAATTTCAAAAGATCTGTCTTCAAGCTCATTGGTTATTTCTTTGCTGTGCCCTAGACTGCTGTTGAAGGTCTCTGTTGAAATCTTCAGTTTAGTTATTATATTCTTCAGCTCCAAAATTTGTTCTTTTTTGTTTTCTGTTTCTTTCCTGGACTTCTCATCTTCTTGTATTATTTTCCTGACATTGTTAAATTGTTTTTCTGTTCTTTTGTAGCTCTCTGAGCATCTAAAGAGTGACTGTTTTGAACTGTTGGGCAATTCCTGGATCTCCATTTCTTTAGGGCCACTTAGTTACTGGAGATTTACTGTATTCCTTTGGCTGAGCTGTGGTTTTTTGATATTTTGTGAGCCTTACAGCTTTGTGTCTGTGTATTTGAAGAATCTGTCACCCCTTCCTGATTTTATAGACTGACTTCAGTAAGGAAGACTTTTATCTGCAGGTGGGGCATACTGGAGCATGCTGTGTCCCTGAGTTTAGTGGTATACAGGCATGTGACAGCACTGGGTCCTCAGTGGCCATGTTGGCTCACTAGCTAAAGCCATTAGGGTCCACAGCATCAACAAATGTGTGGGTCTTTGGCTAGCTCTGTGGGAGATCTGTGGAGTCTTTGAAGACTATTGAGGTCCTCAGTAGGGCCTGCTGGTTCAGCAGCTAGAGTCCAGGGCAAGCAGTGGTAGTGGCTGGAACCTGTGGCTGGAACACCTTCAGCTGCAAGGGCCAGCTACAGGTGCAGCTAGTGGCAGGTGTGTTTGCAAACACACATGTAATGGTGGGGCTCAGGGCAGATAGATGGCTGCAGGGACCTTGGCTGTAGGTGTGCACTGTCATGCTTACTGTGTCTTGCTATGCATGCATGGCAGTGGAGGACAGTGATATGGTTGGACCTATGGCATGCAGGAGGCTAGCTGCAGGTGAGTTCAATGGCATAGGCCAGTGACATAAGATAGGGCCTGATTTGGACCCACAGCAGTTACGGTGGCCCTGGCTATTGGTGTGCTCTTCTTTAGTTACAGTCTCCTACCAAATGTGCATGTACTTGTACATGGTAATAAAAGCTGGTATCAGATGTCAGGGCAGTCGTATGCAAGTACACAACTGGAGGGGCTAATCTGAACACATGCAAATCTTAGAGGTGAGCACTGGGGGTCTGGGCTGGTATCTTGCACTCAGCAGCCACAGAGACCTGGGCTGGCTGCTGGTGTGGTTCCCAGGCTCTGGAGGGGACAGGTATCTGTGCTGACTGTTGGTTTTTTTCAATGTAGAAAGTTTCTAGGGTCCTCTGCACAGCAGGTCACTGGGAACTGTGGTTGCTTCCATTGTATGGCTGCTGGATAGCCCCTACTTTTCTTCCTTGTTCCTAGCCATGCCTATGTTCCTAGCCATGCCTATGTGTTTCAGTTTTTCTGGTCTCTACTTGGGTGAAATAGAAGCAGCCCCTTTGTGCAGTGCCCAGAAGGACTGGGGAACCTGATAGTTCACTTTGCTCTCCCTTTCCTGGCAAGGGGATCTCTTTCTAGCTAGGGAGTTCCCTCTTGTACTGAGCAATGCTGTCCTGGGGGAATGGGTGATGCAGGCAAAATAAAACTGTTTTCCTTCCCTTTTTGTGCAGTTATTCTTCATTTTTCTGTTTCGTTGCTGAAGTTTTTTAATGGACATAAGATCTCTCCTAAAGCTGTTTTTTGTTTACGGATAGCTAGATAGTACAAGGTGAAATGTTAGCGCAGAGTATTGTATCGGATAGTAGTGAAGTAGATAGGGATGAACAGACAGAAGACAATTGTCTATCGATGTGTTTTTACATATCTTGCAAGTTAAGTACTAACTGCCCTTTGTTCTGGACTATCTGTTTAAGGATGTTTTGGTAGTGAATAATCTTGGAAGACAGAGCTAGTGTCTTCCAAGGAAAGGGCAGGCATACTTATTACCATTGTAAAAAATATGGATTTTCTAAGCTCAGAGTTCTCCTGCATTGTAACCCACAGTTCCTATAGGAATCTTTCTGGACCTGTGCACATAGCTTCCTTGGGACTTGGTAGGGCTTAGATAACTAGAAAAGATAGGAAAGGTAATGGTAAACATTTAGGATTTTCTAAATTGATTGCTGTACAAGTATTTTTAAGTTTTCCTTCATTTGTAGAACTAACACTAGAGATCTCAGATAATACGTATCATACCTGTGATTTAAATAAGAAAGGTGATGCTCAACTTTAATATGCACATGTGTACTCAGTGAAAATGCCTTTCCATTCGAAGCCTAGAGGTGTATGCGTGTGTGTGTATTTCACTTGTAATAAAATATTTAAGATGTATAAATATTGCTCTAATTACCTACTTGAACTTTTTTTTTTATGTAGGGTAAAAAGTTTTTAAGTGAATTTGAAAAAACTTAGAAAACTGTAATGTAGTTTTATTGATTGGTTGAGGTTATTGTAAGATGCCTCACATTCTTTTTTCCCCTATATATAAATCACTCCGAAGATACTTCTAGTATGGACCTTAAAGTGGAGATGGTACCTTACAACTTATATTGTCTTGCAGTGCGTTGCAGTGATTATGTCATTATATTTGGTATGGTGGTGTGGGATGACTTCAACTGGTATATGGATGAGCATTTTACCTTTTTAGAGTTATGTATTATGTGTATTAGGAAAATGGGAACTTGTGACTCAAATCAATAGATTTATGGGTTTTATTAGATAAGGCTAATTAGATTTAAAATAAAGGCAAGTAAAAAAGTTAAGTAAATAACTGTATGCTGGTAGTAGTACTGGCAGAAATTGTGAAGTTGGTATATGAATGGCTATTGAGAAACACTGATAGAAAAATAGTTAAGTTCATATCTGGCAACATAATTATGTGGCTGATGGAGAAATGAACATTTAAAAAAATTCAGTTAATACTTTTGTGTGCTATATTTGTTAATAGAACCCAATGCTTTAATTATTTGTCTATTAACAGTAATATTCTTTTTAATATATACCTCTGTTTTTTCCTCTTGTGTTATTTAAAACATCTGTCATCACACTGAAACATGTAGTACTCTGGCTATGCCAGGAATTTGTTGCAAGCTTCTTTGAATTCAAATTGAAGTAGTATATATAAGAACAGTTAGCAACAATGGAAGGCAGTATGAATAAACTTGAACAAAAAACTGATGTAAAATTTACATATACTAAATTGCACAAATTGTAGGTGTACAGCTCAGTGAATGTTTACATATGTGTAAACCCAGGTTACCACCTGACTTCGTGGTTACCACCTGACTTCAGGTTACCACCTGACTTCGAGTCAGGCTACGAAACATTTCCAGTCCTCTAGTAGGTTCTCTCATGTCCCATCTTGTCAGTAACTCCCCCTCCAAAGATAATCACTTTACTCTAATTCTTAAGCTCCTAGAACAGTGGTTGGCACATAGTAAGTACTCAAAAATATTAAATGAATGAGGCCTTAAGATTTTATATACTTGAAGGGATTTTTTTGTACATTATTATTAAACTTAACAGTTTTCCTTTTGTATTTTTTCCTACATAATTTTTATATATTTTTAAATGTTTAAAATGTTATAACATCTAACCATTTTCCTGTATTTCTTATGTACCTTTAAAGATAAGTTATTCATGCATTAGGTAAATATTCCATTTTCATTCCTCTTCTCATAGTTTAACGTAAAATGTTTGTCTTACTCGATCTGCAGTTAATTTTGTTGTGGTCCCAATTTTTTTTCACTTTGAAAGTACACATTTTATTTTATTTTTTTACTTTTATTTTTTAAAGTTTGTTTATTTTGAGAGTGAGTGTGTGTGCGTACAAGCAGGGCAGAGACAGAGAGAGAGAGAGAGAGGGAGAGAGAGAATCCCAAGCAGGCTCCATGCTGTTAACACAGAGTCTGCTGCCAGGCATAAATCCACGAACCACGACTTCATGACCTGAGACAAAATCAAGAGCCAGACGCTTAACTGACTGAGCCACCCGGGTGCCCCGGAAGTAGACATTTTAAAGTTCACATAAGTCAAATAGTGGCTTAGGGCCTTATCAGTGTACGTTAACCCTGTGACATTTTTTTTCAGGTGTTAGTTTATTAAGTACTTTTCTTTCTCTTCTAAAACTTGAGGAGTTCTAGAACTACTTAATTTATGACCAGTCCTTAAAAAGCAGCAAAGTTACAGTCCAGTTTACTTGAAAGATTTAAGATTTAACCTGTTAATAGGAAGGGGAGGATCTTTTGTGCACAAATGAGACAAGAGATCATTAGATTTAAATGATTCAGTGTGAATAAGTAGTGCATCATGGAAAGGGATCACAGGGCCGCCATAATTGATTTCTTTCTAAATAGAACCAGTCAAACCTGTCATCTTTGAGGAAAGTTAATAGGTCTTGAATCTGATCTGTAATTAAGGTATTTCTAAATAGGAAGAAAGGAATCACACTGCTTTTTTCCCACCAAATTAAGAAAAATTGTGGTAAAATACACATGATCTAAAATTTGCTGTCTTAACCATTTTTTTAAAAAATTATATATATGTTTATATGTATGTATGTATTTTAAGTAGGCTCCGTGCCCAGAATGGGGCTTGAACTCACAACCCTGAGATCAAGAGTTGCATGCTTTACCGGCTGAGCCAGCCAGGGTCCCTGGTCTTAACCATTTTAAGTGTATGATAGTTCAGTGCTTGTGCAGCCGTCACCACCATTCATCTCCAGAACAACTCATCTTGCAAAACCGAAAACTGTATACTATTAAACAGTAACTCTCTATTCCCCCTTCTCTCAGCTCCTGGCATCCTACCTTCTTCTTTGTCTCTATGATTTTGACTACTCATATAAGTGGAATCCTACAGTATTTGTGGGTTTTTTGTGACTGATTTATTTCATTTAGCATAATGTCTTCATGGTTCATGCATGTTGTAATATGTACCAGAATTTCCTTCTTTTTTAAGTCTGAATAATAGGGCACTGTATATACCAATTTTGCTTAACCATTCTTCAGTGGACACTTACATATTTTAGCTGTTGTGAATAATGTTGCTGTGAACATGGATGTGTGCAGGTACCTGTTCAAGACTCTGCTTAGAGTTCTTTTGAGTTTATACACAGAAGTGGAATTGCTGGATTATGTGGTAATTCTAGTTTTAATGTCTTTGAGGAACATCTATATTCTTTGTAACAGCATTTGTACCATTTTACATTCTCACCAAATGATGCACAATGGTTCCAGTTTCAATACATTTGCCACACCACTTTATTTATTTATTTAGAGACAGAGAGAGTGCACGCATACGTGAGCTGGGGAGACGGGCAGAAGGAGAGGAAGAGAGAGAATCTTAGTAGGCTCTTTGCCCCTGCCAGAGGGCTTGATCTCACAACCATGAGATCATGACCTGAGCCACAATCAACAGTTGGATACTTAACCAACTGATCCACTCACATGCCCCCTGCCAGACACCACTTTTAATAACTCATTTTGGTAGGCAGAAGCATTAGCCTTGTTATTTACACTCCTTTACAGTCACAGCATGTTTGCATAATTAGGCATTGAATTTGGCCACTGTGAAAACCCAAGGTGTGTATTATAAACAGTTAAGGATGTTATTCACACTATTTGAAGTGCTGATTTAGTAGGTGTAAGAGAGATTTGGACCTTGTTGTTGGATTCTTAAAGTACAAGAAATGCTTTTAGGAAGAAAATGGCAAATGAATAAGGTGATGGAAAGAAATATGTAGCTCTTTTTGCCTCACACATTATTTTTTTGACAACTTTCTTGTTCTTGAGAAGGAAAAACATCAAAATTTTACCCACTCTAATTGCTTCTCTTCCACATTACCTTGTGGCTAGTAGAAATAGCTACTGAATGGACCCAAACCAATAGTTGATTTTCATTTCTTAAAACGTCTAACTAAATAGCATGTTTAAATGTCAGTTATCAAATTCAGAATACACGTTGCCCCCTTCCATCTTCTCACACCGCTCCTCTATCAGATTATTATCAATAATGTGAGGTATTTACTATGCACTGTATTACTGGAAGTATGGGAGAATATGTGAGTGGCCTCCTGTCTAAGGGCTTATGCATATTCTCTGGTGAGAATGTGTTGCTTGCCATTCTTTACTTAGCTAACTGCCACTAATGCTTTAGGTCCCAACTTAAAACATTTTCTATGAGAAATTTTCCATAACCTCATGTAAAGTCCTTGAGGTCATGGACCATGTGTATTTTGTGTACTTTGGTTCTCCTGGGGGTAGTATAACGCTTGGCACTTACCATGTGCTCTGTATAAACTGTCTTTGTGGGGCTTTGGATCTAAATGAAGAAGACAGATGTACTAGAAGCACTTTGAGTGCAAAGAGGAGGAAATACCTCTGTAATAGAGAGGAAGTGGAATCCATTTGGTCTTGTCTGTTCTTTTTTTAAAATTAGTGTGATATTAGTATGTATTTTTCAAGTGCATTAATTCATTTGAAAACATTTATAGTATCTGTTAATGCCAAGTAGTTTATCACAAAGCTTTTCAAAATGATTAAATTACCCATATTTTGGGTCTTGTAGCCTTTTGTTTTGAGTTGTTGTCTCGGAGATGTTTTATAGAACAGTATGTGGAAGGTAAGTAATAGGGGAAACTGATACTTTTTTCTTAGTGGTCTTTATTAAACTTATAAGCAAGCTCCTTGTATGTCATTTTGATTTTTTAGGTTCTTGAAGCCAAATATTTGAAATTTACCATATTCATCTGCTTCAGAAAAAATAACCTTTTTGTACTATATATACAATTAGATATCATTTACCATTCTTAAAACAGTTCAAGTTTTGGGGTGCATGGGTGGCTCAGTGGGTTAAGTGTCCAACTCTTGATTTCAGCTCAGGTCATGATCCCAGGGTCGTGGGATTGAGCCCCCTGTTGGGCTCTGTGCTGAGTGTGAAGCCTGCTTGAGATTCTTTCTCTCCCTCTGTCCCTCTGCCTTGCTTGCATGCTCTTTCCCTCTAAAATTAAAAACAAACAAACTAGAAAACAGTTTAAGTACCAGATGATAGAAGAATATAAATGAATACATCAACAAGTAGATAATACTTGTATTTAATATTTGTCATAGTATTTGATAAAACACTAATAACTTAGCTTTATCATTAGAATTTTATTAGATAATCAGCGTAAAATGTTTTTAAGACCTAAATTTTTAAAATTATAATTATTTCCAGAAGCATATTCTAGAGAGTGTAGAAATGGAACATTGATAGCACTCAGAAACCTCCTTGTCCCATCCTTATCTTTATCCCATACAGCTTCTTCAAAGATAAACCATTATCTAGATTTCTATGCCATTAGTTTGTCTTGTTTTTGAACCCTATATGAATTGGATAATTAGCCCCTTGACTTTCATACTGTCTTATGTAGGTATAAGTTTTCTCTGCAAAGTGGTCCTGTCTTTGGCTATTGGGAGCCCTTTTGAGGTGGCTCCTGAGTCTTCACTATATAACTCTGGTAGACTTTCATAGCATTCTTGCTTGGATATGCAAGATACTGGAATGTAAGATACTCTAGGCTCATCTTGTACATTTGTTGTCTTAGACCTAGAATATGCCATTTCTCCAGGAAGCCCTGCTGTCTTTTAATGAGAAATACTGGAGATCACGGACTGGGTGGTGGGTCTGGTTGCTACTGGGTGCTATTTTGCTATTTCCTTTAAAACCTATAAAACTAGATATTTCACTTCAGAATAGTTTTTTTCTTGAAGTTTTAAAAGGGAAGTATAGTAAAAGGTATCTTATGCAGTTTTCTGCAGGTTGGCTTGATACTTTTTTTTTTTTTTTTTTGTCAACGTTTGTTTATTTTTGGGACAGAGAGAGACAGAGCATGAACGGGGGAGGGGCAGAGAGAGAGGGAGACACAGAATCGGAAACAGGCTCCAGGCTCTGAGCCATCAGCCCAGAGCCCGACGCGGGGCTCGAACTCACAGACCGCGAGATCGTGACCTGGCTGAAGTAGGACGCTTAACCGACTGCGCCACCCAGGCGCCCCGGCTTGATACTTTTAAGGAAGTATCGAGCTCTATCCATACGTTCTTCCCTGTATCCAACTGTGCAAAATGTCCAGGGATTCATATGTGATAGAGTCTTGCTGTAACCAAAGTTTATTTATTTTTAAACTAGGCAGTTACATTTCTGATATATTCCTTTCCCACATGTATTTTTTTAGGCGGATTGTAAACTGTATAGTAATTTATTTGAGATTACTTCAGTTCTTTTTTGTTTGTTTTTGTAGAATTAAGTATAGATTGGGAGATGATGTAAACTAGTTTTGTCTATCACTAAGTCCAAAGCCAAATAGATGAATCTCAAAAAAAAAAAAAAATGAAAACTTAAGTTCAAAATAGTCTGCATAAATTAAAAAAGCCATTAGATTATAAGATTTATAAAAGATTTTGCATTAATTCTAGTTAGGATTATTTATATATTCTATTTCTGGTAGTTAATTTGTTTTATTTAATGTAAAAAGGCTTTGCACAGTGTTTTGTTTTGTTTTTGCTTTTTGTATTCTTCCTCTACTGCCTCCAAAAGTCTGAGTTTAATATCCTTATGTGTTTTTATAGGTAACATCATGCATGTAGCTTTGTCATAGGCTCATATGTTGTAGCGTACTAGTCAGTTTATTTTGCTTTCTTTCAGCTAGGACAGGAATGATGATTATTGTTCTACATATGTCCAGAATCCAGAATAGTGTCTCTACGTGACAAGAAGTAAATAAATATTTGATGAATGTATTTTGAGCCCTACAAAGGGCATGTAATTGATCATGAAGCAACATAAGTAAAGGCTTATAAGCCATAAGTTTTATGAATTATATTAATGGTTGGTATATTAATGGTTGGTCTAGAGAAATTGGGAAATAGAATTTGATTCGTAACTTGCTAGAAATTTGGTAGTAGTGATTTTCTGTTTTTCATTGAACTTAGTCCAACGCTGTTGGTTTTCCTCTGGGCAAATTGCTAATGGTATTGTTTTGGCTGAACTCTATATATTGTGTATTTCATCATCATCGTTGTTGTTCTTGTTATTTTTAGAGGGGAAGGAATTTTAACATAATTCATAGGTGCCAAAATATTATTACACTGTAAGAAATGTATATATTACACTATCTTGCAATAATTTAGATGAAAGCCATTTGGATATATCAGACTGCTCTAATTGAGCAATTCACTTACATGATTTTTATTTTTTGTCAAAGTGCTTTTTTTTTTTTTTAAGTTTTATTTAAGTAATTTCTATGCCCCATGTGGGGCTTGGACTCACAACCCGCAGATCAAGAGTCACATGCTCTTCTGATTGAGCCAGCCAGGCATCCTTGTCAAAGTACTTATGAATAGGATATTGGTGCTGGCGTGCTTTTTGAGAACTATCACATTTATGTAATGAATTTCTCATATTAGGCTTACCTTAAGGATTTGACTTAGTGTAAATACTGTAGATTAGTTCAGACTAACTAAACCAAAATGTTTTTCTGTTTTGTTTTGTTTTTTGAAAGAGTGAGAACAGGGGAGGGGCGGAGAGAGACAGGGAGTCCCAGACAGGCTCCACGCTGTCAGCACAAAGCCCAACACTGAGCTCCATCTCAGGAACGCTGAGATCATGACCTGAGCCGAAATCCAGAGCCAGAGGCTTAACTGATGGAGGTACCCAGGCACCCAAACCAAATTGTTTTTATTTGCAACCTATTATTGCCAAGTTGGCAGTGAGTGAAATTCAAATTCTTGAATCCAATCCTACTTTTCGGTGTGTTACTCTTTGGAAGTATGGTGTGTTCATTGATAAGCATTCTTGCTTTTGAGAATTTTTGTTTTTGCTACATTTTTAACAAAACAGAAACCTTGGGGCATCCTATGAGATCGTACCAATCGTACACAACCTGTCAATGCCTTCAGAAGCAGCCATCATTCATTATAGCATCAGAAGGTTGTTACTATTAAATGACATGTGTTAAAGATGTTAGCTTTGCTTAGTGGCTGATCATTCCTTTTTTTCTGTGACTGAAATAGCAATTTAAGCCCAAAATAGAGAAGAATTATTATAAAAATTACCTTTTCTAGGAACTTTTTTAGTTTAAGTGTAGACAACGAGGCACCAGGTTTCCAAACAACATCTAAAGTACTGGTAACAAAAAGAACAAAAGAGAGAACAAAGTCTTCTTTAAACTTTGAATTTAGCTAGTAATTATGTTTAAATTTGGATGCAGGCCTAGCTCTAGCCTGGCAATTTGGAGAAAGGAGCCTTCAGGATTTTGATATATTGTACTCTTCTGCAAAAAAATTATTAGACTTTCTTTTTGATTATAGTAGTAACATACACTGTTGAAAAATTTTTTTAAGTGTCAGGAGAGATTGCCTTTCTTCTCAACCTATTCCCTAGGGCCTCCTGCTATTAAATTTGTGTTTAATTACCATTTTAACTTAAAAAACTAAACTTTGTAATTCTTAGACTTATTATCACTTAAACATCTTTTGACTTTCACCTCTGAACGATGGGAAAATTATTGTGCTTATACTTTAGGCCACTAGTCAGTCAACCTTTCCTCTAGGATTTTTGTTTTATATTTTTAGTTGTAATCTTTGGCTTGATAGAAAATACTAAAAACTTGTTTCTTGACTTATTAGCAGTGTCTCTTATCTCAACTTCTTGT
Source organism: Leopardus geoffroyi (assembly GCF_018350155.1). NCBI lineage: Eukaryota > Metazoa > Chordata > Mammalia > Carnivora > Felidae > Leopardus > Leopardus geoffroyi. Next base: position 100,677,407 of record NC_059341.1, on the reverse strand, counting down.
TATCAAAGGTAAGGAATTTAGGGCACTTATCCTTAATTTTATCTTTCTTTTCCTGCTTCCTAATTCCTTAAATTTTTTTTTTTTTAATGTTTATTCTTATTTTAGAGAAAGAGGGAGACACAGAATCTGAAACAGGCTAGGCTCTGAGCTGTCAACACAGAGCCCAACACAGGGCTCAAACTCTGAACGGCCAGATCATGACCTGTGCCAAAGTCGGATGCTTAACTAACTGAGCCACTCAGGTGCCCCCCCCCCCTTTTTAAAAAGTCATGTTATGATTTGACTTTTACTGTGTGTGTGTGTGTGTATGTATCTTCTTTGCCTTTTATATTAGTTAATTCAGTCTTTACATAAACTATATGAGTAGTTCTGCAAATTGAAGTGGGATTCATTCTATAAATATTGATCCTTTAATATTGAAGTACCTCAGAGATCTGACCTTGGTCCTTTTTTCTGTCTGCACAGATTACCAGGAGATATCATCCAGTCTCATGGTTTTAAATTTTAAATTTGGGGGGTAGGGTTGTGGAAGAGTATAAAAATGTTAAGCTTTACAATTGGATCAAACTTATCAACTTAAAATAGACTGCTGTAGTTAGAAGTTGTTATATGTAAGCCTCATGATAACCACAAAGCAAAAAATGATAGTAAATGCACAAAAGATGAAAAGAATATAAGCATACCATTAAAACAAAGTTACCAAACCACAAAGGAAGAGTAAGAGAAGAGAGGAACAGAGAGGAATTATGAAAATAGTCAGAAAACCATTAACAAAATGGTAGTAGGCACAATACTTATCAATAATTATTTTTTTAAAATTAAAAAAGTGATTATTTTAAATGTAATTGGATTAAATTCTCCAAAGATTGGAGAGTGGCTGAATAGATTAAAAAAAAAAAAAAGAACAAAATACAAGACCCATCTGCATGCTGCCGTAAGAGACTCACTTTAGATGTTAGGACACACACAGTCTGAAAGGGAAGGGATGGAAAAAGGTATTCCATGCAAATGGAAACTAAAAACTGGAGTAGCTATACTTATATCAGACAGAATAGACTTTAAAACAAAAAGTGTAATAAGACAAAGATGAGTATTATATAATGATAAAGGGATCAATCCAACAGGAGGATGTAACATTTATGAATATTTATACACCAACATGAGAGCACTTAAGTATGTAAAAGGCAACTATTAACAAGACCTAAAGAGAAGTAGACAGCAATACGATAATAAGGGACTTTAATACTCCAATATCAATGGATGGATGATCCAGACAGAAAATCAATAGGAAAACATTGCCCTTAAACATTTTAGACCAGATGGAATTAGTAGACATATAGAACATTCCATCCAAAAGCAACAGAATGCACATTCTTCTCAAGTACGCATGGAACATTCTCCAAAATCAATCATATGTTAGGCTATAAAACAAGTCTTAATCAATTTAAGAGTATTGAAATCATATCAAGCATTATTTTTACCACAGTGGTTAGAAACCAGAAATTATTTACATGAAGAAAACTGGAAAATTTACAAATATGTGGAGATTAAACAACATGCTACTGACTGACCATTTGAGTCAAGGAGAAATTTTAAAAAATACCTCAAGGGGCGCCTGGGTGGCTCAGTTGGTTGAGTGTCCAACTTTGGCTCAGGTCATGATCTCATGGTTCATGAGTTCGAGCCCCATGTGAGGCTCTGTGCTGACAGCTGGGAGCCTGGAGCCTGCTTCGGATTCTGTGTCTCCCTCTCTCTCTGCCCCTCCCCCACTTGAACTTTCTCTCTCTCTCTCTCTAAAATAAATAAATATTTAAAAAAAATTTTTTAATTAAAAAATGCCTAAGAGAAACAAAAATAGAAATATACCAAAATTTGTGGGATGCAGCAAGTCATTCCAAGAGAGAAGTTCATAGTGATAAACGCCTCACTGAAGAAATAAGAAAAAAATCTCATATAAACAACCTAACTTTACACTTAAGGAAACAGAAAAAAAACAAAGTAAGCCCAAAACTAGTAGAAGGAAGGAACTAACAGATTAGGGCAGAAATAATGAAATGGAGACTAAAAAGACAGTATAAAAGATCATTGAAACTAAGAGCTGCATCTTTGAAAAGATCAACAAAATTGGCAAGCCTTTAGCTAAACTTACTAAGAAAAAAAAGGACTCAAATAAATAAAATTAGAAATGAAAGAGGAGAAATTACAACTGACACCACAGAAATACAAAGGATTGTAAGAGACTACCAGCAACAATTATAATTATATGCCAACAAATTGGACGATCTAGAAAAAAAAATGAATACATTTCTAAAAATATACAAGCTACCAAGACTAAATCCTAATGAAATAGAATATCTGAACAGATCAGTTGCTAGTAAAGAGATCAAATTAGTGATTTAAAAACTTCCTACCAACAAAAGTCCAAGATCAGATGGCTTCACTTGTATATTCTACCAAACATTCAAAGAAGAGTTAATGTCAATCCTTCTCAAACTCTTCCAAAGTATAGGAGAGGACTCTTCCCCAAATTCATTTTATATGGCCAGCATTGCCCTGATACCAAAACCAGACAAAGATGTCACAAGAAAAAATTACAGGCCAATATCCCTGATGAACATAGATGCAAAAATCCTCAAAAAAATATTAGCAAACTGAAATAATACATCACAAGGATCATACACTATCATCAAGTGGGTTTATTCTAGGGCTGCAAGAATGGTTTAACATCTACAAATCAGTCACTGTGATATACCATATTAATAAACTCCAGTATACAAATCATATGGTCATTTCCATAGATGCAGAAAAAGTGTTTGACAAAGTTCAGCATCCGTTTAATCTCAACATGCAGATATAGAGGGAATGTACCTCAGTATAATAAAGGCCATATATGACAAGCCCACAGCTAACATCTTGTTTGGTGGTGAAAAGCTGAAAGCTTTCCCCCTAAGATCAGCAACAAGACAAGGATGTCCATTGTTGCCCTTTTATTTAATATAGCATGGGAAGGTACAGTTAAGTGAAAATTATATTGGCAGGAAATCCATATTTCCAGGCAGTGATGGTCAAGGAAGGCATAGTATTTGTTTTAATCATAAATTGGGATAAAGTCAAGAAAACATTAATTAAAATCATCAAAAGCTATACGTACAACACACACATATATGCACATACATCTGTGCTTCAGATTAACCTAGGTGTAGAACCAACATAATACATGTAGGCATGAAGTCAGGGGAACGAAATAGAGGAAATGAAGCATGAATATTTAAGAAAATTTCCAATGGAGGTAAAATAGAGGAGGGTAGCTTTTAGGGAGGTAGGACTGAGAAAGGCCTTTTTAACAATCAGTGGGGTTTGAGCATTAGGGACAAGCAGAAGGACTGACAGGACAAGTTCTTGATATATAAGTAAAGGCTTTTACTATCATTAGGTACTAGAAGGGATAGCTCAGAAAGCATAGGTAGAAAACTTAGTCACAGAAAGGATGGTGGCTGATAGAAGAAATCCAAAATGGGAGCTTATAAAATTGCTCTACTAAAAGCAGTTGTGTATGTTATTGAATGTGTTTCTTTGTGTTAGCAAAGATTCTGTACAGGTTACCTTAAATGAGTGGTCAGAACTCAAGCACTTACAGAACCTAGGCAGGTAGCAAAAAATGAGGGAAGCAATGAAAAGTACAGATGCAAATATTGTGTGAGAGGTGGGTGCAAACTGGAGAATGTTTACCTGTGTCAAGTAGTTGGCTGCTGCTCAGCTGTAATCAATCATTCCTCAGTGTTGCCACATTTTCCATAGTGTTAGGACTAGTCTTAAAACTCCATTGTTGGGGCGCCTGGGTGGCGCAGTCGGTTAAGCGTCCGACTTCAGCCAGGTCACGATCTCGCGGTCCGTGAGTTCGAGCCCCGCGTCAGGCTCTGGGCTGATGGCTCAGAGCCTGGAGCCTGTTTCCGATTCTGTGTCTCCCTCTCTCTCTGCCCCTCCCCCGTTCATGCTCTGTCTCTCTCTGTCCCAAAAATAAATAAACGTTGAAAAAAACAAAACAAACTCCATTGTTATGTATACATTTTGAAATACTGGTTTGGAAAGAAGAACCAAAACCACAGCCAGTTGCCTTACATTTTGTGACTTCTGTTTTACATATTCCTTGTCATGTATGGTTTTGTTACTGTTTTGTTTTCATAAAGCTTTCGAGAGCTGCCTATTGCTCAAGTATAAAATACTCCTCATGGAATCAAATCTCCTCATTATAAACTTACTGCAAAACCAAATACTGGTTTAAAAAAGTCATTTGAGAAGTACAGTATCTATATGCTATTCACAGGCTAACATTTATCACATACCTGATACCAAGAATACATTCATGTCTTTAAAAACTAAACGTGTTCAAAAACTTTACCCCTCATTTTGCTATCTGAATCTTCACGGTGCTATATTTTCTCCAACTGCTTGCTCAACATACCCACTTGAATATCAAATAGACCTCTCAAACTTAACATGCCCCAAACCAAACACCTGTTTACCCCCTCCCAAATTCCCCCAAAGAAAAAAAACCTTACTTTCCCATCTGTCTTCTTGTCTGATGGCCATCTTTTCAGTCCTTCAGGCCTTACCTCTGTGATCATATCTCTTGCTGCTCTTTATTCCCTTTGCTCACATTGTTCTAGCCACATGGTTTTCTTGCTTTTCCTCATACTTACATGTTAGTCACTTACAACATTTGCACTGGCTATTTCCTCTGACCTGAAAACTCTTTTTCAGATATCTACGTGGCTATTTTCCTCCCTACTTCAAATCTTCGGTCAAATGTCATCTTTTCAATGAGACCTTCCATAAATATCTGACTTAAAATTGTAACCCTTTCCTCCCTGGTTTTTCTTAGCCTGCTTTATTTTTTTCTCCTAGTATCACCTTTTTTTTTTTTTTCTTCTTTGAGGGAGAGAGGGAGAGAGCGTGCGCGTGCTTGTGTGTGTGTGTGTGTGTAAGAGAGAGAGAGAGCGTGCCAGAGAAGGGCAGGGGCAGAAGGAGAGAGAGAGAGAGAGAGAGAGAGAAAGAGAGAGAGAAGGAGAGAAAGAGAGAATATGAATCCCAGGCAGACTCCACACCCAGCTTGGAGCCTGATGCAGGGCTTGATCTCACAATCGTGAGATCATGACCTGAGCCAAAATCAAGAGTTGGATGCTTGGCTGACTGAGCCACCAAGCCTCTCCTCATAGCATCACTTTCTAACATATAACTTTTAGTTTATTGTATTTATTGTTTTGTCTCCTAGTATATAAGCTCCATGAGAGTAGGGCTTTGTTTTGTTTATTGATGTATTTTTATTTTACATAATTTTTAAAAATATGTATGTTTGAGAGAGAGAGTGGGGGAGGGGCAGAGAGAGAGAGAGGGAGACAGAGAATCCAAAGCAGGCTCTGCAGTATAAGTGCAAAACTTGATGTGGGACTTGAACTCACGAACTGTGAGATCATGACCTGAGCTGAAGTCAGATGCTCAACTGACTAAGCCACCTGGGCATCTCTATTTTAATTTTATTTTATAGATCTAATTGGCTTTATTAAATGATTTATGAATCAGGCAGTATCCCATCTACCAAGTAGAGGGGAACTCCTTCATTGATGCATTTTAAGTGCCTAATATAATGTCTAGTAATAAAGGAATCCTTAGAATGGAATGGATAAGATGAAAAAATTGGTAAAATTAAAAAAAAATTTTATATTTACTTATTTTTGAGAGAGAGAGAGAACAGACAGAGCATGAGCAGGGGAGGGTCAGAGAGAGAGAGGGAGACACAGAATCCAAAGCAGGCTGTGGGCTCTGAGCTGTCAGCACAGAGCCTGATGCGGGCTCAAACGCACGAACCATGAGATCATTACCTGAGCCGAAGTTGGACACTTAACTGACTGGGCCACCCCGGCTCCCCAGTAAAATATTTTTGAAGTTGAAGCTTCCAGTGGGTGTCTTATCGTTTTGTTTTTAATATTGCCAATTTCTAGAATATGTGTGTCAGTATTCAAGTATGAATTATAGTGTGCATCATATAGACATAAATAATTTTTGTATCATCTGTTTTGGATTATTTTTTATTCATATAGGTAATTGAAGTGACAGTTTAGTGCAACAAACGTTTATGAAATGTCTGCCATGAACCAGCACTGGGTAGACAGATCAGTAAAATGCAGTCTTTGTCCCTGAAGAGAATTAGATCATGAGAATAAATAATTATGGTGCATTGTAATACATATAGTGGGGAAGTATACTTAAGGTTTATAAACTGCAAGTTCACTTAGCTTGGGCTAATTGTATTGTTTATATGAGAGAAACCAAATGACAGCCCTCCAAAGCCCAGTTAAGAAGTATTTTCACCAGCATTTACACTTCAGTGAAGCTTTTTTATACTTGCAGAAACAAAGTGATTTTAGAACTTCAAGAAATGACTAGAATTCTGCTGACTTGTTGATTTTGGTTTTGTTAGCTTTTTTAAGGAAGAATTATTAGAGAGTTTATTAGAGGCTTTTGAGTATATGTAGTTTTATATGATAAGAGTTCAGCTTGGGGGCACACCGGTAGCCCATTCGGTTGAGCATCTTGACTCTTGATTTTGGTTCAGGTCATGATCTCGCAGTTGGTGAGATCTGAGCCCTGCGTCAGGCTTTACACTGACAGCATGGTGTCTGCTTGGGATTCTCTCTCTCCCTCTTTACCCCCTCCCATTTGTGCTTGCTCTCTCTCTCAAAATAAATACACATTAAAAAAAAAAAAAAAGACTTCAACTTGGAGTTTTTGTTTACAAAGTTCGGAAGAAAAAGACTTGTGATAAAGACATGCTTGTAAGACTTTCAAAATAAAAATAACTATGAAGTAATACATGTTCATTGTAAAATTGGGAAAATGCAGAGTATTTTATCAATGATGTTCTGTAACTTGCCTTTTCCACCTAATGTGGCCTTCTCTCTATATGAAGTAAATACATAAGAGTATGTAAAAACACCTTCTTCATTTTTTTTTATTTATTTATTATTTTTTTTGGGACAGAGAGAGACAGAGCATGAACGGGGGAGGGGCAGAGAGAGAGGGAGACACAGAATCGGAAACAGGCTCCAGGCTCTGAGCCATCAGCCCAGAGCCTGACATGGGGCTTGAACTCACGGACCGCGAGATCGTGACCTGGCTGAAGTCGGACGCTTAACCGACTGCGTCACCTAGGCGCCCCAACACCTTCTTCATTTTTAGAAGTTGCTGGCATGATGTCCCATTGTATGTATATAGTATAATTTAAGCAAACTCCTAATGATTGACATTAAGGTTGTTCCAGTTCTTCTCATCATATCTGTTACTTTGTTGGATGTATTTATATATCTTTGTGCATTTATATAAACAAGTACATATGGCATAATTATTAGCCTCTAAATTACTGGATTAAAGTGTACATATTTTAAATTATCTTTCTAAAAATTGTTATGATTTATATTCTTCTCACACAAGTATGAGAATATCTGTTTTCCTACATTCTTGTCAGTGTTGGATATTAGCACACTTTTTAAAAGTTTTTGCCAATATAATCATGAAAAAAGAACATTTTATTTCCTTAATTGTAAAGTAGATTTAAACATCTTTTTAAACATTGAACAGTCTTATGCCTGTAACCTTGCTCTTGCTATGCCTCTTCACTTGGAATATTGTCTGTCCTTCTTCCATTTTTCTCTGAACCTTCACCATTCTTCAAGGCCCATGTCAAAATCTGTTTTTCCCATTATTGGATTTCCCAATTACCTCAGCCTAAAATAATTTCTCTCTCCTAAAATACTTAATCCTTTTTTTTTTCTCATTTATCACAGTTTTATACTAGTCCTAATACATGTAATTTTTTTCTTCTAGGATTTCCATATTTACAGGATGGCTAAAGATTAATGGAAAGAGAAGCGTAAACTTACCTTCTTTCACTATGGATGCAGGTTTGGCTGATGGAGAACCTGATCAAACTTCGGTGAGTGATTCAAATACAGCATAATAAGGTACTATCATCTAGCTGTAAAGTGTTTGATACAAGCCATCGTTTTATTTTAAAAATGTATTTAAAACAAACTTAAAAGAATTTTAAAGTAACACTTTAACTCCTATGCTCATATGAAAATGACATATTTTAAAACTTATTGAAGCATAACCCAGTTTTCTGATATTTCTGTCCTATATCTTTCTCTGCTTACTTATATTGACTTGGTTCCAGCCCTTGGGACGGTAGGTTCTTTGGGTTAATGCAGAGGCCGATTTTTCTGTGTTTCATATTGCTGTGGAATTGAAAGGGACTATTATATTGAGATGTTTATAAATTTTAATTTAGTGAATGTCCTTCGTTCAGGCTCAAATGTAAGAATAGTCTAATGATTGATAGCAAAATGCACTTTTGTTTACTTGTGTTACTTTGTTCCCAGCCTTTTTTAGATTTCTGGTTTAAACTTGTTTTAGTTTCTTAAAGGGTCAAAAAAAGTTAAACTTTAAAATAATTTGTTAATAGAAAATAAAATGGACCTGGAAGTAATTTGTTTTATGAAGGTTATTATCACAGCGATTATAAAAGGAAAACTGATGGTAGCTTATTTTATTTTCGCTATGATTTCAGCAAAAAGTTAAGATTAAAGCCTTCTCTTAGAACATGTTTACTTTGCCATAAATATTTTACTTAAAACTAATGGGCTTTCTTAACTTGTTTTAGCTGAAATATTTTTAATCTCTTAGTGATAATAAAAATGCCAGTAGTAACAACAGTTGCTATTCTCTAAGTGTATACTTTGTCAGACTGTCCTCACAACAGCCATTAAAGGTAGGTATTTGTTTATCCTTACTTTTATAGATAGAGAAATGGGCTCTAAGCTGGAGGTTAATTAACTTCTCTAAGAGCTCACAGCTTAAGAGGTGTCTCTGAGTACTTTGCCACTAATGTGTTGACTCCGTACCTGTCTTTCTGAATAGAATTGCTTTAAATTTGTTATCTTTTAAACTAATATCTAAACAGGTAGTATTAAATTCTGTACTGAACACTGGTGCTGTATTAATAAAGTTTTATTCATTTTTAATCTAATTCCTGTTGATACTGAGAGGTTTGAGCAAGATATTTAAAAAGCAATGAGACAATTTTCTTTGTCTTCATTAAGTTTCTGTGAAATATTGTAGCTTATTTTAGGGAGAATACTACCAATAATTTCATTGTAAACTACTGAAATATTCTGTTTTTGAAACTAATCTTGAGAGTTACTTTTGAATTACCTATTTATAAAATATCACCTTTGAACTGCACAGCCTAAGCTGGTTACTGATTAGATCTAGGAGAAGTGGGTAAGAACATGGGCTCTGTAGACATTTAGCTGCATGTTAAAATCTAACCTCGGTTGCTTAGTTGTATAACTTGGGTAATTAATTAAATTCTCCAGGTTTTCAGTTTTTTCATCTATTATATAAAGGTGATAGTAATATCTACCTTCTAGAGTTGTTTTAAATTATAATTGAGATAAGATATCTATAAAGTACCTATTACAAAGTCAGAGACATTATACATATCCAATAAATAAAAGCTACTATTGATATAACTAGCTATATTAACCCTTCTCTCCAAAAAGGTAAATACAAAGCAGGAGAGGCAATAAAACATTGAAAAAAGCCTAGGCTATTCAGTAATTTTGGCTTTATACTTTCTCAGAATCTCAGTTTTTCTTCCTAAAATGTTGAGGCAAATATTCTACTACAATAGAAAAATATATAGGCAGGCATACTCATTCTGACTACTTGATAGGGACACTATGATCTAGTGAAACCGGAAAGTTCTTTGAAAATATGAGCAGCATGTCAGTATGAGTTAGTAATGTTCTTAAAAATTGCATGCACTGGTTTTTAAAATATTAGTAAACTTTTTTTTTTAATTTTTAAAATTTTATTTAAATCCCAGTTAGCATATAGTGTAATAATGACTTCAGGATTAGAATTTAGTGATTCATCACTTACATATAACACCCAGTGCTCATCCCAACAAGTGCCCTCCTTAATGGCCATCATCTATCCCACCTCCACATCCGACACCCCTCCAGCAACCCTCAGTTTGTTCTCTGTATAAGAGACTCTATGGTTTGCCTCCCTCTGTTTTTCTTGTTTTTGCTTCCCTTCCCCTATGTTCATCTGTTTTGTTTCTTAAATTCCACATATGAGTGAAATCCTGTATTTGTCTTTCTCTGACTGATTTTGCTTAGCATAATACACTTTAGTGCCATCCATGTTGTTGCAAATGGCAAGATTTCATTCTTTTTGATTGCCGAGTAATATACTCCATTGTATATATATACACCACATCTTCTTTATCCATTCATCAGCTGGTGGACATTTGGGCTCTTTCCTTACTTTGGCTATTGTCGATAGTGCTGCTCTAAACATTGGGGTACATGTGCCCCTTCGAATCAGCATTTTTTTTTAATCCATTGGATAAATACCTAGTAGTGCAATTGCTGGGCCTTGGGTAGCTCTGATTTTAATTTTTTGAGGAACCTCCATACTGTTTTCCAGAATAGCTGCACCAGTTTGCATTCCCATTAGGGCAAAAGCATTCCCCTTTCTCCACATCCTTGCCAACATCTGTTGCCCAAGTTGTTAATTTAGCCATTCTGACAGGTGTAAGTGGTATCTCATTGTGGTTTTAATTTGTATTTCCCTGATGATGAGTGATGTTGAGCACCTTTGCATGTGTCTGCTAGCCATCTGGAAGTCTTCTTTGGAAAAGTGTCTATTTATGTCTTTTGCCCATTTCTTCACTGGATTATTTGTTTTTGAGTGTTGGGTTTGTTCAGTCCTTTATAGATTTTGGATACTAAGCCTTTATCTGATACGTCATTTGCAGATATCTTCTCCCATTCTGTTGGTTGCCTTTTGGTTTTGCTGATTGTTTCCTTTGCTGTGCAGAAGACTTTTATCTTGATGAGGTCCCAGTAGTTCATTTTTGCTTTTGCTTTTGCTTCATTCATCCCTTGCCTCCGGATATATGTCATATGAGAAGTTGCTGCAGCCAAGGTCAAAGAGGTGCTTGCCTGTTTTCTCCTCTAGGATTTTTATGGTTTTCTGTCTTACATTTAGGTCTTTCATTCATTTTGAGTTTATTTTTGTGTATGGTGTAAGAAAGTGGTCCAGGTTCATTCTTCTGCATGTTGATGCAGTTTTCTCAATACCATTTGCTGAAGAGACTGTTTTTTTACCCCCCACTGGATGTTCCTTCCTGCTTTGTCAAAGATTAGTTGGCCAGAGATCTTCTTCTATGAAGTAATAAAATAACTAGAAATTTTAGTCACCAGTTGGTCGTGTACGTACTCATTCTCTCTCATATTAATACAGCTCTGTCTCTTTCCAATAGCTGCTCACTAAGTATAAGAATTTGTATTTTAATTACACATTCATGAATGGTGTTATCTTGAACTTTTTATTATAGAAAATTTCAAATATATTTAGAAAAGGATGGACTAATATAATGAATCCTCATGTACCCATCACTTCAACAATTATTATTTCAGGTCAGTCTTGTTTCATCTATAGTCCCACCTTCCCACTCCATATTTTTTTTGGAGCAAATTATGGACAAATCATTTTATTTGTAAGTATTTCAGTATGTATCTCTAAAATCTAAAGACTTTTCTTTAAACTTTAACCATAAACAACATTAGAATCCTAAAAATGAGTAATTCTTTAGTCACATAACTAATCGATGCTTAAACTTTCCTGATTGTCTCCTAAATATTTTTTTATAATTTTTATGTTGGACTTGGTTGATAAGTCACTGAGTTTTTTTAATCTTTTAAGTTTCCCTTGCATCTCTTTTTAACTTTTCCTTTTCAACTTATTGAAATACATAAATAAGGTAGTTTGTCTTGTTAAATTTCCCACAATGTGGATTTCCCCTATGGTGATTATTTCATGTGTTCATCAGTCTCCTATGTTTGTTGCAAATTGGTCATTAGAATGAACGGCTTCCTCAAATTCAGGTTCAATTTTTTTTTTTTTTTTTGACAAGAATACATTAAGGGTATTGTGTGTTACCATCAGGAGGCATATGATGTCAGTCATTCTTCTTGTATTAATAGCAGCCATTGATGATCATTGCCTAGATATGTTAATTCACTAAGGTATAAATTAATATCCTAACTGGTTTACAAAAATGGGGACTCGAGAGAATAACTGTGACTCGTTCATACTTTTTTTTTGATTAATTTTTTTTTAATGCTTACTTTTGAGAGAGAGAGAGAGTGAGTAGGGGAAGGGCAGAGAGACAGAGTGTGAGTGGGGGAAGGGCAGAGAGAGAGAGAGAGAGACACACACACACACACACACACACACACACACACACAGACAGACTCAGAAGCAGGCTCCACGCCCTACAGCGCTCCACGTGGGGCTTGAACTCCCGAACAGTGAGATCATGACCTGAGCTAAATTCTGAGGCTTAGTGACTGACCCACCCAGGCGCTCCTAGTCCATACTTTTCAAGCAAACAAACTAGCCAACCTATATTTTATTAGGTATTTTGTCTTCTAGACTATGAATCTTCTTGCCATTTTACAACTTTATTGAAACTTCTAAGGGGAGGCAGTTTTTAAAAGGATAAAACAATGTGATAAGTATACTTTATGCTTTATTATCTTCTTTAACTTATGAAAGTTACAAATTAGTACTTAAATATTTGTAATGTTTGAACTTCCTGAGTGGGGAAAATATGACTCAGTTATTTTTTTTTCTTTCTTTCTATTTTTTTTAACATTTATTCATTTTTGAGAGACAGAGTATGCATGGGGGAGGGGCAGAGAGAGGGAGACACAGAATCCAAAGCAGGCTCTAGGCTCTCAGCTGTCAGCACAGAGCCCGATGTGGGGCTCTAACTCACCACAAGATCATGACCTGAGCCAAAGTCAGATGCTTAACAACTGAGCCACCCAGGTGCCCCTCACTTAGTTATTTCTTATTGTATGAATACTTAGATTCTTATTATATCTTTTTTTTTTTTATTTGCTAAGCATTCTTGTACTTATTAGAAGCTTGAATAATATGTGAAAAATTTGCAGATATAATGGAACTGTAATAAACTCTAATGGGAGTCAGAGAAAGAGTTATCTTTGAAAAAGAAAAATAAACAGTGATCTACACAGTACATTAGCAGAATTCTAACCCAGCAATCTTTTGTGTTTCCTTTATGTTTGGAGAACTTGTCCAAGTATGTTTACATGACTATGAAACTCCTCAAGACCCTTTCAGAAAGTTTGTGATATTAGAATAATTTTTTGAGTAATACAATGGTATTTGATTTTATTTGCCCTTTTTCTCATTCTGTCATGAGTATATGGTGTACTTTTCCAGAGACTATGTGAGGTGATGAGGTCATAATCTGCTGGCTAGTGAAATGGAGTGTGTGCTTGTGTATTCTTAGTCTTCAGGTTTTCTTAGTTTAATTCTTTTCTTAACCAGTTTTTTTAAAATAAACTTTATTTTTTAGAATAGCTTTAGGCATACAGAAAAATTGTAGTCCCCATGTACTTTGTACCCAATTTCCTCTATTATTAACCCACTTATTGTACATTTGATATAATTAATGACTCTAGATTGATACATTATTAATTAAAGTCCATACTTGATTTAGATTTCCTTAGTTTTTACCTAGTGTCCTTTTCTGTTCCAGGATCCCATCTGGAATAACACATAATATTTAGTAGTCATGTCTGCTCAGGGTCCTCTTGGCTATGATTTCCTTGTTTGTGATGCCCTTGACAATTTTCAGGAGTACTGGTATAGATATTTTGCACGGTGTCCTTCAATTGAGATTTGTCTGTTTTTCTCTAATTAAACTGGTCCTTATGGGTTTGGGGGAAGAGACCACAAAGGTAAAATGCCATTTTGTCACATCATTGTCAAGGGTATATACTGTCAACCTGACTTATCATTTCTGATGTTAGTTTCATCACTTGGCTGAGATGGTGAATTTCTCATATTAATTTATAATAGGGCAAATATCAGTAGGTATAATCTACATAAACAACAGGTCTTTGGAGTCTTTAGTAATTTCTAGGAGAGTGAAGGGATCTGGAGACCCAAAAGTTTGAGAATTGCTCAATTAAACCTTTAGGAACTAGCACTTTAAAGAAGAATAATTGACTGTTACCTGATAGGAAAAGAGGGATCCACAAGGTGACGGGGATTGGGAGCAGGGTAGGAAGAAGAAATGATAGGGCCTTCAGGAATGAGGGAGTGGTGACCAAGTTAAACTTTGACTATTTGAAAATTGTACCTAGCATTAAGACATGATCTACATCTTTCTCTTTTTAAATTTTTATTTATTTAGAATTTATTTATTTAGAATTTTAGGATCAGAACAGATCTTATAAGCAAATAAGAAAACTAAATTCAGGATATTTATTCAGATTTACCCAGGGAATCGAGCTAGGGTTAAAACTGAGATTTCAGAATTCAAGTCCATATTAGTTCTTTGTGTATATTAAGCATGCAGAATGTCATAGTTTGGAAAATACAAAGATGTGTAAGACTTTTTTTTTTTTGCTGTAAGAGAATTTGACTCATATCATAAACAAAGGAACTCAGCAAACCACATACAAGAAATTCTTTGCTAGGGATTAGAGTTACAATAATGGCTAAACCTTTTTTTCATTCGTGCATTTATCATTCAGTGTTTGTTGAGTGTCTGCCATGTGCCAGGCTTTGTTCTAGTCTTAAGGGATACAACAGTGACCAAAACAGACTAAGTTCCTACTTCAGTAGAGCTAACATTCCAGTGGAGGAAGACAAAAAAAAAAAAAAAAAAAAAAAATATAAATATATACTGTTATGTGGTGATTGTTGTGATGGTAAGATGGATAGAGAATGGCAGAATAGGGGATGGGTATTGCTGTTTTCTGGGAATATTATGAAAGTCTTCTGATGAAGTTACTTTTGAACAGAGTCCTAAAAGTAGTTTTCTAGGCAATGATAAGAGCCAAGTGTGGAGTTTGCGGGTCTGTTAGGCAGACTATGGTGGTTAGGCTATAAGTGTCGAGGGAGAAAGGTGAGTGAAGTGTCTTTCACCTCCTCAGTCAAGTGATCTTGTTGGCAGTGGGGACCATGTTTTTATTGTGCTTTTGAATTCCTGTACATAGCATAGTAAATGAATGAGGGAGGTAAGACTGAATGCAAGGATATGAGAAAAGGTGATAATTGGTCTGGCTTAGGTAGTAGTATTGATGGGAATTGAAAGAAAAGACTAGATGTGAGGTAGACATTGTCTAGGTAAAAATCATCACAACGTAATGACTTCATAAGATGGGGAGAAAGAGAATCTCAGATTATTAAAGGGTTTAGGTCTGAGTGAAAGAAAGAGGCTATCATTGGAAAACTTGGGCAGATTGGCATCAAAGCTGATTTCAGAGGGAAGCTACTGAGTGTTGTTTTTGACTTAAAGATGCTTTCTAAAACAAGCTAAATAATTTCTAAAATTGGCTTACAGAATTTTATTATTTTCAAGTTTATTTATTTTGAGAGAGAGTATGCTTGAACAAGTGGGGAAGTGGCAGAGAGAGAGGGAATCCCAAACAGGCTTAACACTGTCAGTGCAGAGCCTGATGCAGGGCTCAGTGTCACAAACCATGAGATCATGACTTAAGGTGAAATCAAGAGTTGGATGCTTAGCCAAGTGAGCTACTCAGGTGCCCTTGTTTATAGAATTTTAGAACCAGAAGTCAATTTGCAATAATGTTTGAACATACAGGTAGCAATATTTTGGAGTGAAGATTTGGAAATAGACTAGGTCTGAAGAGGAAACTTGAAAGTTGTCTAAATAAAGGTAATAAATAAGCCTAGAGAATGAATGCAGTCTGCTGGAAAAGAGCAGTAGAGAAAAAACAACAAATAGTTGAGGACTGAGCACTGATGATGGCCATTCACTTACCAAATGAGAAAACAAACTACAGGCAGGAAAATAGGAGAAGGGAAGCCAGAGGAGTAGAGTACTTTAGGAACCAAGGGAAGAGAAAGCTCGCATGGGGAAAAGGCTGGTAGAATTATATGCCTACAGGGAAGGCAGAACTGTGAAAAGCTCCAGAACAGGCCAGAGAGGACTTCACAGATTGGCAGATTGACTGGAATTTACGGGAGCCTCAGAATTTTTTTTTTAAAGGATTTAGCTTCCAGTATAAACATATTATTGCACTTTTTTCCTACTTCTTAAAAGATTAATGCACCACTTAATTCATTTGATAAACCATGGGTGCTCTCTAAATTCAGATTCAAATATATGACATTAAATCACTGCTGAGAAAATTTGTTTTTTTTTAGATCTTGCCATATTCAGAAGTTGCTGAAGTTCAAGAGACAGTGAGTAATATATGGTGCTATGTTTGAAATGTTAACATTTTTATATTTTTTCAGGATTTAAAGTTGGATTCTTAAAATATATTTTTCACTGTATTTTATCATAGATGATTATGTCATTATACAAGGTAGCTAATATAAGTTAAAAAGATCAGCTTTAAAATTTTCATTTTTTCCAAAATGTAAATAGGTTTAATTTTTTTTTTTTTGCTGTAAAAATAATGCATACAAATGTGGCATGTTTAAACAATACAAAAGAATGTAATAAATAAACTTCTACTTTCTAGAGGCAACTACTTTTAATATTCTGGTGGTCTCTGTAATTTACTAAGTTTATTCATATGTGTATATCTTACATATGTAATTTTATAAAAGCAGAGTCCTACAAACTTTTTTGTAGCCTATTTTTAAAAGTTAATATATAATGAATTGTTCAGTCAGTGAAAAAAAAATTTAACGACTACACAGTATTTCATTGTGTGAAGGTATTATTGTTTATTTCATAATAGATTACTGTTGGAGATTACTACAAATGATGTGATAAATACCTATGGATACATCTTTTTGGATATTTCAGATGATCATCTTGGTATACTTTCCTAGAAGTGCATTTGCTGGGTCAAAAGGATGATTAGGTTATTTTAAAATAACTCCTTGGCAGGCCAGTTAATATTTTCTATCTAACAGTGATAAGCTCTGGTTCCTAGAAAAGCACTTCTGTAAAATATATCCTATAAAACTCAGGGATAAAATGTACACAGTGTGTGTTTTGCTGATGATTGTAGGAATAGGAAAAGTTCTGTTAAGTATAGAGAGATGACTCCTGTCAGAAGAACAAACAAACATCTCTCACTGAAGATTCTTATTCTAAGGGACAAAGATAACAATAAATACAGTACTTTTGGGATATGTTATATAATCCTCCTTCCCAATTGTGGCTCCTGAGAGCCAGCTGCAGCAGGATTGCTTCTCTGAGTACAGCTCGATCAACTTCATTGAGGGAAGAGGCGCTACTTGCTTGAAACTTTATTTTCAAGTTGTATCAATGCTTGATGAGCTGTACTTTGGCTTAAGCTCACAGGATGACTTACGTCACATCAATATGTATGCTAAGAGGGAGATGCTATGCTACTGGCAGTGGACTCAAGCTCTAGCTCTTATGGGATTGTTTCTGTGTTTTAGGGTGGTCATCTGTCCTGAATTGCTTGGGATTAAGGGGCTTCCCAGGATGAGTGTGTGATTGTGAACTTTTTCTGCCTATTCCTTTACACTTCTGAAAGATGGTGTATGCTAGTTGTTGGTGGCGTGGTAAATATTTAGAAGCACATTAAAATAAAATCCCAATGTTTGCATAATGCTCTTTTCCTGAGATTTGTAGACTAAAACCGGTAGAGATTTAGGTAATGGCTATATTTCATGCTTTTAGTTAAAAGTAGTTGATAGTGTACTCATTAATAATAAATAGAAAAATGCTAGGCATCTTAGTATTATTTTACTATTTTCAATCCATAGTTTCTGCCAAAATAGAGAATCTGTTTATATGATACACAAATTGTTGAAATGACTGTGTGGACATTGTTGAAGTGATAATGATAAATACGATGTTACTCAATTAGGGGAAATGTTTCCATCATATATTAATGGTCTTTTTTTTTTTTTTTTTGAACACGATGAGGAAAAGTTCCTGGATTCTTCCAAGATTCTAGTAGTATTTTGGTTCTCTAACAAAAGCCAAGAAGAGTTGGCTAGCTTTATATTTTTTAAACTATCTTACAAGATACTTATATGGAATGTTTCCACATCAGTAATTTCACACTGTCTTTATTCATGTGTTACACAACATGGGACTGTGCGAATTAGGCCCATGTCCTAAAAGCAGTAAAAATAAGTGTAGCGTGCAATTTAGCCTTGCACACAGGACCAGTGATGTAAGTTACATGGTAAAATTAATATGTAATCTTCAATTACTTAAATCACTTTTCCTATTGGCATCACTTACAGGCAATTCTGGGAAGATCATTTCACTTATATCCCAGTTTAATGCTTTTGTATCCACAATCTTCTGGGGAAGGTTTCTGAAGTCTTGCTTATTTTTTTTATTGTTTTTCCACTTTTGTTTTGAGTGTTTCAGCTTAATTCTTAGTTCCGTTGTTCCATTATAATGTATGTTTTCTAGTGCCTGCCTGTTCTTTTATTCTGTGGCATTTTTCAGTCTTCTGTGAATAGCCATTCAGGTCATATACCCTAACTCTCATACATACCATAATTTACACTGTTTCTTACAAACCTGAACCTTTGTCTGTACAGGTCTGTGTGTCCAACTCCCTATTTGACATTTCAACTTGAATGTCTAACAAACACTTCAAACTTAACCTGTCCCAAACTTAGCACTTACATTTCTTTCTGTAAACTAGTCCTTCTCACTGTCCTTTCCATCTCCGACAGTGACAGTTCCATCCTTCCAGGTGCTCAGACCCCAACATTTGACACCATTTTGATTCCTCCAGGGTTTTTGTTTGTTTTGTTTTGTTTTTTAATTTCATACTTGCTCTGTTTGGAAATCCTGTTGACTTTCTTTTCAAAATGTATTCAGAACTCAACTACTTCTTCTCACCCTCACTGCTACTTCCTTGGTCCAAGTCTCCTTCATCTCTCCCGTAGATTATTATGGTAACTCCTAATTGATTGTACCCTTGTTCCTCTAGTCTATTCTTAACATTACAGCTGGAACAATCCTGTTAAAACATATTCAAATTATGTCACTCCTTTTCTCAGAAATCCAGTGGCTCCCCGTCTCATTCAGAAAAAAAGCCAAAGTCCTGACTGGGTCCTACACAATCTAGCCCTCATTTACTTCTTTGACTTTATTTCCTGCTTCTCTCGTACTTCTAGTCCAGCCTCTCTGGCCTTTTTACTCTTCTCCAAGCCCTTCAGACTTGCTCTCATCCCAATCCTCCATTCTGTACTTGTTCTTCTCTCTGCCTGGAATACTCTTCTCTTTTATGTCCTTATGCTGAACTCCCTCATTTTACTCAGTTCTGTAGTGAAGATTTCTTAGGCCACCCTATCTTCAATTATGACCCCCCCTTCCTTAATATTTTATGTGTCCTCATTTTCTGCTTTTTTCCTTAGCATTTTTACTATATAATATGTAACAAATTTTTAATTGTTACTGTGTTGTTACTCATATCTTCCACTAGAACATAACTACCACAAAGGGCAAATTTTTGTCTTTTTTGTTCACTGTATCCTTTGGTGCCTAAAATGATTACTGTCTATATGATACCTATCATATCACAAGTATTTGAATGGATGGCTCAATAATAGGAATAGACCGTGTTTATTTTGATTATTCTCCAGTGTCTCAATATGAAAAAAAATTAGAATCAGATTTACATGACCCAAACATGCTTGAAGATACAATGTTGAAAGCATAATCTGAAACAAATATTCAGAAGTTGCTGTATATGCTAGGGATTATTTTCTGGGAGCAAACAGGCAAGGAGTACACCTACAAAGAAGTTGACGTAATGCTGTTACTTAACAAAATTTGAGAATATGTACAATAAAAGTGAACTTAATCACTTACCCTAAATAGAAGACCAACTAAAAAACCTTCAAAAATGACTGGCCTTGTGAAATTAAATACTCCAAACTTTGCATATATGGTTAGAACCATTGCTTTCCTTTAAGAAATTTAGATTTACTGGTAAATTCAGGGAAATTAGTAATTATTCATATCAATAGAGAAAGATATTTTTAGAGGATGTCTATGAAATATTTGTCAAGCTTACCATGGTTATCTCTGTCAGTTTTCTAACTTCTTTCAGTTTTCCAATATCATAGTAGTTATTTATTGGTGCATAACAAATATTCCAAAATTTAAGTGGTATAAAACAATAAACATTTATTATTTTACAGTTTCTGTGGGTCAGGAATCTAAGAGCAGTTTACTAGGTGTCTCTAGCTCAAAAATCTCTTCTATGGTTGTGGTCAAGCTACCGGGGAGTGTGGCTGCTGCAGTCTCATCTGAAAGCTTGACTGGGTGTAAGGGAGGGAGGAAAGGTCAAGGCAGGAGATTCATTTACAAACTCACTGGTTGTTAACAGACATCATTCCTTCACCTCATGGGCTTCCCTGCAAGGCTGCCTGATGACTCAGCAGCTGGCTTTCCCCAGGGTGATCTATCTGAGAGAGAGTAACAGACTATAAACAAGATGGAGGTCATAGTCTTTTTACTGTCTAATCTTGAAAGTGACATCCATTCAATTCTGCCATATTCTATTCATTAGAAGTGGCTCAGTAAGTCCAGAAACATTCAAAGAGAGGGGATTATGCACCAAGATATGGGGATCACTGGAGCCTTTTCAGAGATTGCCTACCACAAATACTTTAATCTTTTTCCACATGCTTGAGAGTTGTGGTAACATGGTCATCAGTAATAAGGATTTGAGCACAATTAGTTTGTTGTCATTCCAGTTGTATTTTTTTTAGTTTATCTGTGAAGCTGAAACCAGTCTATAGAAGAATAGGAAACTATAGAAAATGACTAGAGCAAATGCATTTAAAGGAATTAGAACATGGTTTAAAGCACTGTGAAATAACCATCACTTTAGGGAAGCAACAGGGCCAAGAGTTTTTTCCTAGGAGGCAGAGTGAACAACTGCTACCTTTCTTTTTGGTCACAGATAATTTTGCTTCATTCCCTTCAAATAAGAGCAAGCAATAATATAATCAGTGGGAATTTTTTATTTTTGTTGTTACTTTAGGTTTGATGTTACTGTACTTGGTATTTGAGCTGAAGTAAAGCTGAAGACTGTTTCTTTTATTTTTTTAAGTTTATATTTATTTTTGAAAGAGACAGAGACAGTGCATGAGCAGGGCAGAGAATTAGGGAGAGAGGGAAACCCAAGCAGGCTCCGCAATGTCAGCGCAGAGCCTGATGGGGGGCTCCATCTCACAAACTGCGAGATCATGACCTGAGCCAATTATCAAGAGTCAGACTGACTTAACTGACTGAACACCCAGGCACCCCAAAGCTGAAGACTCTGTTTCTGCCAAGGGAGACCAAAACACTTGTCCTTAAGCAACATTTTTTTTTTTATTTTGTGTGTGTGTGTGTGTGTGTGTGTGTGTGTGTGTGTTTTCAATATATGAAATTTATTGTCAAATTGGTTTCCATACAACACCCAGTGCTCATCCCAAAAGGTGCCCTCCTCAATACCCATCACCCACCCTCCCCTCCCTCCCACCCCCCATCAACCCTCAGTTTGTTCTCAGTTTTTAAGAGTCTCTTATGCCTAAGCAACATTTAGCATAATGTTATATGTTAAGACAGTTTCCAGACAAAAGGCCACCAGTCTTTCCCAGTTTCTTTTAGGTGATTGCATGTTATTCATTTAAGAATTGGGTCGCGGGGCGCCTGGGTGGCGCAGTCGGTTAAGCGTCCGACTTCAGCCAGGTCACAATCTCGCGGTCCGTGAGTTCGAGCCCCGCGTCAGGCTCTGGGCTGATGGCTCAGAGCCTGGAGCCTGTTTCCGATTCTGTGTCTCCCTCTCTCTCTGCCCCTCCCCTGTTCATGCTCTGTCTCTCTCTGTCCCAAAAATAAATAAACGTTGGAAAAAAAAAATTAAAAAAAAAAATAAATAAATAAATAAAAATAAAAAGAATTGGGTCTTCTTCCTTCTTAAAGCCCAGTAGCTCTAGGTGCTTTACTTCATATTTAGTGGGTCCCAAGAAAATTTTGTCTGACAATAAAATTGTATCATTCTAATCAATATTCCTCTTCGGTTTTTTTCTTCTTCTTCTTTTTTTGGTATTTGAGAAAAAATTTACTTTGTTGATGTCTTTGTAAAAGCTCTTTGCACAATGCTTGGCATATAATAAGCACTTAGTAAATGTTCCTTTCTTTTTATGTAAGAAACAGACTGAATTTCTATGTACTGTTAAGTGCTCTCATGGCATGCAGAACTAATATTTAATAGTGCATGGGTGTTACAGATTTTTTAAACCACTTACATTTAAAGAATGAATAACTTTGGGCTGTCCTTTACATTTCTGAATAATTTTACCACTCCTAACCCATATCATGAGTTAAAATTTGAAAGTAATTTTTGACTTGAATAATTTTCAAAACAAAGTACTTGGTTGATTTCAGTTTTGCCTTTCCATCTTTATTTTCCAAAATTTAAACAAATACTTTATAATGCTTAGGCCAAGGTCTTTTTATGTGTGGCAGAGGAAATTCCTTGTGAATTATGATTATTAGGATTGATTTGCATGTGCTTTCTACTTATAAACTAATGCTTATTTTCCTTGTCCTTTTGTTTCACTGCTGCTTCAATCCTGATGCATTTTGCTTCTTCCTGGTTTGGATTGTATTTGTTTGCTGCTCAATTACCCTGCATTAAAAGCTTCTTGGTGATAGCAAAGATGTCCTTGGGCCATCAAGTAAGTAGCTAAAGTTTGAATGGCATATTTGGAGACAGAATGTTTTGATGTGTACTTATAAAAGGCATACAGTATTTCTCTTATTAAGTCTTCTACTTTTCTTCCCAAGCACTGAAATGCAAAGAATATAAATGGTGATTCAGTGCCCATCTGTTGTCAGTGCCCATATGAGATTGATAATGTTTGTGTATTTGCTTCTTGATTGTCTAAAGATGGATTATATACTTAGCTAAATTATCTAATTCATAATTTTAGACCTCATCTTCAGGCATGGTGGGAGGGGTTAAAAAAAAAAAGACCTCTTCATAGTTATCCTTTCTATAGTCATCATAAAGCATAGATCAGACTTCTTTGAGACTGGACATGATAAAAGAAATTCACTTTCATGTGAAAATGAGAAATATTGTTTTATTTTGTCACAATCTTTACATAATAGATAATTTGGTTATGAAACACATTTATTTTTACTCTGGGATTTTATAAGTGAAGCGTGTGTCATCTTAGCGATTTAAAAGATGTACCCATTAAATTTATGTCTGAAAAAAAATTTTTTTTGACCAGACACTGTGCTAGCTTTGGGGAATATATGGTGAATAAAATATGCACCCTGCCTGTACCCCTACATTATAGTCTAGCAGGGGGGTTACACCTATGAATAGATAATTTTAGAGCATTGTGACAGGGGCAACTTTTTTTTAAAAAAATCATAGTATTACTGAGGTGAAAGAAACCTAAAATATCATCTTTTTTTCTAATATAATTTATTGTCAAGTTAGAGTGTATTGTTGACATAGAGTGTATACAGTGTGCTCTTGGCTTTGGGAGTAGATTCCCATGCTTAATCACTTACATACAACACCCAGTGCTCATCCCAACAAGTGCCCTCCTCAATGCCCATCACCATTTTCCCCTCTCCCTCCCTCAGTTTTTTCTCTGTATTTAAGAGTCTCTTGTGGTTTGCCTCCCTCTCTGTTTGAAACTATTTTTTCCACTTCCCTTCAAGCATTAATTTTCTAGACAAAGAGCCTGAAGCTAAGAACTTACATGACCAAAAAGAGTTAGAAATGGGTACTATGCCACTGTGTCTTCAGCAAGATTCTTTTGAGTTCAAAAATCATAATGAAGCCATCAGTTTGCTAAATTCAAATCTGACCAAATAATTAAAATATTACTGTCATAAATCAGACAAAAATTAAACTTTATTGAAGCGTATTGTAGAAATTATATTGATTTAGGAAGTTTTAGTATTTCTTCTTAAACCGTTATCTGACCACAGTAAGTCAGCTCAATGCTTTGGGGTTCATTTTTTTCCCATTGACTAAACAAGGTGAAATAGCAAGCTTTCTTCTAGTTGTAAAATTCTTTGGTATGGATTGGTTGCTATTTGTCTCTAATATTGATTATAGTATATAATGTATTTTTTTTCTAAAAAGAGGTGATTTAAAGTAATATGCTAAAATTCCTTTTTAAAATTCTTAATTTTAACAATTCATAGTATTTTAAATATATTTTTTATTACACAACCAGCATTATTAGAATAGTAGAATTTTTTTTTTTGAGAGAGCACATGAGTGGGAGAGAGGGGCAGAGAGAGAGAGAGAGAGAGAGAGAGAGAGAGAGAATCTTAAGCAGGCTCCACCCTCAGTCCAGAGCCCGACACAGAGCTTGATCCCACAAACCTGGGATCATAACCTGAGCCAAAACCAAGAGTTGGATGTTCAATTGACTGAGCCACCCAGGCACCCCTAGAATAGTAGAAATTTTAAAAGTTGAAAAAAGTATACAAATATGAAAACATTTTTATGTTTTCTTGTCAGCCTTGCTTGTGATACCTGGCAGATATTTTCAATGGATTTTTCAATTCCTTTAGTTACCTTATGTATTTAGATGTCGGCTCAGGTGAACTGATTGGCAATGATGAACTGACCAGTAGAATTGCATTTTTTTAAAGATAATTTTTATTTATTCATTAATTCATTCACATAATGCACACGAGTTGGGGAGAGAGAGAATCTTAAGTGGGCTTCATGTTCAGTACAGAGCCTAACATGGGGCTCAATCCCACCACCCTGGGATTATGATCTGAACTGAAATCAAGAGATGGTTGCTTAACTGACTAAATCACTCAAGTGCCCTACAGTTGCATTTTTAATACCAACTACAGTTATCCTATTTTAGGAATTGGATTTTATAATAGGTCTTTAATTTCTGCTTGGATTAGAGAAAATTTATTGTGTTTATACATTTTCTGGATACACAAATGAAATATACAATATATATTAGAGGTGAGTTTATATTGTATTCTGCCAACTCTTAAAAAGCTGAGGATATATAATTACTTACTGGAGATCATGTATCTTTTAGAGTGAAAAGTAATTTCATTAATATTAGGATTTGTACTGAATGAAAAAGCTATAACGATATATACAAACATACTTAAATTCTTTAAGTATTTGAGAAAAGGTACATCATCTGTAAGGGGAATACTAGGATTTACATAGAAATTATTGAAGACTTTAAAATAATTACTTAACTTGATTTTAGCTTCCTTAGATTAAGGACCAATACCAGGCTATGAAGCTTGGAAAATTCTTCAGATTTTATATTGATGTATTGAATTCAGAAAGTAAAGATAGTAGTTATAGAATCATATCCTCCTTAGAAGTTGCAGTTGGTAAGTTAATTATATTACTATTAATTATCCAGCGTGGTTAGTTTCTACAGTAGTTAAGATAGTAATGCAATATGAATAGCAAAATAGGTTACTTTATTTCTACTACAAAGTAGAACCAGGAGAGGGCACTGCTATGCTGTCTTTAGTAGATGAGGCAGTTGTAGTGTTAGAAACTGTATTGGAATCATGCAGTGATTCATTTATCAAAATCTGTCCAGTGATTTGGCAAATATTTATTGTCAGTTTTATGCCAAAGGGTACAAATCAAAACCGTGAGTTCCCTACTTGAGCTTACATTCAAATAGTCTAAGATTGTACAAATGATGTAGGACATCAAAATGATTTTTCTATTCTGCAAATCCACTTGTCTGTATAGTTGTTAATACTTGTGAATGGGGCAAGAGAGAACAAGTAGGAAACCATTGTTTTTCTAAGTACTTTTATAAACCCTCCCACTTCAAGGTTCTCAAAATCATAAATAGTAATACCTCAACTGGTAAGGAGTTAGAGGTGAATACAACTAAATTTATAATTCTCAGACTATTTCCTTTTTTATATAGTGTAGTTACTTAAGATACAGATACCTATATCTTACTGATGGAATCCTGAAACATACTTTAATTCTATTAGTTGTTCTTCTCATAATGTATTTTAAATTAGCCTAAAAAGTATTGTCTGATACTACAAATGAATCTATGTAGCATATGTAGATTATAAAGCATAATCATCCAGTATGTGTTGAACCTACTACTCAACTTAAGAACCTGAGTCTTAAAAATCCCTCATGTTCAACTATGTACTTCTTCTCTCGTCTATCCCTGTGCCTGCCCCCAAGAGGTGATGACTAGTTTCTATTTTTCATCATTCTTTGCTTTTTTAAAAAGTGTATTTTTTGTTATTTTTGGGTGTTTTTTGTTTTGTTTTTTGTTTTTTTTTGTTTGTTTTTTGTTTGTGGTTGTTTTTGTTTGTTTTTTAGAGAGAGTACACGAGTGGGGGAGAGGGGCAGAGGGAGAGAGAGAGAGAGAAAAAAAAAGAATCTTAAGCAGGCTCTGCGCCCAGCCAAAGCTTGACACGGGGCTCCGTCCCACCACCCTGGGATCATGACCTGAGCCAAAAACAAGAGTCAGACTGCTCAACCGACTGAGATGCCAGGCACTTATTTTTTTTTTTTTTCAATATGTGAAATTTATTGTCAGATTGGTTTCCATACAACACCCAGTGCTCATCCCAAAAGGCGCCCTCCTCCATACCCATCACCCACCCTCCCCTCCCTCCCACCCCCAATCAACCCTCAGTTCTCAGTTTTTAAGAGTCTCTTATGCTTTGGCTCTCTCTCCCACTCTAACCTCTTTTTTTTCTTTTTTTTTTTTCCTTCCCCTCCCCCATGGGTTTCTGTTAAGTTTCTCAGGATCCACATAAGAGTGAGAACATATGGTATCTGTCTTTCTCTGTATGGCTTATTTCACTTAGCATCACACTCTCCAGTTCCATCCACGTTGCTACGAAGGGCCATATTTCATTCTTTCTCATTGCCACGTAGTACTCCATTGTGTATATAAACCACAATTTCTTTATCCATTCATCAGTTGATGGACATTTAGTCTCTTTCCATAATTTGGCTATTGTTGAGAGTGCTGCTATAAACATTGGGGTACAAGTGCCCCTATGCATCGGTACTCCTGTATCTCTTGGGTAAATTCCTAGCAGCAGGCACTTATTTTTAAATTCCGTATATGTCACTAAGTTTTGCTGGTATTTAATTTTATGAGAGTACTGTATGTCATTTTCTAGGATTTTTTTTTTGTAGTTAATATTTTATGTTCCAGATTCAGCCATGTTTTGGGGTATAGATATAGATCATTCCTTTTTCAGTGCTATATGCTATTCCATTAAATGCATATACCACAGTATACAAAGCCATTTATTTTCAGTTGGTGAATATTGAAATGGTTTTGATTTTTACTCTTAACATTCTTATTGTCTCTTGGTAAACACGTATAAGAGTATTATTTCTAGGTATAAAGCTAAAAGTGGGATTGTTGGATCCCTATGGTATGCTGGTGTTCAGTTTTATAAGGTAGTTCTAAATTTCTTTTCCAAAGTGCTTAGATCAGTTTATTCTCAAGCAGCAGTGCTTAAATGTCTCATTGATTCTCATCCTTATCAGCACTTAGTATTATCAGACTTACTAATTTTTGTCAGTTTTACTGAGTGTAAAATATTTATTTCATTGGGATCTTGATTTGTATTTCCTGGTTACCAAGAGGATAAACATCTTTTTTGTATATTTATTGGCCATTTGCATTTTTTCTTCCATGAATTCACTGTTCAGGTCCCTGCCCCATTTTTCTTTTTCTTTAATTAAAAAAAAAATTTTTTTATTAAGACACAATTGACATACAAATTTATGTTAGTTTCAGGTATGCAGTGATGATTCAATATTTGTATATATTACAAAAAGATCACCACAGTAAGTCTAATTAATATCCATCATCACACATAGTTACAGAATTTTTTTTTTTTTTCAACGTTTTTATTTATTTTTGGGACAGAGAGAGACAGAGCATGAACGGGGGAGGGGCAGAGAGAGAGGGAGACACAGAATTGGAAACAGGCTCCAGGCTCTGAGCCATCAGCCCAGAGCCTGACGCGGGGCTCAAACTCACGGACCGCGAGATCGTGACCTGGCTGAAGTCGGACGCTTAACCGACTGCGCCACCCAGGCGCCCCCAGAATTTTTTTTATGATGAGGACTTTTCAAGATTTATTCTCTTAGCAACTTTCAAGTATGCAGTATAGTATTATTAATCATCATTCTGTACATTGCATTAGTATGACTTATTTATCTATAATTGAAAGTTTGTAACCTTTGATTCCCTTCACCCATTTTTCCCACTCACTACCGCCCTGCTTCTGGCAACCACCAGTCTGTGTATCTATGAACTTGGTTTTTCAACTTGGATAATACAGTATTTGACGTTCTCTGTCTGACTTATTTCACTCACCATAATGCCCTCAAGGTCCATCCATGTCACAAATGGCAAAAATTTCATTCTTTTTTTTATGGCTGAGTATTCCATTCATTTTTCAGTGGACACTTAGGTTGTTTCCATGTCTTGGCTGCTGTAAGTAATTCTATGGTGAACATAGGGGTGCATATATCTTTCCAGATTTGTGTTTTCATTTTCTTCAGGAAAATACACAGAACTGGAATTGCTGGATCCTATGGTAGTTTCTTTTAACTTTTTGAGGACTCTCCATACTGTTTTCCACAGTGGTGAATTGGCTACACCAAGTTACATTCCTACTGACTGTGCACAGGGAGTCATGTTTCTCCATATCCTTGCCAACGCTTGTTATTTCCTTTCTTTTTGATAATAGTCATTCTAACAGGTGTGAGGGGATAATAGCTCATTGTGGTTTTGATTTCCATTTCCCTGATGATTAGTGATGTTTAGCATTTTTCCATATACCTGTTGGCCATTCTGTCTTTGGAAAAGTGTTTATTCAGATCTTCTGCCCATTTTTAAGTCAAATTGCTTATTTTTTTTTTGCTGTTGAGTTATATGAGCTCTTAGTGTATTTTGGACATGAACCCCTTATCAGATATATGACTTGTAAATATTTTCTCCCATTCAGGAGGTTGTCTTTTCCTTTTGTTGATGGTTTCCTTTGTGGTGCAGAAGCTTTTTAGTTTGATATGTAGTCCTACTTGTTTATTTTTGCTTTTGTTGCCTCTGCTTTTGGTGTCAGGTCCAGAAAACCATCACCAAGTCTGATGCTTACTGCCTATGTTTTCTTTTTGGAGTTTTAGGGTTTTAGGTCTTATATTCAAGTCTTTGATTAATTTTGAGTTAATTTTTATATATGATGTAAGATAGTGGTTCAGTTTCTTTCTTTTGCATATGGATGTCCAGTTTTCCCGGCACCATTTATTGAAGAGACTGCCATTTTCTTGTATATTCTTGACTTTTTTGTCCCAAATTAATATGACCATATATGCATAGGTGTACTTATGGGCCCTCTATTCAGTTTTATTAATTTACATGTGTTCACCATGCTGTTTTGATTGTTGTAGCTCTGTTTTATAGTTTGAAACCAGGGAACATGATGCCTTCAGCTTTGTTCTTCTTTTTCAAGATTATTTTGGTTATTCAGAGTCTTTTGTGGTTTCACACAAATTTTAGAATTTTTTGTTCTAATTCTGTGAAAAATGCCATTGGAATTTTCATAGGGGATGCATCGAATCTGTAGGTTGCTTTAGGTGGTATGGACATTTTAACAGTATTAATTATTCCAATCCATGAGAATGGACTGTCTTTCCATTTATTTGTGTTTTCAGTTTCTTTTGTCACTGTCTTATAGTTTTCATTGTACATGTCTTTCACCTCTTGATTAAATGTATTCCTAGGTATTTTATTCTTTTTGATGTATCCCTACATTTCTCTACTGTGTTGTTGGTCTTTTTCTAATTGATTTATAGGCTTGTTATCTTTCTTAACATATTCTGGATACCAACCCTTTGTTAATTATATATGTTGCAAATATCCTGTTTTTCTTTCTAACTTTTTATGGTACCTTTTGATTAAAATCTTAATTTTAATATAGTAGAATTTATCAGTTCTTTATTTTTGGTTAGTGCTTTGTTGTCTTTTTAAAGGAATCATTCCCTATCCCAAGTTTATAAAGATATTTTTTTATATTTTCTTCTAAAAGGTTTTAAGTTTTGCTTTTTACAGTGATGTCTTTAATTTTCCTAAGACTGTTCTTTGTGCATGGTATGAGGGTAGGGACCTGATTTTCCAATACTTAATTTTCCTAGTATCATTAATGGAGGTAGTCCCTACTTCTGTTGTATATCTAGGCTCAGCGTATGCATGTGTTTGATTATGAGATCTCTCTGTTTTGTTCTTTAGGTCAATTTGTCTCTTCCTACATCTATACCATACATCTTTAATTTTAATAGTAATTTTTAGGAATTAAGTGGATCTTGGATTTAGTAACCAAAGGAGCTGCCATTTACTTTATGATAATAAAGTTTGATAAAGGTATAAAATTTGTTGATTGGTTCATTCAGCAAGACTCTGTTGAACACCTTCATTATGTCAGAACCATACCAGGACTTGAGGATTTATGGAAATATAAGGCAGATAAAACTCCGTTCTCTTATGGAACTTAATGGTCTCCTGTAGAAGGCAGACAATAAACAAATGATATAATTTCAAATAGTGATAAGAGCAACAGTGAAAATCATGTATGATAAAGTGATAGAGTATAATCGTGGCAGAGTGCACACTAACCAAAATAATAAAAGAATTGATAAATTTCATAGGCATGATGAAGAGCTTTGTTGAAGATAGGGCATTAGAGCACAGACAACACGTAGAGAGGGGTCAATAATGTGAACCTCTGCAGTAGGAGTTTTCCAGGTTGAGAGAACAAGAGATAGAAACACCCAGACACTGGAGCAAAATGGCATGTTTTAAGGAATACCACGAAGGCCATTCTAGCTGGAGCCAAGTAGCCAAGTGACTAAGGAGAGTAGTAGAGAATGAGATTGTAAAGGTAAGCAGAGGCCAGACACTTTTCAGTTCGTATGCCATGGGATTCAAGTATAATGGAAAGCGTTGAGGATATTTCTGTGTGGCGCAGATCTGATTCATGATTTACAAAGATTATTCAGGTTTCTGTGTAGAGAATGAATTCTAAACAAGCAAAGAGCAAGACAGTAAGTCTGGAGACTAGGTAAAAATCTGTTGCTGTGATCCAGTGGACAGGTAATGGTGGCTTAGAATAGGGTGATAGTTGTAGAAGTAGGAAGAAGTAAAAAGATTCAAGATAAATTCTGAGGGTAAACTATAAAGATCTCACAAATAAATCAGGTGTGAAGTGTTTAAGAAAGAGAAAAATAAAACAATATATCTAAAGTTTTTGGCCTGAGAAAGTGGTGGAGGAGAATAGTGAGTGGTAGGTTTGGAGGATAAACAGAATCAAGAATTATGCTCTGGATAAATTTGAGATGCCTGTTAAAAAGTAGAGGCTAGTATAAGGCAGGCAATTGGACGTGTGAGTTTAGTTCAGGAAGAGATAAAGTCAGGAGTCCTCAGTGTATAGATTCTTTTTTTTATGGACTTGATGGGAACATAGACTTTTTATATCTTTACTTGGATGTTAAGTGAAAGGTTTTTGTGTTTTGGGGTTTTTGTTGTTGTTGTTTTTGTTTTTGTTTTTGTTTTAGTTTTTACATTGAAATGTACAGAGCTAAAATATAGATCTTGAAAACTTGAGCACAATAGAAAACAATTTAATTTAAAGGAGTTGATTTAAAAGGTACAGTGATAAAAATGTGAACATGATGTTCTGGTTAAGTTACAAATTAAATCTGTAGTGAAGACAGAATCATTCTTTCTCAAGATAAAGCTAAGCTTTTGTAGGCAGAAAGCACAGAAACATAAAATGAATGGACATGGAGATGGCTAGGGCACTGTGGATTTCGTCACAATTTGCCCTATTCCTTCATTTGAGTATTTTTCTCTTTTCTGCCCTCTCTGCAAGTGGGCATTGCTCTTCTTCATTAGCAAATGAGTGAATAACGACTTTAAACACTATTTAAATTGATTATTGGGGCAGCAAGCTTTTAAGAGATTAGACTTTGGAACCAAATGCTCCTGAGTTAGACATCTTACCTCTATTACTGAGTCTTAGGTAGAGCAGTCTCTGAATGAACCTCAAGTTTTCCTATTTCTAAAACAAGAATCATACCTATTTTTCATGAAAATTAGAAATTAGAGTAGAAATTCTAGTGAATATGAATATTTTATATTGCTACTAATTTGTATTTTTTCTGATTATTAATGAAGATTGAGTATTTCATATGTTTAGTGACCGTTTGTATTTCTTTTAAAAAAATTTTTTTTAACGTTTGTTTATTTTTGAGAGGGACAGAGTGTGGGGGGGGGTGGGGGGAGGGGCAGAGAGAGAGAGAGAGACAGACAGACAGACAGAAGCTGAAGCAGGCTCCAGGCTCTGAGCTGTCAGCATAGAGCCCAATGTGGGGCTCAAACTCCCGAACTGTGAAATCATGACCTGAGCTGAAGTCAGACTCTCAACTGACTGAGCCACCCAGGTGCCCCCATTTTTTTTTTTTTTTTTTTTTAATGAAATGACTTTGTCTCTTGCTTATTTTTTTATTGGCAAATGTAAAGAGTTAATAGCACAATGAAAAGGCCATAGTAAACTTTGGAGTACCTTTCATTTTTAGTTGACTGTATTTTCATTTTTATAATGTCTAAATTTTGTGTAATTGTACCCGTACATAGCAATCAGTTCCTCTTGGATTGATGGCAAACTACAATTAAAAGAAAATAAAAGTTATGCAGATTTATTAAAGTAGAGTTGGAAAACAAATATAACTATTGAGGCTATTTCAATCATAGTTCTATACCGTATTATTAACTGTGTAATTATGTAAATGTGTAACATCAGTACTAATTCTTTTTTTCTTC
This sequence comes from Leopardus geoffroyi, assembly GCF_018350155.1. Classification (NCBI taxonomy): domain Eukaryota; kingdom Metazoa; phylum Chordata; class Mammalia; order Carnivora; family Felidae; genus Leopardus; species Leopardus geoffroyi. Next base: position 100,644,401 of record NC_059341.1, on the reverse strand, counting down.
TTTCCTTGAGCTGTGGTAGCAAACAGTGACGAATCTCAACATCTGACACCAGGAAAGATGAGTCAGCGCCAAGGGAAAGAAGCTTATCCAACACCAACCAAAGATTTGTATCAGCCATCTTTTAGTCCAGCAAGTCCTCATAGTCAGGGTAAGAAATTGTGCTTTTAATTTAGTTGTGGTTATAAGGGGAGAATGACATTTTAGGTCTATCAAATTTTTTCTTTGTAGCTATTTGGTTTTATGGGTGTTTTGTTTGCTTTGGTCATCTATTTTACTCTTGAAATGAGTTTATTTTCCTTTAGAGTCCTTTTAATTCCTCTTATATTCCCCAGTGTACTTGGTTAGTTATACTGTTCTAATTGAGTGATTCTCAAACTTTGTGGTCTCAAGACTCCTTTACACTGTTAAAAATTATTGAAGACCTCAAAGAACTTTTATGTGGATTAACCTATTGATATTTATCGTAAAATAGAAGGAAGAAATTTTAAAAATGTTTATACTTAATCATTTAAATTTATAATAAGCCTTTTGCAGGTTAATATGAATAACGTTTTTATTAAAAATAACTGTGTTCCTCCTTCCTTTTCCTCAAAAAAAAAGTATTGAGAAGAGTGGTATTCTTTTCCCTCATGGTCTTTCAGACTTGCCACTATTAACATTATGGGCTGGATAATTCTTGCGGGGGATGTCCTGTGCATTGTAGGGTATTTAGCAGTATCTTTGGCCTCTACCCACTAGATGACGATAGCATTTTCTCCAGTTGTATACAACCAGAAATAGCTGACACTTTGCCAAATGTCCCTTGAGGGACAAAATTGTCATTGGTTGAGAACTACTATTTACAATTTTTGCAAATCTCTTTAATATCTAGTTTACAAACAGACACCCAGATTTTCATATCTGCTTCTGCAATCATGATGTAATGATTCGATTGAAGTATATGAACAAAATCTGGCCTCACACACATACATAGTCGGAAAAGGGAGGATTACATTAATAGCTTTATACATAAATGCAAATAGTCTTTTATACACACCAAAATTTGACAGGTGGTAGTTTCTTTTTTTTTTAAGTTTATTTATTTATTTTGAGAGAGAGAGAGAGGGAGGGAGGGAGGGCGGGAGGGAGTGGCAGAGAAAGAAGGGGACAGAGAATCCCACGCAGGCTCTGTGCTGTCTGTGCAGAGTCTGGCACAGGGCTTGATCCCATGAACCATGAGATCATGACCTGAGCCTATATCAAGAGTAGGACACTTAACAGAGTGTGCCATCCAGGCACCCACAAGTGGTAGTTTCTTAAATACTGGTTGCAGAGTAGAATCTGAAACCGCATCAATAATCTTTTCATACTCTCTTAAGTTAAAGTCCATTCATCTCTGTTGAACTTTGAATGGTTCTTTACTCATGCATGATTTTTTTTTTTTTAACATCAAGCATTAGTCATTTGGGAAATAGTTACTGAATTATGTAGATCTACTAAGTGTTGACACATTTTAAAATACAATACAAAGATGTACTTTATGCATACTTCTCATCTTGTCACACAGAAATGTTAAAACCATCAGGGTTTAAGATGAATAATTTTTAATGCTTCATTGACAACATCTGTAAGTGAAACTGTCCTTTTACTGTAAGTGCATGGCAGTGAAGAAATCAGTGACCCTACAACAGTTAGTCTCTGCATTGATTTGTGCTAAGGTGTTAGCACTTTGAACATTGCTTTTGTGCCGTCAGTGCAAATGTCAACACAATGAAAATCTATTATGGAACTAGTTTTAACCTTGCAGACTCTCTAAAAGAGTCTTGGGGACTCCTAAGGATTATGGATCTCCCTTCCTAATTCATATTTGATAAATTTCATATCTCGAATTCTGCTTCTTAGCACAGTTTATTTAATCAGATGCTTTGAACTCTCTTGCGGTACTACGGTAGCAATGGTGGAAAGATTTCTGCTTTTAAAACTAAGCACTTAAGTTTGGTGTTTTAAAGCTAATGTATACTTAGGTTATCAAATATTTTAAAAATTTAATTTGGAGTCTTAACTATCACAATGTCTCTATAATTATTCAGGTTTTGGTATTGTGACTATGAATTATTCTTTGAAAGTAGGCTTTAGTGACTTCTTTTTAAATGAATATTAATTGGGGCGCCTGGGTGGCGCAGTCGGTTAAGCGTCCGACTTCAGCCAGGTCACGATCTCGCGGTCCGTGAGTTCGAGCCCCGCGTCGGGCTCTGGGCTGATGGCTCAGAGCCTGGAGCCTGTTTCTGATTCTGTGTCTCCCTCTCTCTCTGCCCCTCCCCCGTTCATGCTCTGTCTCTCTCTGTCCCAAAAATAAATAAACGTTGAAAAAAAAAATTTTTTTTAAATAAATGAATATTAATTGGTAAATAGTAAGTTACATGATCATTTTGTACTTTATTTCAGTGGGAAATGTTTAATAAATAATAATTATGATTATTTTAAATAAATTATTCTGTTTGAGTTGTAAGCTGATATTTCAGCTGTTGCTGTACTTAAGCATCTTAAGCATCTTAAGCTCATTTAGAAATTATTTTAGTGACCCATGTAAACCTCTAATTTTTGCATTTAAAGCAGCTCTAGTGTCAGTTATATCTTGATTTGCACCTGATTAATATTTATGGAGTGAATTACATACTGAATATACTTTTTATTAAAGTCAACCTATTGGCTTTGTGTAACGCAAATATCTTGGGTTTACCTACTGAAATTCCATATCAGAGTTTCCAGGTGTCAGATTTGTTTTGAAATAAGGTAGATTCATTAACTCTTGATTATGAGGAAGATTAACTGCTGGAGGAGATAAACAAATGTTCTGTAAACCTCTTTGATTTGTCTACAGTATCTCAAATACTCTTGCTTAGTATTATCAGCTTGTGAATGGAAAGACTTAAGAGTTCTAGAAACTTACAGTAATAATGACTAACTTTTAATGCTCTTCATGTCTCTAAGTGATTGTTTACATGCATTAGCTCCTAGAATTCTTGCAAGAACCTTATGGTGTATAAATCATTTTCCCTGTTTCACAAGTGAGGAAACTGAGCACTTGGTAAGGGTAATTTATTTTTATTCAGATTTATAACCAAAAATTTCACTAGATAACTGCATTTATGTCCCTCCCATTCTCAAAAAGTCACCAGTTGACTATTGCCTAGAGCAGTGGCTCCTGAGTCTGGCTGTGTCTGAGAATCAATCACCTGGGAGCTTTGCTTAGATACAGATTTCTACTCCAGCCTTTCAGAAGCTCTGGGAGCTGTTTTTTCCTCTAGGGTGAGGCTCTGTATTTATAAAACTCTCCAGGTATCTCTGATGTAGTAACATTTGGACAAACCGTCGAGAGCTTAAATTCCAGATTCCGTAAATTGGTAATCAGGACTCTTAATTTGTCTGATTTTATTCTACCTTTCCAATTTCATTTTGTGTTTCCCCTCATCATGAACCCAGCGGGATGACTTTCTTTGCTATTCTCCCGCAAGACTGTGCTTTTATTTATCCTGGTATCCTCCACAATGGAATGGAATGAATGCCTTCTCCCTTCCCTTTACTTATCTAAACGCTTCTCAAATCCCAGGGTGCCATTAGTAAAAAATGGCCTCAGAATAAGGATCCAATCAAGATCAGGCTTCTGTAAGATTCTGTGTTGAGAGTTCAGAAAGGCAGTGTCTCTTGGAGCCTTTTAAAAGGGCTTTAAAGAGTCTAAAAGGTGTACCTTTCAGAATATCTCAGCTAGCCAGAAGAGCTTCTAAGGCTTTTAAGTCTGCTGTCCTACAGCACCATGACATAGCCCAGAGTAGTGAACTGGCTATCTCAAAGAAATTTGTGGATGTGGCATCTGTTAAAATGAGTTAATTCTAATAAAATTCATAAGAAACTCACAACGTTTTTACAAGAATGGTGCTGATAGAAACACCACCAGCGTAGATGGAAAAGGATAGTTCAACTAAAAGCCTTTGTGTGTGGGGAGAATCCCAATCTTGTGTGGGCATGAAGCAGGCTGAGAAAACTACACTGTTGCAATCACGGACCATTTCTTATGAAATGGGAAGACTGACTCAGGGGATGGGTCCAGGAGCCCAGAAGGCAGAGTCAAGAGCCCCAAAGGACTATTTTCAAAGAACATAACTGTGCTTTTTTGTTTGTTTGCTTTATTTAATTAATTAATTTTTCAGAGAGAGCGCACAAGTGGAGGAGGGGGCAGAAGGAGAGAGAGAATCCCAACCAGGCCCCGCTCTCAGTGCATGATGGAGGGCTCGATCCAATGACCCTGGGATCATGACCTGAGCTGAAATTAAGAGTCAGATGCTCAACCGGTTGAGCCGCCCAGGCACCCCCATAACTGTTCTAATCAAACTGCTGATGACATGTGCCAAGCAGATTTCACAACAGCTGTGAGACTATTTATTATGCCTTCTGTGTAACTCCTCATCCCCTTCATCTTTTGAACCCCAGTGACCATTGTAGTCCTACCCCTGGCTTACTACAGTGGGGCAGAGAAGCTATCTTTTGAGTTGATGGGATTTTGGCTTCAGAGGAGGTACATCTGAGAAGCTACATGTGAGGAACTAAACCCAAGGAGTACCATTTGCAGTTGCACCTGATTTAAATAATTAGACCCAGCCTTATAATCAGTGCCATAATAGAATGACATTTTGGCTTGGGGGAGACATTGAGTGTATTTTGGATGTAGAAGGAATGTGAATTAAGTGGACTGTGGTGTATTTCATTTTCAAAGATGACTGCAACAATATCTTTCATCTTACATGCCTTTTTTTTATGCGTTCTTGCAACTTGCCCATCAAGAAATGGAGTTTATTCTTCCTTTACCCCTACCCTTTCAACGTGCAGTCTGGAAGCCCAAGATAGCTAGCCCCAGCTCGCTATAGTCATCCCAGCTGAAGGTCCGTAAGAGTGACAAGCCATATTGGGTGTTCTGGCAGATACTGTGTGGATCAGAGACAAGCCACCACCAACCTCAACTTGCCTAATTGTAGCATTGTGAGCAAATAATTTAATGTTTTAAAGCACTAAGTTTTGTGTAGTTTAAGGTACAGCAATAGATAACTATAATAGTAGGCAACACAGTGATTAGAATTATATTCATAAATTGGGAAGAATATAGTGCCAATGAGAAGATTCACTACTAAACTGTACTATCTAGGTAAGGTGAATACAGCCTGGATGAGAGTGACAGTTGTGGGAATAAAAAAAGGAAAATTTGTCCCGGATTAGTGAATGATTTGGGTGGAGGCGACAGTGGAAAGAGGGAAGGAAGAATCTGCAATGACTCCTACATATTTTGCTTGGGAAACTAGTTTAAAAGTTTACCAAGATAGGGAACTATGGAGGAAGACCCAAGTTTGGGGGAAAGATGCTGAGGATTCCAGTTTTGGACATGGTGAGTTTGAAGTGTGTTAGAGCTATCCATATAGCATGTTAAGGAAGAGATTGGCTTTATGAGTTCAGGGTTTAGTAGACACTTCTGCACTGGAAGTGTAGATTTGGAAGTCATCAGCATAGAGTAATTGAGATTGTTAAAACAACCATATGCATCAGTTTAGAGATTCCCAGACAGTATTGTGTTTTAAATGAAGTAAAATAGATTCAAAAGATCAAAGCTTGTGTGATCTGTGAAATTTTTGTCTTCATACACTCATACGTATACTTATGTAAAATATATTTCTCATTGTAAGTTGTAAAAAGTTTGGGAAGAATTGAAGCTTGAGAAAAGTAGTTGGAATACCATCCTAAAAAATGTCAACATTTAAGGATATGATGGAGAAAGTATTGGCAGAGGAGCTTTGTAAAGGAGTGTTGTACCCCAGAAGAAGGAAACAGACGGTTTTATGAGGGAGGAAGAGTGACCTGTAGTTTTACGTGCAGCTCAGAAGTCAAGCCAGTTAAGAAAAATGATCCATTGACAAGATATCATTGCTAACATTTGTGAATTCAGTTTTGGGAACAGTGATGAAGGCAGAAGATGAGAGCAATAGGATGAGTAAGAAAGATAAGGAATTGAAGACAGTTGGCAAACTCTTTCAGGAATTGTGCCTTTGAAGGGGAGGAATGTGTATGGTAGCTAGAGAAAGACAATGGGGCAAAAAGGAGATTTAAGAAAGGCGATATTTGAGCATGTCCAAATGTTGACAGGACAAAGTCAGTAAAGAGAAATACATAATTAGTTGGGCAGGTCTCAGAGGAGGCAACCATGATGGGGTTCAGTGTGAAGGTGAGGTGTTGACAGGCCTAGGAACACAGCTGGAAAGTGGAAGAACCATGGTAATGGGGTGCCAGATAGTGTTTGGGCCTCAGTTGAGGTTGATATTAACCTGCCTCAGTGTGAGATTGTCTTCTGTGAGGTTAGGCTTTACTAGGTATGTGCAATAAAAGTGGCAGAGTAGGCATGGGATGCTGGCAGGGGAGTGGAGGTTTAATGAATGAGTTTGGTTAATTGCTTTCGTGGAGGGGGTGGGATCTGTAGGAGGAAATGTCAGAATTAGTGGACAGCTCAGTGTGTAAGTAAGTGGCTTTGGGGGCTGAGGTAAGCTCCACAGATGAATACTGAATTGATAGAATAATGGAGGGTTAATGTAAATGGAAGAAAGGTATGGAGAGTAAATGGCATTGTCAGTAAGCTCCTCAGGAAAGAGATTGTCCTTTTAAAAAAAAAAAAAAATACTCATCTGTTCCTAGCATACATAGTAACTTGAACATGGTAAGTACTTTTGTGTTGAATAACTGAATGAATGCCTATATTGAGCACCTTTTATGTGTTAGTCCCTGCCCTTGTGAAGTTTTAGTCTCATTTTTTTTTTTTTTACCGAATAGATGCAATTCTGGGGGCAATGTTCATGTACTTGAACCTGTTCTCTAACATGAATCTCATCTATGATATTGTTCCCATGTTTGCTAAAGAGAAAGTCCCACAAGAGAGTGGATGACAATGCATCAGGAAAAAAATGGCATTATATTGTTGCCATTTGCTGAACTCTTGCTATTAGCTACCATTTATTGAGCGCTTACCAAGTTTGGCTAATATGCTAAAAGTCTTATGTGCAAAATTATATTTAACTGTTGAAACAACCTCATAAAACATAGAAGCAGTTACTCTGCTTCACAAATGAGAAAACTAAGGATCAGGGATGTTAAGACATTTGTTCAAATTCACAAAACTAGTAAATGTCAGAGGCAGTTTTCAGTCTCAGGACTGTCATAGCCTATAGTCTTAATACTCCACTCTGCGGGAGTAAATTACAGGGTCAGCTGTTTTCTTTTTGTTTTATACATGCTGTCATGTTAGAAGTTTGTTTTGCTGGTACTTTAGCATGGCAAAGAGTCTGATTGTTCCTGTTTTCTGGCTGAGTCTCCTTCATGCATATTGATTCATACCAATTTAATGTAGGTCATTATCCCTTAAAAACAGTTAAGTTGTTAGTTTTTTGTTTTGTTTTGTTTTGTTGTTTTTTTTTTTTTTTTTTGTGGTGTGTTTTCCTTCCATTGATTTAGGATTCTCTTTTCTTTTTTTTGAAGAAACTAGGGAGACTGATTCTTCTCACTAAAGCCCACACATATCAGGCTAGTCTTTTATTTGTTATATGTTTAAATTATGGTAATGAGATTATACCAGAACTTATTTACATGCCAGATTTTTACCTTAAGTATACCAGTTTCCTTAAAAAATAGTTTAAACTTTAGAATGATTACAGTCTCTTAAATAGGATAGTATATGTTTTATGCTGACTTCTTTGACATATTTTATGTAATTCAGTTGTTTGTCAAGAAAGAGAAATATGTATATTTATTAGGTTATTGTCTCCCCTTTCTTCTTCTACTTTTGAATAAGAACAGTGCCCAGGGAGCCTAGAGACTAAATTATAGCTCATCTCACATGTACTCTGTTCCCTCTAGAGAACATTTGCAATTGTTGTCGAAGCTTGATGAGTTAACTGTAGTTCATCCTGTAGCTACCCTTTCATTCTTTGGTCATAAAAAGCGATTTTGCATACTTTTAGTTTTATAAAACCATCTTTCAGTTGTAGTGCTTTGTGAGAGAATATAAAATGTTGTTTTGTCAAAACTTAAAGGAGTAGGTTTCAAATTAATTTTTAAATGTTAAAAATGTTAAGACTTTTAACACTAAAAGTTACCTATTTAATCAGTTATCTGCTTAACTAGTTTTAGCTAAAATAATTTAGACCATGCTTGGTTTATCTAGACTTGAATTAAAAGGTACATGCTTTGAATTAAAGGTACAATGAGTTTCTGTTATCCTTTAGTAAATTCTCTTAAACCTCAAAGTCCCTTCACCTTGAATGCCCTGGTAGCATTAAACATGATGTGATGGGTGTGTATCTACTACTTAATAGAAGACTTCAAAGTAAAGGGGGATTTTCTTTGCAGAGTTTACTAGTGCGAAGATGTTGTACCGTATTCCCCAGGGTGACAGTTTTAGACATCGCTGGTATAAGTCTCAGGTGACACCTTCATTTAAGTGGTTTATAGACGAAAGGAGACCAAGAAGTCAGTTTCCTCCATGAATCGAAGCAGTTCCTCCTTCCTTGGTAAGCTATTCCTAGGATCAATTCTTAAACACTGATAAGACTCAAGACACGTAACAAATGTGTCTTGAATGTATGTGCTATATTTCATGAAAATTTTTTTTTTTTTTTTAATTAAAAAAAAAAATTTTTTTTTTCAACGTTTATTTATTTTTGGGACAGAGAGAGACAGAGCATGAACGGGGGAGGTGCAGAGAGAGAGGGAGACACAGAATCGGAAACAGGCTCCAGGCTCCAAGCCATCAGCCCAGAGCCCGACGCGGGGCTCGAACTCCCGGACCGCGAGATCGCGACCTGGTGGAAGTCGGACGCTCAACCGACTGCGCCACCCAGGCGCCCCTTTTTTTTTTTTAATTTTTAATGTTTATTTATTTTTGAGACAGAGAGAGACAAAGCTTGAATGGGGGAGGGTCAGAGAGAGGGAGACACAGAATCTGAAACAGGCTCCAGGCTCTGAGCTGTCAGCACAGAGCCTGATGCGGGGCTCAAACTCACGGACCGCGAGATCGTGACCTGGCTGAAGTCGGCCGCTTAACCGACTGAGCCACCCAGGCGCCCCTCATGAAAATTGTTTTACCTGAAAGAGTACTTGAATTTATCCCCACCATCTTTATTTTTTTTTTTTTTCTCCTAAATGCTGTGCTTTGGTTAGTAGCCATAGGTCATTTTCATTACAAATAGTATATAAGTTAGAGGTTATGTTAATTTTCTTCTGAGTTTTTGAATCCTCACTGTTGGACTTTTGAAGTTATTTCTTAAGACAGAATTGTTTTCTGTTTGAAATTCCTTGTCTTCAGATAGTTGCTTCAGAGGTATGGAAGTTATTAAATAATTAAAAAATTAAAATATTTGGCAAATTAAAAAAATGAGAACGCAATATTTTTTAAATCCCTCCTGTGAAATGTTGCTATATCTGTGTTTTTCAAATGTTCCTATGCTCCTGTAGATAAAACTGAAATACTTTGAAAACATTTATTGAAAATAATTTAGCTCTGTTTTAAGCATCTTTGCAAGGATGAGACGAGTCTGTCTTACCATTGCCAGGCCTTGTTAATTGCTTCTTTAACAAAGCAGCAAGATTAACATTAAGAGTACTAAAGCACTGGTTTTCCTATAAATGTTCTTTGTGTTTGTGTATGCATGTGTGTATTTAATTAAAATACATGCATGTGTACATATTTATATTTACTTAAGATATGTATGTGTGTGGGGACGCCTGGGTGGCTCAGTCGGGTAAGCACCCGACTTTGGCTCAGGTCATGATCTCGCGGCTCTTGAGTTTGAGTCCCATGTCGGGCTCTGTGCTGACAGCTCAGAGCCTGGAGCCTGCTTCGGATTTCTGTCTCTCTCTCTCTCTCTCTCTCTCTCTCTCTCTCTCTGCCCCTCCCCTGCTCACACACTCACTCTCTCTCTCTCAAAAATAAATAAAAACTAGAAAAATATTTAGAAAGGTGTGTGTGTGTGTATGTTTACTTAAGATAACATTAAAGAATTATAAGGTACTACTTGTACTAGTTTCTCAGTGCTTTTTCCGTTGAGATTTCCTCCCGTTTGTTTCCAAAGTCTGAGACGTTGAGATCACCTTCTTAGCAAGACTGGTAAAATAGTTTCACCTATAGAGTTGATTGCTACAATTTTCCTTTCCTAATTTGAGGCATGGAGAGGCACGTTTCTGTATTATTATAGCAAGATGATATGAATTTAATTTACCAAGGAATATTTGCATAATTTCTGAGAGAAAATAAACAGTTTCATAGAAATTTTTCGGTTTTCATTTTGGTTGTTGTAAGTTTGAACATACATAAGTTTTAAGAGTGGAGCAGTAAGGGGGGCCTGGGTGGCTCAGTCAGTTAAGCATCCAACTCTTGATTTCAGCTCAGGTCATGATCTCATTGTTCCTGGGCTTGAACCTCACATCAGGTTCTATGCTGACAGTGTGGAGCCTGGCTTGGAATTCTCTCACCCTCTCTGTCCCTCCCCTGCTCATTCATTCATTCATTCTTTCTCTCTCTCTCCTTTTCTCCCTCTCTCTCTCTCTCTCTCTCAAAATAAATACATGAACTTTAAAAAAGAAGAAAGAATGCAACAGTGAAAGTTTAGCAAACTCATATTTTCCAAGTGAAGGAAGAATGTTTGTGACAAATGGACATTTCCTCCTATGGAGTACAGGATTTTCCAAGGGTCTCCTCCATCAAGCTGGCCTTTATTTATTCTGTTTGGTACAGAGTTCTATACTAGAAAACAAGACAAACCAAAAATGATATTTTCAGCCCCTGCCTTGAGTTTAATTTATAATTAGGAATTTAGGGACAACATGAGTTGTCTTCAATATAAAACTAAACACTGGTGAATGGTTTTCCTTACTAATTCTGAATTACTATAAATGTACAAGTTGTGCTACCAGTTCAACACTTAAATAGATTAAATCATCTCTGACACATGGTAGATTTCATACTATAAGGAAAATACCTAAAACAGTGCAATATACTGAACTGATCAAAGTAAAATGAACTTTGGAAAACAAGTCTGCAAGATTTTTGCTAACATACTGCAATACTTACGTTACAAATTACTGATACATTGTTTATCATGGTTCTAGTCCTTGTGGGAACAAATTAAGCAAGCCCCTTCCTCTCAAAGGGAGAGCAAGGAAAAATTAGTTGTTTCGTAATTTTGTATACTTTTAAGCAACTCGTAAATATCACAGAAGAGTAATAAACATTTATGGAGACTGTAGTGCAGTACCTTATTTATATGGCTGAAGATCAAATTTCAAATAATCAAGTTTGAATGTACATAATTGTTAGTGCATTGACAATAATATGTCCAAGGGGAACAAAAGCCCCTTCTCTGCTCCCAGACAACAAAGCCTGTGTATAATGGCCAACAATGATTGAAATCACAGATACCTGGTTTGTTGCATTTCTGTTGAGGAGTTCACATGTTTGAAGGGAACACTGTCCGTTAAGATGCATTTATTAGGTTTCATATTCCTAAAACAGGATGAGGTTACATTAGACTTT